>NC_042617.1:29718862-30018862 GCF_901001135.1 Rhinatrema bivittatum | reverse complement strand
CTGTTCGCTGCGCCTTGAAACAGGAAGGTTCCTCTGTTCTGTTCCCTGTACTGGTCATGTGACAAACCAGCCTCAGATGCCTTCACTCATCATTGGGGCAGAGGCTTCCTGTATGCATATCTTCCAAAGACTTTGTTGAAGCTGAGAGAGGACAAATAGACTATCATCCTCATAGCCCATCACTGGCCGAGACAGGTCTGGTTTTTACTCCTTCAGGATATGTCCATTAGGAAACCGATGAGATATGGGGCATCCCAGCCTCTAGGCCTTGTTGCTCACAGCATGGATGTTGAGGGGCTGATCTACAACCGCTCGACCTCTTGGAAGGTGTGTTTCTAGTCCTGGTAGCTTCCAGATAGCCTTCTACTAGGAAGTCCTATGCACTGAAGTGGAGGAGGTTTTCAGTTTGTTGTGAGCAAAAAGCCCCTTCTCCTGTTCCACACACAAACTGCTGACTGTCTTCTACACCTTGCAGAAACTGGTCTCAAGACTAACACTAACCAGTGTGATTGATGCATACCACCAAGGTGAGGAAGGTAAGCCCATCTTTGTACAGCCACGATTCATGCGAGGTCTGCTTCAGTTGATTCTCCCCTAAGGCCTCCCACTGTGTTCAGTATGGTTTTAGCTCAGCTGACAAAAGCTCCCTTTGAGCTTCTGTGACCTGAAGTACCTGATCTGGAAGGTTCATATTTTTGGTAGTGGTCACGTCAGCTCATAAAGTCAGTGAGCTCCAGGCCTTAGTGACTAACCCACCTTACACTTACATTTTTCCACCATAGGGTGATCTTCCACATGCACCCTAAATTCCCCCCTAAGATGGTGTCGGACTTTCATCTTAACCAGTCGATCATCCTGCCAACATTTTTTTCCAGGCCCCAGTCGCACCATGGCGAATGAGCCCTGCATAGCATGGACTGCAAACGAGCTTTAGCCTTCTATCTGGAGCAGAGACAATCCCATAGATAGTCCACCCAGTTTTTTGTTTCTTTTGACCAGAACAAGTTTGGGATTGCTGTTGCCAAGCAGACGCTTTCCAATTGGCTAGCAGACTTATTTCCTTCATTTATACCCAGGCTGGATTGCATCTTGGGGGCCATGTCAAGGCTCACTGTGTTCGAGCCATGGCATTGTTGGTGGCCCACTTGCGAATAGTTCACATGGAGATCTGCAGGGCTGCGATGTGGAGTTCAATTCACTCATTCACATTGCATTACTGTTTGGATAGGGATGGCTGACACCACAGTAGGTTTGGCCAGTTTGTCCTTCAGAACTTGTTTGAGGTGTAGAATCCAACTCTGTACTTATCTAGACCCTGTTCTTAATGTTCAGGTTGCCCCTTCCTTGTTACCAACAGAACTTATTTTTGTGCCTTTTGGCACTTGATTTGGTGTTTTGTTGGTCCCCTTTTTCCTGCTTGTCCTCTGAGAAAGCAAAGTTGTTTAATGTAACAAATGTTCTCAGAGGACAGCAGGATGTCAGTCCTCACAAAACCCACTTCCTGGATTTTGTTGTTCTTTTATTTTAATCCTCAGTTCTATGTTATAAGACTGAGGAGACCCCACTTGGATGTGTGTATAATGCATGCCGAACATGCTCCGATAGGTGCAGTCAAAGTTCTAGAAACTTTGACATAAGTTTTCTGTGCCAGGCTCATCCAATGATGTGTGAGGACTAACATCTTGCTGTCCTTGGTGAACATATGTTACAGGTAAGCAACTCTGCTTTACCCCTACAGAAAGTGGCAATTACTTCCTTTAACAGAAGGCAGATGGAGGGGAGGGGCCCTTGCACTAGTATTGCTGATGCTTTTGCACAGCCTAGCTATTCTTCCAATTTGGTAGTGGATCTTCCTTAACTTTTCCCTCTTCCCTCACCAAATGCTGCTCCCCCCACACCTGAAAAAAAGGACCCCAAACAGGATCTGCTGCATGTGCGATGATAGGCGGAGCCCAAGAAGCACTGTTCCTTCTAAGCTGTGTGCGTGTGCAGTGCACACAAGTAATAAGTCCCATGCACACAGCAAGACAATAGTGTGCACGAGAAATCCTGATATTATTTGTATTATACTGGCTCATAGTGCACAAATTTTAACTCAACTTCTTGAACAAAAGAGAACTTTTCACAGATACCCTTTTAAAAATTAGAGTGAACTTTGCCAAGGACAAAAATGATTTCATTTTTGTTGTTCTCATGAAGCCAGTGATGTGGCTGCAGGCCACTGGAAGCCAGTCACATTGAATGATAGAAATTGCTTGTACTACCCCAAAAGAGAAAAAAAATATAATTAAGCTGTACAGGTGAGAGTTTCATGAACGTAAACTGTTTGCTTTTGCACATTGTACTAAGTAAACTTGTTCAGGAACTCTGCCATGCCTCCCCTTCCTGATTCTGAAGGGTGAGTCCTTGGGGAAAGCTGGGAGGGAGACCAGGATGAATCACCGTATGTTTTCACCCTGTGCTGCTCCTGATTTTTATCTGCAGGCGCCCAGCACAGCCTGGTGCTATCTCTCTGGTGAACCTGTTTCAAGATGCTCTTCCTAACAGGAAAGGGCTAAAGCTTGTTCAGCTTCCTAAAAATAAGCTCTGCTTGCAAAGAACATTTTTGGGAAGGAACCTAAAACACTGTACATTTGTTTGCCTGTGGTAAGAAGGATTAAAAAAAAATAAAAATGTACACATGACTTTAGTTTTCCTGTATCATCTGCCAGATTTGCTATTTGAGAACTTAATCCTAGACTACCCAGGGCAGATTGAAGGTTTAAGCACAACATTAACCTTGTTATCTTTGTATATTATATGTTTCACTTTTTTAGATGTATTTTGCGTATGGAGGGGAAGGGACCTTGGAATTTTGTTATACATAGGTATATATTTTTCCCCTCTCTTAAATCCTTCCTGTCTTTTGTTGTAGGAGTTGGGCAAGCAGCAGGAGAACGTTTCAGACCCTGGTTTTGGCACAGAGTATGACTTCTCAGAGCCAGTTTTGGAGAGCATTGGCAAGAATCCACCCCCTCCTGATAGCTGGCCTGAGGAAAGCCATGGCAGCACAGACGGACATGTCGAGAGCTCCAAGGAGATGGGAGGCTCAGGAAGGGCTGACACTCCGACCCCGGAAGGAAATAGAGAGAGAGTTGTTGAACGCAAGGACAGTAGAGACCTATTTGCAGCCTGGGGCCAGACCCGGGCCTTTCACCAGGACCATTCCTCAGTCAGCAGACTGACGGCTGAGGATATCGAGAAAGCCAGGGAGGCTAAAGCAGACACTGAGAACAAACCCTACAAACAGACGGTAGGTTTCTTTCATATTTACAGTCCTCCTTGACAAGAAGGCTGAGACTTGAGACTGGGGGAAGAAGTGTTGGAAGGGTTTTCATGGAAATATGGTAAAGACGCATTGCACTATTAAACTCTTGGTTCTTTGTTCAGTATTTTTGACACCCAACAAATTGTGTTATAGTATTTGTAGTTTTGTCAGCTCACTATTGCACTATGCATCAGTTGGATTTGTGGCTTATTCAAGGCGTGTTCCAATGTTAATTTTCTTTCTAGCCAGACTAGCTTTTGATCTTCTCTGATACCACATGACCTCCAGCATCATATTTAATGCAACTCCTACCTTAAATCTTCTCAGCCATTGTCTTGCTGTCTTAACTCAAACCTCTTGCTTGTCCTTTGTTGTATGCCTTGTCTGTCTTGACTAAACTGTAAACGTGAAGGCATAGGAACTATCCATGTGTATGCGTATTTCCAGTAAGTGCTATACAGATGACTGATTAAAAATCTCATGTCTAGGCAGAAGGTTTACAAGTTTCTAGCTGTGTTCTAAGACATTTATGTTCTCTTATAGAATATATATATATACTGCAAATCCCACATGCCTACAGAGCCCCCAGATCCATCAGCGGAAACTAAACAGAACCCCAGATCTCCCAATATGCCTTAATCTTCTCCCATACAGCCTTTTTAGTTGTTCCTGAAGGTTTAAGAAATGTTTGGTTATGGCATGGAACATCTGTTTTGGAATTGTTTGGTGTGAAAGCTTGGGCAATCCTCATCTCTCGTGGCTACTGTCATTTGCCAGCCACGTTTCTTTAGAGAGAGCTGCTGTAAATGTGCAAAAAAAATCAGAAATAAAACATGACTATTCCCAAGGAGGTTATTAATGTGTTTAGTTTTTGCAAATCTGTCCTAATTTTGTAAATATTCTGTAACTCTAAGCAAATCAGGATGCTGTTCTGATGACTTTCACCAGCACTCAACTCCAACCCCACTCTTCCATGCAAGTAAAGCAGGAATACAGCACAGACAGCTGATGAGCCATTTCAGAGAGGAAGATTTTAAAATTGGATATGTGGTCATTGTAAAAGATGCTAACCTATTTTATTTAAAAACAAAAACAAAAAAGGAAGACTAAATCATATGCATGGATCTGAAGTCCTTTTCAACATGACCCTCTTGAAAAGGACATCAGCCTTAACAGAGGTTCAGGTCATTTTCAGTAGGTTTACATGTCAGACTATGGATGACCTTCATCCTGAGTCTGAAGCCAATCCATGCAGTTTCTGAACAATTGTGATGCCTCCAGAGAGACTGCATCATTCTTATGTTTTTCAGTGCATGATGAAAAACACTAAAACAAATCTAAAATGAGAAATAAAATACATTAGAACATAAAAAGGAGAAATGTAGGAAGAAGCCTGCAGAGCATGCAACAGAGCCAAGAAATTAGGCAGGTGTGATATGGTGAGGAATTGTAGGTGAGTAGCTACTTTTGCCTACATAATGACATACGCTTGTGACAGAACATGGGAATATAGAGAGCCACATTTGTAGAAAGCTGTGTGCCCCCTGACTGAGTACCCTGTGGAAAACAGTAACATCTACCTTATGACCTTCACAATCTTTAGTTCTAAATTAGAGGAATTTCCAGGGGATTTCTTTTTCCTTTTAAAAGATAAAGGAAGGGAGAGCCCTAGGGAGCAAAACCATGCTTAATTTTAAGTGCTTTGTTATGCTGCCTGTAATATTTATTTACAGCCCACTGTCAGACCCTTTCCATTACATTTTTGAGACTGCAATAGGGTAGCTCTGTACCACAAAGCAAACTCAAGTCTGCAGATAGTGAACTAACTGGAAGCTGCGACAAATGCCCCCCCTCCCCCCCAAGGATACTGCAGAGAGGGCAAGACGTGCCTTGAAGTCCTCTTTCTGTGGGTTCTCATGGCTTTTATAAAGAAGTGACAGCACTAATGTATACACCCTGAGAAAGTGGATTGTAGAAATACATAGGAATTTGCCGCAGAATTTCTGCCTCTTCTGGTTATGTTGTATGTCAAGTAGTAAATGCATCATACACAGTAGATTAAAGATGCAGGAAACCCAAATCAGTTTTATGGTAATATGTTTACTATGCAATGCTGAGTCTCATAAGAGGGAGACATTCCAAGAAAGTACAGGAGACTTTTGAGGCATGGAGAGGAGAGTCTGCCTAGTAGTTAGAGCAGTGGGCTGGTAACCAGGAGGAAAGACTTCTCCCATGGACACTCCTTCAGGCCGATGCAATATCGGTGCACGTTAAAGGGGCGATCATGATAGAGTACTCGTTCCCTTAACGCGCGCTGATCCACTTCTCCGGGGCACCCAATGCTAAATACAGATGAACTGCTGCGGTAAAAAGGAGGCGCTAGGGCAAATTGTGTGCCCCTAGCATCTCCTCGGCAGCAGGCGCCCGGGAGAGGTGGCTGTCAACCTGTTATGCCCGTCAGTCGCAGACAACTGCGACCACTCATGCTCACCTCCTTTTTCCCTGCACCGTCAATCCTAGGAAGAATGGCGGTCTCTGCCAACCACCGCCGAGCTCCCTGGCGTCCCCGGGATGTGTGGGTACTGCCGACCGCCATCTTGTCTCCGGAATCACCTAAGGCATGTGCGCACAATGGCCTCCTTTGTACACGTCATGGCGGGAACCTCGGGGGCGTCCACTCTGGATGTCGTCAACTCGCTGCTGTACTTAAGCTGACCGGCCCTTTGCTTCAACTAGTTAGCAAGGAGTTTCCTCGTTGCTGAATCCGCTCCATTCTTGGACTTCCAGTTCCAGATTTCTCTCTTGGCGTGTGGATGCTCTGGGTACCCGCTCTTTTGGGACCCCTCCACGTTCCTGGCTATCCACTCCTCCAAGGGCCTTCTTGCCTTGGAAATCTACTGACCCACTTCTCGGGTCACTCTCCTGGAGCTACCACTTGTGAGTACCTTACTACAGACTACAATGATACTAGCTTTACTGAAGCCTCTCTTCAGTGTACCCAGTGCCTTGGGCCACTACCGTTTCTCTTCAGTAGAAGTTGTTCCAGTATACCCTGTGCTGCAGGGTATTGTCGCACCAGCTACAAGATTCCTACACCTCAGACTATTTCATCATCATCCTCTTCAGTACAGACATCCTCGGCGTACCCCGCTCTGCAGACCACTACCGGATCCTCCCATCAGTGGTATCACCCTGGGTACACCCCACTGCTCAGAACTGTACTTATTTGCATCTCCTGCTCTGCGGGCTCTGTTTTTCCTTCCTTCATAATAAAGTCTCTAACATACAGCAGTGTCCTACAATGCTGAGACTGCGCCTACTGACAGTGAGGCTCACAGGGTCCTCCCTGTAGGCAGAGACACCTCTCATCTTGGCCCAGGGTTCACATCCTTAAAAAAACATAACACAGCCATTTAGGGAAATGGATGCTCAATTTATTTTAGAGTGTCTGTTTTCCTAACCTGACCGCTGGCACCCTCTTTTTTTTTTTTTTTTTTTGGGACCTTTCTCATTTTGTAGTTCTTCTGACTTAATATTGCCATGATATTAAGGCGGAGGAAGTACAGAAAAGCTCCAGAGTTGGCGTCGCGCTTTGAGAGTAAAAATGTGCGCCTTTATGGCATGGAGAGGGAATCGATAATAGCATTTGCATGTGACAGCTATTACCTACTTGCATGACTGGACACATGTTTTGGATGTACTAATCCCCGTTTTGCATCGGGAGATATGGACTCGCGTCAAAACTGTGCGCTGCAGCCAGCACACAGTATAACATCGACCTGCTTGTGATCTTGGGCAAGTCACTTTCTTTCATTGACTTTTAGAATTGTAAGCTTTTTGAGGCAGGGACTTATACCTCAATGTTTATCACCATTGTACAATGCTCTATAAATACATTGGTGCTATACAAATAAGTATTATTGCATAAAGTTTTCTCAAATGCTGCTTCCTAGAATTGGTGCTCTCTTACACTTCACAGATTAAAGAGAATTAGCATGTGACTATTGCAACTTTTGATTAGTCAGAAAAATAAAACTCATGATGAGATTGTACCACTCTCTGAGCTGCTTTTGAAAGCCACTTGAAGCTAATGATCTTTCAGCCATGCTGGCTAAATGTTAAGTTCGGTTGTGTCCCATCTGAAGAATCATCTAGTGTAGAAACGTGTTGGGGCAGAAGATCTGGCTCCAGATGTACATTTGAAAAAGCCTGGGAAGCTGCTTGCTTGTTGAAAGCTCTGCCAGTGCCATGCTGTCAAGGCTTTAGTCAGCTTCTAGTGCAGACTTCAGTACGGGATCTGTTTACTGTTTGGGATCCTGCCAGGTACTTGTGACCTGGATTGGCCACTGTTGGAAACAGAGTACTGGGCTTCATAGACCAATTTGTTTGACCCAGTATGACAATTCTGATGTTTCTGTGATGTTAGCTGATTTTCTGTACATAGGACTAAGGTGATTTTATGAAGTATTGCAGTTTCTAAAGTTTATAAAACCATTGTTTTTGGTGCCCCCCTTTTCAAATCTCAAGGGGGTATTTTCTCACCCCTATAAAATTTATGAAGGGTCTGTAATTTAATATTTGTCGCTGAACTGATTTAGGCACAAATATACAAAGACTTTTTTTTTTTTTTTTGTTAGGTCTTATTTTTCATGTATGCGAAGCGCAGTTAAGTCTCGTATTTAATTCTACCTAGCTTTTTGAAGATCTTTTGTAATGTTATCTGTTCTAATATTTCCGGTCTTTAGATTTTTTATTTGTTTTTTTACACCCCCCCCCCCCCCCCTTTGCCTCTTATGTATTTTCTAAGAGACATGCTTGTTAAGTGTGGCTCCTGAACTTGCAGTGGGTTGGTCTGCTTTGTAAAAGCTGCTTTCGGGGATACAGTATCCAATTATTATTTCTATTAGCTGTGTCAGGTTCTCCTTCCCCGATGGTCTGTGATTTCAAACAATGACCAAGAAATTGCGTTGCTATCTTCATCTTAGAAGTAGGGTCTGTCTGTTATGTGTCTCTGTACAGTGCCGTTTACATTTTATTTGATTTATATTCTGGTATGTGCAATACAAACATCTACTCTCTCCAGTTCCATCCGCGCTCTCTCTATATAGGAATTGAGCTCTGTCCTCTCTCCCTGTCCCCTCTCCAGCTCTGCCCCCCTCTCTATTATCCAATCCACTCTTTGCTTGTATATTTTTCACATTCTGCTGTCTTAAATTCAAATCAAAATGCACTAAAATAGGAGTTTGTTGCACCGATATACACAACATACTCTACACTTTCATCGTAAAAGATAATAGAACAATTCCAAAAGTAATTAAGAATAAAAAGTATAGATTGCTTAAGTCTTCACACCCTTTGTCACAGCAAACCCAAATGAACTTTGGCTCAAAAAATGTCCTTAACAAGACCCATAATTTAAAAAGAACTCATCTGTGCCCAGTCATAGTAGTTGAACTAGTTAAAAATCCTCTTGGATGAAGAATCAAGCTGTTTCTGTTGTAAGAAGTGAATTTGAAGTAAAGGTCAAAACATGCCAAATTGAGAACTGCCAAAAGAACTTTGAGATAATGTTAATCAAAGCTATAGATTGGGGGAAGGCTATACAAAAATGTCAGTGTTTGAATTTCCTTTGGGGTAATGTTGGGCCCATCATTGTAAAGTAGAACAGTTTAAGACCACCAAGACACTGTGATTAGGCTGTATTTTTAAATTCATTAGTCATGAGTTAAGAAAACTGCTGCAGAATGTCACTGTGAGGCTTAAGATTATTTAAAAAAAAAAAAAAAAAAAATTAGAAAAAGCCAGCAGTGGCCTCTGGCTGAAATTGGGTAAAATGTTGACAAGTCAACAATTTTGTTAGTCCACAAACATGGCCTTATGGGAGGATGGCAAAAAGGAAGCCATTGCTGAAGAAAAGCCATATGATATGATGCAGAGCATTTGCAAAGAAACACTTAGTGGACACAGCATGCATGTGGGAAAAGGTTTGTGGTCTAATAAGAGCAACATGGAAAGTTCTGGTCTGTGTGCTAAGTAATGTGTGTGGCGTAAACCGAACACAGCACATTACCCTAACACCATCTCCATAGTGAAGCATGGTAGTGTGACAGCATTATGTTGTGGGGATGCTTTGCAGTTGGAGGGACAGGGAGGCTTGTGAAGATCGAGGGGAAAAATGGATAATGCAAAGTAAAGGAAGACTCTGAAGGAAAACCTGTTCCAGACTGCCATAAACATGGGACTGGGGAGAAGAATCACCTTTCAGCAGAACAGCGATCATAAGCGCAAAGCAAAAATAGAATGGAGCAACAAGAAGAAAGTGAATGTTCTTGAGTACCTGGTCAAAGGCTAGATCTTAATCCAATAGAAAGTCTGTGACAAGACTTGGAAGACTGTAGTTCACGGATGATTCACAGCCAACTTTGAAATAGCTTGAGTTCTTCTGCCAAGAAGAATGGGCAAAAACTGCACCATTTTGCTGTACAAAATTTATAGACACTTATCTTAAACAACTTGTAGCTGTTACTGCAAAAAGGACGTTTATCCAGTAGTGAATCAAGGTATCTGGAGCCTTATACTATGAAGACCTTTTGTTTTTTTATTCTTAATTACTTTTGGAGTATTTCTATAATTCTTTCACAATGAAAGTGTAGAATGTGTTGTGTGGATCAGTGAAACAAAATCCTACTTTAATGCATTTTGATTTGTACTTTTTTAGTCTGTAGAATGTAAAAAATGCACAAGTTTGAAGACTTTTGCAAGGCACTGTATGTATGGAAGCTTTTGTTTATTCTTTCCCCCCTTTCCCTTGACACAAGTGCATATCTGCTCTGAATTAACTTGGAGACAATAGTAAGTTCTGGGTTTTCTCACAGGACAAGCAGGATGGTTGTCCTCACAAATGGGTGACATCGAGGATGGAGCCCACCACGGAAAAACTTCTGTCAAAGTTTAACAGAACTTTGACTGGCCCCTACTGGGCATGCCCAGCAAGGCACTGACCCTGCAGCCAGCAGGGGTCTCCCTTCAGTCTTCTTTTTTCCGCGTAGCAGTTGCCACGCGGTGAAAGGAGCTCTTCTTACCACGTTCCTGACAGGAATTCGGTTTTTCTTTCCGAAGAAAAATTTGCCCCTCAGGGGTCTCCCTTCGACAAATTTTTGTCACCTTCGCGGACTCCGGTAAGTTTTTTGCCGTTTTTCATCGACTGCTGTCGATTTTGGCCCTCGAGGCCTGTTGGCACTTACCGATCCTGCGGCTAAATTTGGCCCTAGGCCATGGCGACCGGGTTCCGCCGTTGTCCGGACTGTACCCGGACTATGTCAATCACAGACCCCCATAGGGTTTGTGTTTTGTGTTTGGGTAGTGAGCATGATGTCCTGACTTGCACCAAATGTGCCTTAATGACACCTAAGGGTCGCAAAGCCAGGATGGAGAAGATGGGGGCTCCTCTTCCATGCACCCACCCCAACGCCATCGATAGCATCGACGTCATCGGAACCGGCACCGTCTAAGTTGCACCACCATCGTCAACCCTCCGGTGACCGTCCACCATCGATGACTTCTCGGCCGTCGACTCCTGTCCCCTGCCCGGATGGGCGAGGAGACCGAAAGGACAAGCATCGCCATCGACGGCACAAGTCTCGGCCTGTCGAGGATCCACAGTCATCGACCTCTGAACAAGCCGAGCCACCGACTAAGAGGCCTCGATCAGACTTGGCACCGTCCACGTCTCGTTCGCAGGCATCGAGGAAACCCTCACCCTCTCGGGGTGTGGGAGCCGTGATCCCACCGGTTACGGTGGTCCCTCCGGCTCTGCCTCAGCCTCCCTCTCCCGTCGAGCCGGGTATTGTTACCCCTGGTCTCCGGGCAGAACTGGACCGGCTGGTCCAGGAGGCCATCGAGAAAGCGATGCAAAGGTTCCAACCTCCACCGGCACCGTCTCCGGCATCGACTCCGGCACCGACTCCGCCACCGAGGAGGGAACCGTCCACCGAGCCTCTGGTGGAAGCGCTAGCACCGCTACTACACCGCATGGAGGCACTTGTACATGCCCTTCCATCGATGATTCCAGTAGCACCGACAGCGCCACCGTCTCCGACAGGATTCTCATCGGCAGGAGAAACACCGTTCCTGATTCCCCCTTCCGGGGTGGTCCCATCGGTGCCTTCTCGTATATCTCCACCGATTTATCCTTCGGCTCCATCGATTCCATCGGCAGCACCGAAGCCCTCGATGCCATTCCCAGTACCGCTTGCAGCACCGGTTCCTTCAAGGTTTCCTTCGATGCCTTCGGATCCTCAACCAGGTCCGTCAGGGCTTCAACCCCCAAGTGATCCCTACGATACCTGGGGTGATGATACATCTTCTGACACAGATTTACCATCACCACCTTCTCCTACGGAGAGTAGAAAAAGATCTCCTCCAGAGGATCTCTCCTTTATTAATTTTGTTAAGGAGATGTCAGAAATTGTACCTTTTCAGCTGCAATCTGAGACTGATGACAGACACCAGATGATGGAACTGCTCCAATTTTTGGATGCTCCAAAAATCATCGCTTCCATCCCCATTTACCAGGTGTTTCTGGATCTCTTAAAGAAAAACTGGGAGTCTCCTTCATCTGTGTCACCAGTTAACAAGAAAGCTGACTCCACATACCTTGTCCAGTCAGCACCAGGCTTTCAAAAGCCTCAACTGGATCATCGCTCTGTTGTGGTTGAGTCCGCTCAAAGAAAGGCCAAGCGTCTAAAGCCACACTCTTCCACTCCACCTGTCAAGGACAATAAATTCCTGGATAGTGTGGGACGGAAAGTGTACCATGGAGCTATGTTGATTTCTCGCATAGCTTCATATCAACTTTACATGACTCAATATAACAGAGCCATCCTTAAACAGATGCAAGATTATGCTGACACATTACCGGACCAGTACCAGCCACAGCTTCAAGCCCTTCTTAACAAAGGGTTTGAGGCAGGGAAGCACGAGATCAGAACGGCTTACGATATCTTCGATGCTTCCACAAAAGTTTCAGCTACTGCCATCTCGGCCAGACGTTGGGCCTGGTTAAAGTCATCAAACCTTCGCCCAGAGGTCCAGGATCGTTTAGCGGATTTACCCTGCTTAGGGGACAATTTGTTTGGAGAACAAATTCAGCAAATTGTCGCTGAATTAAAAGATCACCACGAGACGTTGAAACAACTTTCCTCTGTTCCGTCTGAGGTTTCCTCCAAACAACCACTTAAGAAGGACTCTAAAAAGTCGTTCTTTCGGCCACGTCGTTACTATCCTCCATCGGCTAGGCCTCGTCCAGCTCGATCCTCTACCAGACCTCAGCCACGTCAGCCTAGGAAACAAAGGCCTACTGTAGCCCCTCCTCCTGGGCCTGCGGCTGGCCTTTGACTCCCCTGTAGGGAGCACATGCCAAGCCCCTCTTCCAGACATCCTTGTAGGAGGTCGACTGTACCATTTTTTACAAGCTTGGTTGCAGATCACCTCAGATCAGTGGGTGCTAGCAATTATCGCACAGGGTTACCACCTCAACTTCATAACTCTTCCGACAGACTCCCCGCCTCTTCAAGCGTGGAGTCTAACCACCCATTTGGCTCAATTACAACAGGAAGTATCTCTTCTGCAATCAAATGCTATAGAACCCGTCCCTCCTTCTCAACGAGGGAAGGGATTCTATTCCAGATACTTCCTAATACCAAAGAAATCAGGGGGACTACGTCCCATTTTGGACCTTCGAGCCCTCAACAAATACCTTCAAAAAGAGAAGTTCAAAATGGTAACCCTTGGCGCGCTGCTCCCTCTGCTACAAAGGGGGGATTGGCTGTGTTCTCTCGACCTCAAGGACGCTTATACTCACATTGCAATCGCACGATCCCATCGCAAGTATTTGCGATTTCTGGTAGGCCGCGACCATTATCAATACCGGGTATTGCCTTTCGGTCTGGCATCTGCTCCACGAGTCTTTACCAAATGTCTCGTAGTGGTAGCAGCATTCCTACGGAAGGAAGGTGTCCACGTCTACCCCTACCTGGACGATTGGCTAATCAGGGCCTCCACCCAACAGTTTGCCCAATCCTCCCTAAAATTGACAATTCAAACACTCCTTTCCTTAGGGTTTCTTGTCAATTACGAGAAATCTTGCTTAGTCCCATCTCAAACCTTATCCTTCATTGGGGCAGACTTGGACACCTTACAGGCAAAGGCTTACCTTCCTCATCAGAGGGTTCACACCCTAATATCCCTAGCTCGCCAGCTCCAGTCTCAAAACACTGCCACGGCTCGCCAATTCCTCATTCTCCTAGGTCACATGGCATCCTCGGTCCAAGTCACTCCCATGACCCGACTAGCCATGAGAGTAACACAATGGACTCTACGACACCAATGGACTCAAGCTTTTCAGCCTCTGTCCTCCATAGTCACTGTTACACAAGCGATGCGCCTGTCTTTAACCTGGTGGACGACTCCGGTCAACCTCCTTCAGGGCTTACCTTTTCTCCCACCGGATCCGCAAGTAATCCTAACCACCGACGCTTCTCACATCGGTTGGGGAGCACATGTGGACGACTTCCAAACCCAAGGGTTATGGTCAAAAGAGGAAGCCGAACACCAGATAAATTTCCTGGAACTTCGAGCAATCCGCTATGCGCTCCGAACTTTCAAAGATCATCTATTCCATCAGATAATCTTAATCCAGACGGACAACCAAGTGGCCATGTGGTACATAAACAAGCAGGGAGGCACAGGATCCTTCCTTCTGTGTCGGGAAGCTGCGCAGATTTGGGCGGAAGCCCTCTCCCACTCTATGTACCTCAGGGTCACTTACCTGCCGGGAGTAGACAATGTATTGGCAGACCAGCTGAGCCGTGTCTTCCAACCACACGAGTGGTCACTCAACCCTCTCGTAGCGACCTCTCTGTTTCGAAAGTGGGGTTTTCCCCGCATAGACCTCTTTGCGTCCCCTCAGAACCACAAAGTGGACAATTACTGCTCTCTCATCCGGAGCCAGCACTCTCGGCCGAGGGATGCGTTCTCCCTCAAGTGGACAACCGGTCTCCTCTATGCATTCCCTCCACTTCCTCTTGTGTCAAAGACTCTCGTGAAGCTACGCCAGGACGGAGGAACCATGATCCTGATAGCACCTTACTGGCCACGCCAAGTATGGTTTCCAATACTCCAGGATCTCTCCATCCGCAGGCACATTCCTCTGGGAAAGGACCCGCATCTGCTCACTCAAAACGACGGATGCCTCCTCCATCCCAACCTCCAAGCCTTGTCCCTGACGGCATGGATGTTGAAAGGTTAGTCCTTCAACCATTTAACCTTTCAGATTCCGTTTCTCGTGTCCTAATAGCTTCACGAAAGCCTTCCACAAGAAGATCTTACTCATACAAATGGAAAAGGTACACATCATGGTGCACTTCTCAGTCCCTTGATCCCCTTTCCTGTCCAATCTCGAAATTCTTGGACTATTTATGGCATCTCTCTGAATCAGGTCTTAAAACCTCTTCTATAAGAATGCATGTCAGTGCGGTAGCCGCCTTCCATAAAGGTATTGGGGGTAGTCCTATTTCAGTACAACCCCTGGTAACACGCTTTCTTAAGGGCTTGCTCCATCTGAAGCCACCCTTGCGTCCTCCAGCCCCATCCTGGGACCTTAACCTGGTTCTTGGTCGTCTAATGAAACCACCTTTCTAACCTCTGCACTCCTGTGACTTGAAATATCTCACTTGGAAAGTGTTGTTCCTTTTGGCTGTTACTTCAGCTCGCAGGGTTAGTGAATTACAGGCCCTAGTTACCTATCCGCCTTACACTAAGCTCCTGCAGGACCGGGCGGTACTTCGCACTCACCCTAAATTTTTACCTAAGGTAGTTTCGGAGTTTCATATTAATCAATCCATCATACTACCTATCTTTTTTCCCAGGCCCCACTCCAACTCTGGAGAACAGACCCTGCATACCCTAGACTGTAAACGGGCTCTAGCTTTGTACCTAGACCGTACAGTTTCTCACAGGAAGAGCACTCAATTATTCGTCTCCTTCCATCCTAACAAGTTAGGACAACCTGTGGGTAAGCAGGCTCTTTCCTCCTGGTTGGCGGACTGCATTGCTTTCTGCTATGAGCAAGCTGGCATCCCCTTTCAAGACCATGTTAAAGCACACTCTGTGAGGGCCATGGCGACGTCAGTGGCACACCTTCGATCGGTGCCGCTTCCGGACATCTGCAAAGCTGCAACCTGGAGTTCCCTCCATACATTTGCAGCCCATTATTGTTTGGACAAAGCTGGAAGACAGGACTCCATCTTCGGCCAATCTGTCTTGCGTAACCTTTTTCCAACATGATGTACCAACACCCTTCCACCTGCCCGGTAGGGTGCGGATGCCCTTTCCCAAATTCCACCCCAGTTGTTGTGCCTCTTGCACACCGTTGGTGCATTTGGTGCAAGTCAGGACATCCTCAGCTCGGTACTCACCCATTTGTGAGGACAACCATCCTGCTTGTCCTGTGAGAAAGCAAATGTTGCTTACCTGATGTAACAGGTGTTCTCACAGGACAGCAGGATGTTAGTCCTCACGAAACCCGCCCGCCACCCCGTGGTGTTGGGTTCGTTTTCTTTTTACTTTTTAGGCACTGCCTGTAGCTTTGAAAATCAGACTGAAGGGAGACCCCTGCTGGCTGCAGGGTCAGTGCCTTGCTGGGCATGCCCAGTAGGGGCCAGTCAAAGTTCTGTTAAACTTTGACAGAAGTTTTTCCGTGGTGGGCTCCATCCTCGATGTCACCCATTTGTGAGGACTAACATCCTGCTGTCCTGTGAGAACACCTGTTACATCAGGTAAGCAACATTTGCTTTCCCACTCTACCAAAAGAAAAGGGGGCACCAATACCTGCAAGTAATAGCTAAACCTTTGGAAGCTCAGTCTATAGAAAGTGCCCTGCCCATTGTTGGCCAAACTTTCCTATTGGTTACTTGAGAGCATTGGCTCTTTTGTAACTAGATAATGCTTTGTGTTGCTGCTATACTGAATGATTTGCCCCACAAAAGCAGTGGACATGGATTTCTAGACACCAGGAATTTTGAACTCTAGTCTGTCCTGAGTTACAGCAGGTTAGTAACTTTGACTGTATAGCTACATTTCACTGTGTACCCTCACTTTACAAATGTAGTGATTGGGTTTTGAATGCACTATACATATACACATACACATATACATAAGCTTTGTTTGGTTGGGGGGGGGGTGATTATCTATATGTTAGAAAAGTAAACAAATATGTAAGGGAAAAGAAACCAATTTGGTTCTCAAAGGAGGTGGCTGAAAAATAAAGGCATAAAGAATCCCAAAAAAGAGGCACACAGGGAAGAATACCTGGTAAAACTGAGGGAGACAGAGAAAAATCAGGAAAGCAAAAGGTTAGGCAGAAGAAAGGATTGCCAAAGAGGAAAAGAGAAGTGACAAAACATTTTTTTAGATAATATTAGAGAAAGTAGAAAGGCCAGACGTGGTAGTGAAATTGAAAAATGTCGAGCAAGGTGTACAGTTGAAAAAATTGGCAGAAATGTTACACACATACTTTAAAGAAGACCCCGGAGAAGGACCATTGCTGGTTGGCAAACTAGACTGAAATGGGGAAGACAGTTTCTTTTACAGAAGAGAATGTATGGGAAGAATTAGGAAAAGTGAAATAGAACAGGGCTATGGGGGCTGGATGAGGTATATCCCCGGATACTTTGGAGCTCAGAGATGTGCTGGCGGGTCCGCTGAAAGGCCTGTTCAATAGAGCCCTGGAAATGGGATTGGTGCCATGAGATTGGAGAAGCGTAGTTGTGGTCCCGCTTCACAAGAGTGGTGGCAGAGGAGGCTGAAAACTACAGGCCAGTTAGCCTCATCTCAGTGGTAAGAAAATTAATGGAGACGCTGCTGAGAAAAGGATACGGAACATAAGAAATTGCCATGCTGGGTCAGACCAAGGGTCCATCAAGCCCAGCATCCTGTTTCCAACAGTGGCCAATCCAGGCCATAAGAACCTGGCAATTACCCAAACACTAAGAAGATCCCATTCTACTGATGCAATTAATAGCAGTGGATATTCCCTAAGTAAACTTGATTAATAGCCGTTAATGGACTTCTCCTCCAAGAACTTATCCAAACCTTTTTTGAACCCAGCTACACTAACTGCACTAACCACATCCTCTGGCAACAAATTCCAGAGCTTTATTGTGCGTTGAGTGAAAAATAATTTTCTCCGATTAGTCTTAAATGTGCTACTTACTAACTTCATGGAATGCCCCCTAGTCCTTCTATTATCTGAAAGTGTAAATAACCGAGTCACATCTACTCGTTCCAGACCTCTCATGACCTTAAAGACCTCTATCATATCCCCCCCTCAGCCAGTAAGTTGCTAGATACAAGGCAGCATGGATTCTCCAGGGGAAAGTCTGTTAGACAAATCCTGATTTTTATTATTTTTTTTGGGGTGACTAGAGAACTGGATGGAGGAAGAGCGCTAGATGTCATTTTACTTGGATTTCAGCAAAGCTTTTGATACAGTCCCGCATAGGAGGCTTATGAGTAAAATAAGAAACTTGGGAGTCTGTCAAGGTTGTGGAGTGGATTACAAATTGGTTGACTGAGAGGTTACAGCAGGTAATGGTAAATAGACCCTACTCTGAAGACAAAATGGTGTTAAGTGGAGTGCCACAGGGATCGGTATTGGGACCAGCTCTGTTCAGTATCATTGTGAGCAACATTGTGGAAGGGATAGAAGGTAAAGGTAAAGTTTGTCTATTTGCAGGTAATACTAAGATCTGCAACAGAGTGGACACACCTGGAGGAGTAAAGAAAATGAAAAGTGATTTAAGAAAGCTTGAAAAGTGGTCAAGGATTTGGCAACTGGGATTCAATACCAAGTAGTGCAGAGTCTTGCATCTGGGATGCGGTAATCCAAAAGAGCTGTATGTGGTGGGGGGAGGCGTGAAAGACTGATGTGCCCAGACCAGGAGAGAGACCTCAGGGTGATGGTGTCTGGCGATCTGAAGGTGGCAAATCAATGTGACAAGGCAATAGCTAAAGCCAGAAGAAATCTGGGTTGCATAGAGAGGAATAACAAGTAAGAAAAAAGATGCGATAATGCCCCTGTATAGGTGCAGGGGATACAGACCTTCAGATACCTGAGAAGTTTTAATGATGCACAATTGACAGACCTTTTCCGTAGGAAAGAAATCAGTAGAACTAGGAGTCATGAAATGAAACTCCGGGGAGACAACTTAGAACCAATGCCAGGAAATATTTCTTTATGGAGAGGATAGTGGATCCATTGAATGCACTTCTGCAGGAGGTGGTGAAGATGAAAATAGTCAAAAGAATTCACAGCTACATGGGATAAACACTGTGGATCCCTAAAGGCGAGAGGATGGAAATGAAGAAAAGGATGCATCGGGTAACTTGCTGGTGTGGCAGTTACTACTCTTAACTTGATATTTTTGATGCAACTACAATATTGCTTTCCACTTCAAGGGCAGGGAGTAAAGGGTAGTTGGAGTGAGACATCCAAGGACCCTGACTTTTACGGTCTGGGGAATAAGCATGGGGGTAACCTGTACAGAGCAACAATTACTACCCTTAACAGAAGGCAAGGGATTACTATCCTTAACCAATAAGCCTTGATGCTTTTGATGCAACTACAATATCCACTCTCTGCTATGACGGTGGAGTGAAAGAGGAGTTGGATTCAGACAACAACCAACATAGACCCTGACTTTATGGTCTGGGGTACTGATATGCAGACATAAGTGAATAAAAACATAGGACTGCTTCCAAGGACAAGTCCATAAGCAAAACATGTCAGCACTGTCTTGAGTTTTCAAGAAGGCTCATCACTCAGTAAAAATGTTGCTAGTAGCAAATTATTTATGGGTTATCATAAGGCTTGAGAATAATTGCACAGAGTGGCAGTTGCTACCCTTAAGAGAAACATGGGGTAAGCTGCACAGTGCAGTAGTTACTATCATAAGCTTGCTGGGTAGATTGGGTGGACCATTTGGTTCTCTTCTATCTTCATTACTATGTTATACTTGCTATGTGACTCGGGCTGGTGCATTTTTTGTTCACAGATGATGTTCAAATTCTGATACCTATAAAAGATTCCTTGTCGGCTACATTGAAACTCTGGGACATGTATTATAAATCAATAAAACAGCTCCTTACACATATGTCACTAGCCCTTAATAATTCCAAAACCGAAATGCTGCTTATCTGCAACAAAGTTACAGAGAAAATAGAGGCTGACATTCTAACCTGTACCCCTACATATAAGATCCAATGGGAAGCTAGAGATTTGGGCTGTATTCTTGACTCGGAGTTGAGCATGAAAGCAACAATAAAAGCTATCTCAAAAGACGGCATTTATAAATTGCAAATTTAAAAAAAATTGAAGCCATTATTGCATTCGAACGATTTTCATATTGTTTTACAGGCCTTGATTCTACCAAAATTAGATTATTGTAATGCGCTATTATTGGGTGTGCCAATGTCAACCATTCGACTGTTACAGCTGCTGCAAAATGCCGCGGCACGACTCTTGTCCAATACAAATAAATTTGATCATGTTTCCCCCGCTCTTATGAAGTTACATTGGTTGCCAGTCCAGTTTCGCATAAGTTGTGGAATTCATTACCTGTTGAAATTCGCACAGATTCAAATATGATCAGCTTCAAGAAACAGATAAAAACTTGGCTATTTGAGCAGGCTTTTAATCAAGCCAATTAACACCTTATTATATTAATTTGCTTTTAAAAAATAAAAAAAATTTTTTTGAATTTAGTGTAGCATTTAACATAGGTGTTTTATCAGTAATATTTTTCAAGTGATTTATTTTAGTTAACGTATGAGTGGAATTCTATTAAGTAATATTTTTTTCTTTTTAATGTTTGTTATATTTTGAAATATGGAGTTTAAATGTTTTACTAGGTGTAGGCAAAATTATACAAGATGTATAATGGGTTTATTATAATTGTTTTATGTTGAATTTTGCTACAGCAAATTCTGTTGTAAACCGACATGAAATTAATTTGAATGTCAGTATATAAAACTGATTAAATAAATGTGTTCTTTATTTTTCCTTTTTTTTTTTTTTTTTTTCCTGCTTCAGATGTATTTTTGTGGTTTTGTTTTGTTATTTTTATATTCTGCTTTTCAGGCACTTTCAAAGTCTACTTCATCCTCTTCTATCCCAGTAGGAATTCAGTGGTTGGATTTGTAACAGAAAAGTTTTAGTTAAATCCTGCAGATGCTCATTTTAAGGCAGTGTAGTGAAGAGGTTCTGGTGGCATTGCAGTAATAGTGACTACATTTTATATAAAAGTAAACAGTTGGAGTTTCTGGTCATTTAATTCACAGAAAATATTAATCAAATATATTTATTAAAAAAACCTTACAGTTTATATTTGTAGAACTGACACTATTCCAGCTAATCACTTTAAGCTGTATATCTCTGAGGTCCCTCTTTTATATATTATTTTGAATGTTTTTCAATATATGCAAATAAAATACCCGCCACTATATTTAAACCTTAGAATGTGCCCAAATCAGAGGCATTCACCGTGAGCCCAAAAACTTTTGTACCAAAGCAGTACTTAGCTTTTATGTCCAGAGTAGCAATATCCCCAACAAGGATTCTTGTTTCGAAAATAGTCTGCTTCAGGGGTTTTAAACATTTTAATGTCACTTTCATATTCAGTGTAGTAATGGTGCTCACTTGTAGTCAGACTGAAGTTGAACGCCTGGATTTGGGCACATTCCAAGGTTTAAATATAGTGGTGATTATTTTATTTGCGCATATTGAAAAACATCCAAAAAAAATATAAAAGTGGACCTCATGGATATACAGCTTAAAGTGATTAGCTGGCATAGTGTCAGTCCTTCAACATAAACCAGAAGGTTTTATAAATATATTTGATTGGTATTTTCCATGAATTAAATGACCAGAAATTCCAATAGTTTACTTTTATCTACTTTGATAGTAGGTTCTGGAATACAGCCATTAGTGGGCTGTGTTTGGTGACTAAATTTTATATGCCACTAGCGGACCCCTGCCACGCGTTGCAGTGGCTGAGTCAGATTCTTTGCCCCCCCTTCCCTCCCCTGTCCCCACTTCAACTCTGTCCCCTCACACTCACCTCTCCCCTCATTCTCCCTCCCCTCACTGTCACCTCAGTGACTCCCCACCTGGTGAGGGCTGTTTTGTAACCTTTCGGAGATGGTACACATTTTGTGTATGTGTTTGTGTGTGCCCTCCCCCTTTGCACCCCAAAGTAATCCCCACAGAAATGTTGTGTTTATGTAAGCCCCCCCCCCCCCCCTGCAGGCCCGACGATACCTTTCAAAAATGGTAGTCGGTGGAGCGGGCGTTCGTTCCGGCATGGAAGTATTGGCGCCGGGCCCTCTAGATGGAGCAATGGGAGCGAAGGTGCGCCGGTTGCCAGTTCAGAAAATGGCGTCAACGGGCCCTCGCCCTTATTATGTCACATGGGCTACTGCCGCTATTGGCGTTCCCGAGTATCCTAGTAAGGGAAAGAGCTGTCGGTGCCATTTTGATTGCTGGCAGCCGACAGCCGTAGTGTATGCGATGTGTCCCGGAGCGGTGTTGGGGGCCCCCCCCCCCCCCGCTGGAGCAGCCCGAACTATTCTGCAGTGTTCCGTGCGTTCGGAGGTTGAGGGCATTAAGTAGAAAAGTCATGTGCGTGAGGGGTGTGAGGATGGTGTTTGTATGTGAGTTCCTAGGGTGTGGGAATTGCAAACATGTGGCATGTGAGTGGCCTCCTGGTGTAGCATGCTGGTATTTAGTGGGTTTTTGTGTGTTTTTTGAGGGTGTGTGAAATAAGTACAAATGGCATGTGTGCGGGAGGTGTGAGGAGGGTGTGTGAATCGCAAACATTGGTCACGTATGTGTGGGGTGTGAGCGTTTGTGCAAGGTGTAAGAGCTTCCGCTTACGTCCACCAGATGTCGCTGTTTTGTGGAACCAAATTTTAAAACTTTTTTACCAGCCCCCGGTGTGACATATATGTAATGTAAGTGTAGAAGATCCTTGCCGTATGCGAGGTGAAACTTGTGTCCAAATTTGAACGCAATCGGTTAAGTGGTTGCTGAGATCAGTGATTTGGTACAAACTAAACATTTTTATTTATATAGATTTCTGTCTTCTCATAAAAAAAAAAAGTAGTGCAGTTACCTTGTTAATCCATTTGGATACATAGAAATAAAGGTAAACAAACAAGTTTTAGGTGATATATTGGACTAGAGGGCTACATTCCCCTATAGTTGGTTAGTACAGAGTGAGCTAAGGTTGATTCTTGTAGCTCATTCTTTACTGACTTGATTATATGGCATGTAGCTCTTACAAATGTGGTGTTAGTCCAACGAGAGGGTATTTCCAGCTTGTTCGTTTTATACTCCATTTAAAGTATATAGAAATATTTTCTTTTCTATATATGTATATAGTTTATTTTCATGAAATTGACTCATTTGCATTTCATACTTTATTTCTCATGTTTTTGTTCTGGCAGCTCAGTGAACGTGCACGAGAACGAAAGGTGCCAGTCACACGAATTGGAAGATTGGCCAATTTTGGAGGTAAAGTTCTGTGTGTTACAATTTTATTTTTAAGGGAGGTGGGATTTGGCATTTCTGAATGTGCCAGATGAAGAGCACTATAAGCTGTAGCCCCTTCATGTATTGATAAACAGTTGCAGCACAGGTAACAGTGGGGCAAGCTTCCTCCAGCCCATGTATTCCTGCTCATGTTAAATTCACCCTCTGAGGTGCTATCAGATTTTAATTATGTTTGGTTTCTAATGACTTAGGACAGATTTTAAAACTGGCCCTCTAGAGGTTTACTACCATTTTTGTTTGTTTGTTTTGTTGTTGCAAAAAGCCCAAGGCTACGAGTTGTCTTAGTTGCATTCCTAGTTGCTGTAGTACCTGTATGGTATCCTGCATTTGTAATAGAAGAGGCAGACTATGAGTATCCAAGCAGTGCAGGAGAGAAGAGACAGCATAGGTCAGGAGAATTTGCAGTAGTCTTGGCTGACCTTAACATAGATACATTGCCCGGAGTGGGTTTTATTTAATGTGCTACAGCACATATGTTAAGCCATCCATGCTCACAAGGTACTAGTGATGGCAGATTTTTCATTGTAGAGAAGAGAATGCGTTGCAGTGATTCAGAGAATTGAACTTTATTGAGCCTCATTCTGTATGGCAGCTTGTTTTAAATCGTTGGCATAACTGGGAGAACTAAATAATTCTAATAAATAAATAAATAAAATGATGTAGCATGTTCTGTTTTGCTAAGTGAGCCCTTCCCCAGTTTTTGGCAAAGCACATGATAGGGAAGAGGTATGCAACTCTAGTCCTGGAGTTCCATAAACAGGCCTGGTTATTAGGATATCCACAATGAATATACATGAGGTATATTTGCATGCACTGCCTCCCTTGGATGCAAATTTATATCATATGTACTCATTGTGGATACCCTGAAAACCAGACCTATTTGTGGTACTCTAGGTCTGAAGTTGCCTATCCCTGTGATAGGGAAATGATCTGTTTTACCTTGTCACCTGCCACGAAAGGGATGGGTCTTGCTTTTCACGAATTTGCTCTGGTGACCCAGGGGAAATCTTCAGGCGCCACATGCATTGTCCTGAGCTTGTATGAAATGGTGATCTAAAAATGTAAATAGATTAAAAAGGCACGGTGTGAATTTTCAAAATTCATAATAATCACCGCTTCTGATGGCTTATCTTGTATGTGATGATTTCAGCTGCCAAGAAGTGCAGGCATGCAAGTTTTAAAATTGCTTGCTGGTGGAGCCCATCCCACCAACCGCCAAAGAGAGGAGGCACCCAGGGTGACTGGTGGTGCCTAACCCACCGGCAGCCAAAGAGTTATGGAAGAGGCCTGGGGTAGCTGATGGAGCCCATCCCTGAGTTTGTGCATTCAGAATGTGCATCTGAAAGTGAGTGTGTGTGTGAGTGTGTGTGTGGGGGGGGGGGGGGAACCTTTCCCTACCCTACCCTAAAATTTAAGTTTTAGAAATAAACAGCGGCTTGTTCGGCCATCTGCAGTGCATTAGTATTTCATGCCAGGCCTATAAACATCTGATTTATTTCAATTTTATTCTAGTCTGTTCTAAGTGATGTGAACTTATTTTTTTAATGTCTTAAAATTTCAGAAGCCAAAGGAGCTTGATGTGTAATTTGCTATTCTTGGAGTCGCAGGATGGGATTGATGAGGATGTGTGTGGGCTGTGGTGTGGTTGGGGGAAGGGAGGGCTCGTGTTGACTGCTGTTTCTGGGTTTGCTCCGTTGGTCCCTTTTCACACCCTCCAGTCATCTGGGGTGGGATTCTCAACCCTGCTCAGTAGATACACTCCCCCCTCTCCTCCTAGCACTCCTAAATTGCTTATCTCTTAGTGTCTTCCTTTTGTACATTTGTATATATTTACAAACCTCGTTGATTATTTATTATTTATTTATTTATTTATTATTTAATGCAAATTTCCCCTTGTTATTCACACCATCATTTATTCCTTTGTTAACTTGTTTTATTTGTTCAATGTAAAGTGCCATGCCTGGCGTTTGTTTGTGTTACACTGTAAACCGATGTGATATCCTGGATGAATGTCGGTATATAAAAATTTTAAATAAATAAATACAGATCCTTGCTTACTCTCTGGCTGATTTTTTTTATCTTTACTTTAAGTTTCTGCAGAGGCCAGAGATTGTGGCTCCTTTTGGACTCTGGTACTTAAGTATGATCAGTAGATGCCAGCATGGTGCAGTGACTGACAGTCCTTCTCCCCACCCCCTGCAATGGCTGTGAATGCTGCCTCCGCAGCATCCGTAGTTAGTTCTTGGGAGCAGAGGTTGATTGTAAGCCCTCTGGTGATAGAGAATACATACAATACCTGAATGTAATCTGATTTGGAGTATCATAAAACTTATAAGTGTTATATATAGGGAAAAAAAGCTGGGCTTAGGAATTCAACCAAGGTCTTCTGCACAGCACTACTGCTGAGCTGTTAACACAGTCCTGTAACAGGGTTTTAAAAAGCTTCTGATGGGAATGTGTGGTTAGTTATTGTTCATTTATTCTACACTTTTGATCAGAGAGCTCAGTGCATTACAATAAGTCACAATCTTCTCAATCAGTAGCTTGCTAATCACCTATAAGTGAGGACTATCATCCTGCTTGTCCTGGGATAAAGCAGAGTTGCTTACCTGTAACAGGTGTTATCCCAGGACAGAAGGATGTAGTCCTCATGAAGCCCACCCGCCACCCTTCGGAGTTGGGTCCGAAACGTTTTATTATTTTATTTTTCGCTTGCACTTATTGCTACAAACAAGACTGAAGGGTGACCCCTGTGGCTTGAGGGATAATGGCATGCTGGGCATGCTCAGTGGGCTCAGTGTGCCAGTTAAAAGTTTCTAGAAACTTTGACAAGTTTTCAGTGATAGGGCTCTGTCCAGTGACGTCATCCATATGTGAGGACTACATCCTGCTATCCTGGGATAACACCTGTTACAGGTAAGCAACTCTGCTTTCTTCATGTCTGTAATTGTTGCACTACAAGCTGTTTCAGTTGTCTGATTTCCCTGTACATTTACAGGTTTTTATACTATGTATCATTTATTTTATTTAAATTGCATTTGTTAGCAGTTTAACCCAGCTTCTTTTCAGTGGGCAAATGTTCAACTAATACTATTTGTCCAGCAGCACACACTGGTACTCACGTTAAGCTATAGAACAAGTAATTTTTTTTCCATACTGTACATGCACACTGCAGTCCTGATGGGTGCAGTTGCTGCAGTATTAGCTATATTGTTTGAAATATTATCTTGCTTCTTTCTTATCTGTGTTGCCTCATTTTCTCATCTTCCTAGATTGCTTTTTTTGTCCTAATACACTTTTTAAAACATCTTTTTCTGTGTGAATATTTTGGAACAAAATCATTTTCTGTTATGTCAATAGCCCCTTTTTAAATGCAGAAAAAGTGGTTTATATATTTAGCTCCTGGAACCCAAGGCCTCAACCTGCAGGGAACAGGGCTGGTAGAGATGGAACCCCTAAGCCAGTCCTAGTAAGACTGAGTCCATCAGCTGTTAGCGTGGGCCTAGTTGGCTCGCCTTCTAGGCTGCGTCAACTATGCCACCAACCTAGGGCTCACATCTGTGATAGTTTGCTGAAGCCATGAGCTTGGAGGACTCTTCTCTGGCTCAGGCTATCTCAGGGTTGGCTCTTCAGGTCCAATAGCCAGAAGACCAGCTCAATAATATAACTGGCATATTCCAAGGTCTGGCAGCCAGAATGGAACCCATACAGGTTCACCTGCACTGGCACCTCCTTCAAATGCTCCCACCCAGCACCTGGGACCCATGCCACATCTACCACCACCGCCCAGGTATGAAGGAGGTCCTAATGCCTGCCAAGGCTTTATCAATAAGTGCAGGATGCACTTTGAGCTACAAGCTGCCAGCTTCCACTTAGACCAAGCTAAGGTGACGTTTTTAATGTCTCTTCTGGCAGGGCTTGCCTTAGCTTGGGTGTTACCTTTTTGGGAATGGAACAACCCCCTAGTGGGGAATCTGAACAACTTTCTCAGACAATTCCGTCAGGTATTTGACGAGTCTTGTCTGACCTCATCCACTGCTACTGAGTTACTCCCCGATCAGACAAGGCACCCGCAACGTGGGTGATTACGCCATCCAATGTCTGATTCTGACCGCTGAACTCCAATGGGGTGAAGATAGTCTCACTGCCATCTCTTGGCAGGGCCTTGCAGAGCACATCAAGGATGACCTAGCAGACTGGGACGTGCTGCTAGCATTAGAGGATCTCATTGCCTTGGCCATTCAAGTGGACCTGCGCATCTAAGAGTGGGCATGAGGGAGGGAGGATTCTCATCTGCACTTCAGGCTGGCGCTCAAGTTTCAACATCCTCTGGTCCCTACCATGGATGCACTACTTGCTTTCTTCTCCGAAGAGCCCATGCAACTCGGGGCCTGACTCACTGAGAGAGAAAAACAGAGGCATCTGTGGCTCAACCTCTGTTTTCTATTGCTCTGCTCAGGGACACTTTGCTAGCCATTGTCCCGAGAAAGTGGGAAACTTCCAAGCCCTAGGATTGGTTGGAGAGGCAACTCTAGGCCAGCCCTCATCCTCTCCTCAATTGTTCATGTCAGTTTGCCTCACCTCTCATGATCCCAAGGTGTATACAGAGGCTTTCCTAGTTTCAGGTACCAGTGGCAACTTTATCAATGAAGTCTTGGTTCACCAGTATAACCTTTCCATAGCGACTCTTGTCAAGCCTGCTACCATATTCGGTTTATAACGAACCCCTCCCTGTCCAGCTCTCCTTTGGTCACTTTACTTCTTGCGCTCCAATCTGTACTGGGACTGGTGCACAATGAAAGCATCTCCTTCTATGTGTAATCCAAGACAATCAATCCAGTCATCTTTGGCTGATGTTACACTATCCTCCTATAGGCTAGAAGGCTCTGTGGATTGCCTTCTGGGGGTGGTCCTGCCAGCAATGATGTCTCACCTGGGTTGTCTCCCTAGTGCTTTAGCCCGGACTCAGATCTCAGACTTTCCAGGTCTTCTTCCTTAGTATGTGGTGTTTGCAGTCGTCTTTAGTAAAAAAGAAAGCTGAGACACTGCAACCCCACAGGTCTTATGAGTGCCCGATTGATCTGTTTCTGGATAAGATGCCTCCTTGGGGGCAGGGTTTAACCAATATCCACTCCTGAAACAGCGACCATGTCAAACTATATCCATGAGAACTTGGAGCAGCATTTTATCCACCCTTTGCCATCTCCAGCAGGGACAGGGTTCATCCCTAGAAGAAGGAAGAATGCCAGATATACTGAAAGGAGCAATGATAAAACCAGTCATTAAGAAAAAAAACAGTGATCCCCTTATCCTGAACAACTACAGACCAGTATCAAATCTTCCCTTATTAGCTAAACTAATTGAAAAAACAGTACAGAAACAGCTAGCGGAACACCTGGATGACAATAACATACTGTATCCATCACAACACGGATTTCGAAAACACTACAGCACAGAGACATTGCTCCTCTCTAACAGATAACATTCTAAGAGGTTTTGATAGCGGTAAACACTATATTCTAATAATGCTCGACCTATCGGCAGCATTTGACACAGTAAACCATAAAATACTACTAAATAGACTAGAAGAAATCGGATTACAAGGCAAAACATTAAACTGGTTCAGTTCATATCTAAAAAACAGGTTTTTCCAAGTTCAGATCAATAACACATTATCAGATAAAATCAATCTCAAAACAGGAGTTCCGCAGGGATCAGCCCTGTCTGCAACCCTTTTTAACATATTCATGCTGCTATTATGCCACTTACTGGCAGGACTATGAATTAAGAAAGCAAAGAGGTAGGCGATCTATGATAGCCGTCAAGGAAAACACAAGAATAGATGCCTTTAATCTTTTCCAAAGTTTATTAAAACAGAGACATATTCATAAGTTGCCCGATTCAGGCCGAGTTTCGCGGCTCAAAAGCCGCTGCCTCAGGGGCTACAAACAAACCAAACATAAATTAACATCAATATTTAAAAAAACACAAACCAATTACCAACATCATTAAGATCTTATAAATATTAAAAAGTCATTATTAAAAAATAAAAACTTTTTTAATCCTTCACTAAGATCTCAGATATTGATTATAAAACAATTGGTTAAAATGCTGACAAAAATTCAATCAAATGTTAAACATACCCACAAATATAGCTATCTGCAAAAATAAAATTGCTTGATAGCAATTTTTATTGCATCTTGAGGACATTATGAAATGATTGCAGTCTATAATAATGATTGAGTTCTTTTTGTTCTTTTTGGGTTTTTTTGATTTTGATACTGTAAAAAAATGGGATAGTTATAATACAATTTTAATTTTTCAAAAATTGTTTTAAATTTCATTTAGCGATGTTTTAATTAATTTTTTGCCATTTGATATTAAATATTGTAATCATGAATGTATTGAGATGACATCTGAGCTTTTAAGTTTTTTTTTATACACTTTTTCTAGTTGTCTTATGTATTGCTGACAATCAATGGTTGTATACTGGATTGAAACCGCACTACTGAGCTTTAATTTCTACTGTGGAGTGTTTAAGGTAAATTTATCTTCACACCTGCTAAGAAGTAAATATATTGTTTGATATTATTTTCTTAAGCAGGATGGGATAATTTATTAAAACATTTTTTTGCAGATAGCTATATTTGTGGGTATGTTTAACATTTGATTGAATTTTTGTCATTTTAACCATTTGTTTTATAATCAATATCTGAGATCTTAGTGAAGGATTAAAAAAGTTTTTATTTTTTAATAATGACTTTTTAATATTTATAAGATCTTAATGATGTTGGTAATTGGTTTGTGTTTTTTTTAAATATTGATGTTAATTTATGTTTGGTTTGTTTGTATCCCCTGAGGCAGCAGCTTTTGAGCCGCGAAACTCTGCCTGAGTCGGGCAACTTATGAATACGTCTCTGTTTTAATAAACTTTGGAAAAGATTAAAGGCATCTGTTCTTGTGTTTTCCTTGAGGACTATGAATTATACATTACATTTATGCTGATTATATTCAACTAATTCTACCTATAGATGACACAAACATTAAATCTAGCTAACATGTACCTAAGCATTATAAAATTACTAACCCAAATGGAACTTGTAATTAATATTGATAAAACAGAATTTCTACACCTAGAACAGAAAAATACTGAAATCAGCCAAACTTCAATAATCCTCAAAGACAACCAGAAAATTGAACTAGCTGGAAAAGTACGTAATCTTGGAATAATAATGGACCCTGAAATCAATCTAAAACAGCACATAACACTAAAAGTAAAAGGATATGCAAAACTCATGGTACTCAGAAAACTAAAACCACTACTAACTCAAAATGACTTCCGAACAATGCTACAGGCACTAATCTTCTCCAGCATGGATTACTGTAATGCCCTTCTGCAAGGACTACCAAATATAACACTAAGACCACTTCAAATACTTCAGAACACAGCAGCTAGAATACTAACCGGAAAAAGGAGGGACCATATAACTGACACCCTGGTGGAACTACATTGGTTACCAATTGAACACAGAATTAAATACAAAACCCTATGTACCATCCATAAACTAATTCATGATGAGAAATCAGGCTGGCTAAACACAGCATTACGGGTACACGTCCCACACAGAAACCTTCGATCAGCAAATAAAGCACTCCTAACCATTCCTTCACTAAAAACAGCAAGACTAACCCAAGTGAGGGAAAGGGCCTTATTAGCAGGTCCCACAATATGGAACACAATGCCTCCAGAGATCAGGTTACAAAGTGACTTCAAGGCATTTAAGAAAAGTTTAAAAACATGGCTTTTTAAACAAGCATTTTACAAAGAGACGGGAGAATAGGAATTATTCAGGAATAGGCAGATGAGCACCGACACACAGTACTTAGGACGATACAGTAGAGTAGTCTATGAACTCTACATCACAGTAAGCATATTGATAACACTACATATGATAAATTTACCCGTGAAAGTACCTTCGGTACACTTAGTCATGACCTACCTCTCTAAAAATTATTTTGTCTAATATATTGTAACCGAACCTTTGACGGCACCTGTTAGAATGTACTATTGTACACTTTTACCCTCATTAAATATGTGCCTACATGTAAACCGTTGCGATGGTATATAACTTAGCGACGGTATAGAAAAAATTTTAAATAAATAAACAGATCTTTGTTGGTAAGAAGGATGGCTCCCTCAGCTCTAGCATTGACTGTAGGAGCCTCAAAGCCATAACCCGCAAGAACAGATACCCACTGCCCCAATTACGGAACTCTTTAGCCGCCTGCATGGGACACATTTTTTAAACTGGATCTCAGAGAAGCCTACAATCTTATCTGGATATTGGAGGGGGATGAGTGGAAGACTGCATTCAACACCTGTGACAGGCATTATGAATACCTAGTAATGCCATTTGTCCTTTACAATGGTCCCCGTCTTCCAACACATGATCAACAAAATCTTGAGTCGTCTTCTATTCTCATGTCTTAGTGTATCTGGATGATGATGTCATCCTTTTTCATGCTTCCCGCCACAGCATCATAAGCATGTTAAACAAGTGCTGCAGAGGCTCTGAGAGAATCACTTATGTGCCAAACTCAAAAAGTGTACCTTCGAACAAAATGAGCTACTTTTTTTCTGGACTATAAATTATCTATCGTTATCTGCGCATGGATCCAGAGAAAGTGAAGATCATTTAAAACTGGCCTCAGCCCATGGGGTTCAAGGCCTTGCAAAGATTTCTTGACTTCACCAATTACTACCAGCAGTTCATGCATGGATATTCCTCACTGGCCGCTCCTTTCACTGCTCTTACAAAAAAGAGAGCCATTATGAGAAATTGGTCTGAGAACGCTATCCAAGCCTTCCGTCACCTCAAGCAGGTGTTCCTCAAAGACCCCTGTCTCCAGCACCCGGACCCGTCTAAGCACTTTATCATGAAGGTAGATGCCTCTGCCATTGGTGTAGGGGGTGTCCTTGCACAGCACAACAATAAAGAAACTCTAATGCCTTGCTTATTCTTTCCTAAAAAATTCACACCCATGGAAAGGCATTATACCATTGGAGACAGAACTCCTAGCAGTGAAACTGGCCCTGGAGGAGTGGTGCCATCTACTGGAGGGAGCTAGACATCCAGTCACAATAGTCACAGGTCATAAAACTGGTAGTACCTCCAGCCAGTCCAGCATTAAACCCACATCAGGCCAGACAGTCTCTATTCTTTAACCGCTTCGACTTTGAGCTCCAGTATCAACCGGTGGAGAAGAACTAGCAGGCTGACGCCTTTTTGCGGTCCTTTGAAACAGAAGACTTGATTTTACCGTCTCAACACATAATCACTTCTGCAAAGATCATGTTAGCCGCAGTAATCCCTGTACCACTGGGGAAGAATGATGGTCCCCAAACTTCTCCGGGAGAAGGTTCTTAAGTGGGCCCATGATTCTCATCTGGCAGGCTACCCCGGAGTAGCTAAAACCATGGAACTGCTCCTCCACTACTATTGGTGGCCTCAAATGAGACATGATGCTGAGTGGAGTCCTGTCCTAACTGTGTAGTTAACAAGAGCTCCCACACTCACCCTTGGGGGCTGTTACAGCCATTGCTAGCTTCCAAGATACCATGGAACCATGTGGCCATGGACTTCATCACTGATCTACCTCTCTCTAATGGCTGTACTTCCATTTGGGTTGTGGTGGACCATGTTTCTCAAACATGGCTCATTTTATATCACTCCCCAGCCTTCCTTCAGCCACCAGAACTGGGTTGTCTCCTTTTCAGCATATCTTACGACTCAGTGGCTTACCTGAACACATTCTGTTAGAGTGAGTTGTGAAATTCACAGCAAAGGTCTTAAAGTCTGTGCAAGAAGTTTGGAATTTCTTTGGCGTTCTCCATGTACTATCCACAGAGTAATAGACAAAACTAATCAAATCCTTAAGGGATTCCTGAGGTCCTGTGTAAACCAATGGCAGGCTGATTAAGCGTCTCTCCTTCCCTGGGCAGAGTTCTGCCATAACAACCATGTTAGAGACTCTAAGGGGCCATCTCCATTCCAGATTTTATATGGCAGACATCCACAAGTCCCACTTTCTATATCAATAACAGTCCTATGTCCCATAGTCATGAGCCAAGATCTTAAGGAGTTGTGACAAAAAACCCATCAACTTCTCACCTTGGCTGCTGGGAAATACAAAAGGCAAGTGTACAAAAAATGCCGTCTGGCGCCTTATTTCAAACCTAGGGATTTAGTATGGCTTAACACTCGAAATTTATGGCTTAAAAAGCCATCTAAAAGTTCTCAGCTCATTTTGTTGGTCCATTTTCAATCACATGATAGATTGCACCAGTGACATATCAATTGAAACTGCCACCTACCCTCAAGATCCACGATGTCTTTGTCTCTCACCTCAAGCTTCTACTTTTGTCTTCTCTCTCACAGTCTCTTCCCAAATCAATAGAAGTGTCTTCAGAGGACACAGAGTATGAAGTTCAGGAGATCCTCAACTCTAAATGCATCTGAAATAAACTCTACTACCTTATCATCTGGAAGGGGTTTGACCCTGAAGAGAATCCCCGAGTATCTGCCTTGTATGTCCTGCCATGTACCCGGGACCTCCTAGGCATGTGTGGCATGGCGCCTCTTAAAGGCCCTGCAGTAGGAAACCCATTAGCTGTTCTCTGATATCAGCACCCCACCTCATTAAACCATGGCCATGCTGTACAGCCTTCACTCAGCAACAGGCCTCCTGCAACCTTGCAGTGCGTGTTGTTTCCTATGTGCCTCATTTCCTTGTTGCTTGCCTTATCTCGTTACCTTGCCCTGTCTGTCCTGCTTGTGTCTTGTTCTTGTCTATCTATCCCTACCTGACTCCTGGTTCTGATCCTTGCTTCGGACACTGACTACTCTTTGGCCTGTTGCCTGCTCTGACTTCAGCTTGGACCTCGACTTGCCTGCCTGTTGCCTGGACCCGGATACAGTTGCTTGCTGCCTGCTCTGACCACTTCCCGAGACTCAGCTATGCCTGACTGCTCCTTACAGGACTCTTGCCTAAATTCTGCTGTCACCTGGAACCCAAGGACTCAATCTGCAGGGAACATAAGACTTCCTGTACTGTGTCAGACCAAAGGTCCATCAAGCCCTGTATCCTGTTTCCAACAGTGGCCAATTCAGGTTATAAGGTCATGACAGGAGCCCAAGGAGTAGATAGAGTCCAAGCTGCTTATCCCAAGAATGAGTGGATTTCTGCAACTCTTATCTTAATGGTTAATGGTCTTTTCCTCCAGGAATTTGTCCAAACCTTTTTTTTTAAACACAGCTACACTAATAGCTTTCACCACATCCTCTGGCAACAAATTCCAGAGCTTAATTATGTGTTAAGAGAAAATTAGTTTTAAATATATTACCAGTAACTTCTTTGTTTGTCCCCTGATCTTTGTATTTTTCAAAAGACTAAACTACTGATTGTTTACTCATTCAGTTTCTTTCGTTATTTTATAGACATCTGTCATATCTCCCCTCCGCTGTCTCTTCTCCAAGCTGAAGAGTCTGAGCCACTTTAGCCTTTCTTCATATGGGAATTTACATCCCCTTTATCATTTTGGTCTGGTATAGGTGAAACCCCTGATCCAGTCCTCGTAAGAATGAGTCTACCTGCTGTTAGCATGGGCCTAGTAAGTTTGCCTGCTAGACTGCGTCAACCACGCCATAGTCCAGGGGCTAACATCCGTGACACAAAGCAAAATGATGTGGGAGTATGCATCAGAAGTCATATGAGATGAGACTTGAGGCTCTAAATATGTATACCCTAGAGGGGGGAGAGAGATGATACATTTAAATAGTGCTCATTTGATCAGTACCTGTTATCGGGCATTCTTTGTTTTTGGGCTGTGGAGCCTGGTTGAGCCAGGGGGCATTGGACCAGCTTGCTCAGTCTTCTCGCTGCCCCTCCCCCTCCCCATTTCTCTCTTCTATTCTGCCTGGTTGATGGTGGTTTAAAAAAAACCAAACAACTGTTTGAGAAAGAGAGTGTCTCTCAGTTGCAGTCGAGAAGGACCGGCCAATAGCTGAGGGGGATAGGTAGGCCTCAATTCTAGCAAGGGTTCCCTTGGAGGAAAGACTCTGGCAGTGTCAGTCCTGAGCTTTTTGAAGTCTCAGGACTATATAGCATTTGCAAACCTTCCTCCTTGGGTGTTAAATCCTCCCTCCTGTTCTCCTTTGCTTTCATATTTATTTATCAAATTTTCTATCCCGTCATTAAGACGAGCCATCACAAATGTTTACAAATTGTAAAATACATGATAAAACATATGTTAATAATCAGTTGGCATTTAAAATAATAATAGTAAACAGTAACTAAAAAATAAAAGCTAAAAGGAATAAATAAGTACTAGGGTTAAAAGCAATTGACAGTAACATAGACGCTATCTCATTTTCCCTCCGAGTATGCCTTGTCGAACAGCCAGGCTTTTAAATCCCCGCTTGAAATTCTTAAAATCAGTTTGTAGTTTCACATTCATTGGTAGTGTATTTCATAATTTAGGCCCTGCAAGCAACACAGCTCTTTCTCTGACTTGGTTCAAGTGTGCGGAGTGTTCGGCAGGTATTGACAGTAAGCCTTTATTTAACAATGCTAATCAAATAGAGATCTCTCCAAGTGTTACCCTAATAATACTCCCAAAAACACACCTGGCATGTATGAATCTTTTAGGCACACTCTGTTGCTCACTTCAAATGATTGTACCATCAGTACACCAAAAATCTTTTGAAAGGAAAGAGGATGGTTTCATATATTTGACAATACAAAATATATGGTTTCATATATTTGTATTGACAAATATATGAAACCATATATATTAGTGTGCCTAAAAAATTCATACATGCCAGGTGTGTTTTTGGGAGTAAGCCTTTATTGGCAGATCGTAAATGTCTTTGGGGCACATGGAGCCTGATGGCCATATTTAGCCAGTCCACTTGATCGCTGTGTATTAATTTTATGTAAGGTGCAGAGTGTTTTAAATTCAATACAGGATTAAATAGGTAACCATTGTAAAGCTATCCGAATAGGAGTAATGTGGTCCCTTTTCCTACTGCCAGTTAAGATTCTTGCCGCTGCATTCTGCAGGACCTGTAAAGGCCAAATAGAGGAGACTGGGAGGCCTAGGAGTAATGAATTACAATGATTGCAGGACTGTTCATTAGTTTGGCATAACCTTCCCTTACTTTAGCTGATATGTATTTTTTAAAATTTAATTCTGGATAGATGACTCCTAGGTCCCGTATGTATTCGGCTAATGTAAAAGTGATATCTTGTAGTGTTATCGTTCTTGGACTCCTGGGTGAGGCTTTTCTCTCTAAGAGAATGATTTCTGTTTTGTTGATATTTAGAACCAACTTCATTTGCGTGAGCAGTTGCTTAATGATTTTCAGGTACATTGCCGTGAGTTCATATGCTTTTTCAATTGTGTCATGTATTGGTAGTATTATCTGAATATAGTCAGCATAAAGATAGTGAGTTAGGCCTAATCTGGACAATAGGTGACATAAGGCCAACATACGTATATATTAAATAACAAGGCTGACAGGGCTGATCCCTTTGGAACCCCAGTGTTAAGCTCTGTTTTCTCAGATAAAATTGTTGCGGTCTCTACCGCTTCCCCTCTATCTGTTATGCTTGGGGCACGCCGCGTCCGCGGTTTCACTGGGCCTTCAGGGCGTCCGCCATTGTTCGATCAGCTCGCTGCTGCCACGCGCGCGCAAGGATGTGCATTTTGGATGCATGGCCGCTGGAAGTCTGGCCCCGCCTGGGTTAATGACGCCACGCCCCAAGCCCGATTTAACCAGCGTTCGCCTGCCTTCTCATTGCCTTGCAACGAGGGTTGCTACTGTTAGTAGTTCTTAGTTGCGCTTCTGCTGTCCTGTTTCCTGGTTGACTTCAGCTTGTTCCTGACTTCGCTTCTGCCTGCCGCCTGCCTTGACCTCAGCTTGTTCCTGACTTCGCTTCTGCCTGCCGCCTGCCTTGACCTCAGCTTGTGCCCGACCTCAGCTTGTGCCCGACTTCGCTTCTGCCTGCCGCCTGCCTTGACCTCAGCTTGTGCCCGACTCCGCTCCTGCCTGCCGCCAGTCCTGACCTCCGCTATTCCTGAGACTGCTACGTCAGCTGCTTGCCTGACTTGGGTTCGTCTCCATTCCTGCTCGCCTCCTGTTCCAGCTCCATGGCACACTACTGACTCAAGTCCTGCCTTCTTCTGGTCTGGTCTCTGCACGCTACAGACTCCGATCCTGTCTACTACCTGCTCCGCTCCACGGTTTAATACAGACCCCGGTCCTGTGCTCAGACTGTTTCCTTTCAACAGGCCAGGGACTCTCTCTGACCGCTCAGCCTTCACCAGGCCTTCCAGGCCCCTGTTTACTGGACTCTGTGATTTACCCTTGCCCAGGTACCCTTGCAATAAAGACTGTGTTGTACTCCTAAGTCCCAAGGTTCTAGGACCCTACGGGCTCCTCCTGGGGAGTTCCTGGTTCCCGGGTGAAGACCTTTGCCTGTGGCTCCGCCTCCCGACCTACTCTGCCTACAGGGTAGTTCGGCTCAAGGGTTCACACCTGGACTGCAGCTACCCAGACAGCAACAAAAATATTGATTTTTACTTGATAAGACCGGTTGTTTAAGAAAGAAGCGAACCATTGTAATGTGTTCTCAGTTAAACCTATTTCTGATAGTCTTTGAAGTAATATATTGTGGTTTATGGTGTCAAAGGCTGCCGAGAGATCTAATAAAATTAGTAAATATGTTTGGCTGCTGTCCATTCCTCTTAGAACTGTCTGACAGTGAGAGTAGTAATGTTTCAGTTCTAAAATGTCGCCTAAAACCAAACTGTGAAGGGTAAAGTGTATCATTTGTATCCAGATGGTCTGTTAACTATTTTTGTACTAGTTTTTCCTATTAATTTAGAAATGAAAGATAAGTTTGAAATAGGTCTATAATTGTTTAGTATGGATGGATCTAACTTTTTTTGTTGTAAAATGGGTCTAATAATCACACCTTTTAATATATCTGGGAGATGACCTTCATTAAGTGATTTGTTGATGATGCATGTGATGCTCGGAGTAATTGTCTTAATTGAAGCCTGTACAGAATCACCCTTCCTCTCTGCAGTGGAGATCCATGTGCAGGCAGGAATGGCTGTCATTTTGAATCTTTCTCGCATTGCAGTAATTTTATTTTATTTATTTATTTTTAGATTTATATTCCGCTCTTTGCACTTCTGTCAGTGCTTCAAAGTGGATTACATTCAGGTACTGTAGGTATTTTAGAGAACCAACCACGTGCGACTAGACAATTTTATTTATTTATTTTAACATTTTTTCAGTGGGTACAGTCACAACGGTTTACATTAAGGCACATTTATTTATTTATTTTAGTATTTTTATGGACAGATAGCCGTTTACACATCGTACCGGTTTACAAGGAACAGTAGGAGTGCCAGGAACAAGGTACGACCGATACATAGAACACATATGAGTAACATTTGAACGTATTTAAAAAAGGTACTTAGAATGAATACGAATAACATTTGAACGCATGTAAAGGTACATAGGAAATTTAAATAACGAGAGAACAAAGCAAAATGGAATAAGCTGTGGTGGTCTAGTGGTACTATAAAATAAGAGATACAATTTCAATTAAGGGCGTCAGATTCTATGAGAATCATATATGCCAGAGGATGGGACGAGGAAAGGTATTATATAGAGAGAAAGTAAAGGGTGGAGAGGGGTGAAAGGTGAGGTATAAAGAGAGAAGATATAGGGGGGAGAGGGGTGAGGGGAGATAAAACTTCTGTACAGAAGGGGGCGGACTACTGGGCTTGGCTGAGTCTAAGGGAAGTTTGGTGTGGGGCGGCAGGGTGGGCAAACAAAGAAATATAGTAGTAGATTGTATAGGGAGGACTGTCTAGGTAAATGCCTGTTGAAACAACCATGATTTTAGGTTTTTTTAAAATTTGGGTGTGAAAGTTTCTGTACGTAGGTCGTGGGGCATTGAGTTCCATAAGGTTGGATCAGCCAGGGAAAAGGCCCTTTTCATTGTGGATGCAAGTTTGGAAGGTACCTTGGTGGATGGTGCGTGTCAGTCTGATGTAGGTGTGGATTAGGAGAGGCTGTGAAAGCTAGTGCGTGTTTTAATTAACTATGGATTTGTGTATGATGGATAGGGATTTGTATTGTATTCTTGAGTTGATGGGTAGCCAGCGTAAGTCTTTCAGTATGGGTATAATGTGGTCTCTTTTACGGGTATTGGTTAATACTCTGGCTGTGGTGTTTTGTAGGAGTTGTAGGGACTTGATGGTAGTGGATGGGAGGCTGAGAAGCAGTGAATTACAGTAATCAATTTTGGAGAAGATAATGGATTGGAGCACTGTATGAAAATCAGAGAAGTGTAGTAAGGGTCTTAGTTTCTTAATCGTATGGAGTTTGTAGTAGCATTCTTTTAATATAGCTTTGGATGGTTTTAGAGAGAGTGTCATCTATGGTGATTCCGAGGCTTCTGGTGTGTGCGCAGAATGGGGTGTGGGATGATGGGGGGGTTAGCAAGGAGGGTGGGGTTTGTTGAAATAATGAGTAGTTCTGTTTTGTGAGGGTTGAGGGCGAGGTTCATTTTAGTGAGGAGACGATTAATGGAGGATAGGCAGAACTCCCAAGATTGAAGAGCTTTCGGTATGGAGTCTGTGAAGGGGATGAGAATTTGAACATCATCCACATAAATATAGTGAGTGATTCCAAGGTTTGTGAGGCGTTTAGCTAGGGGCTAAAGTATATTAAGTTACACAGGTGCCATTAAGGATCGGTAACATAGTTTGTAAACAATATTAATTGGTAAGTGTAATGAATCATGTCCATTTCTCATTGTATCAGTTTAGGATACGAGATTAGCTTTATCATTGTACTTTTAACCTTTATTGATGAACTACAAATAAAATGTAAACTAATTAACAAATAATTGTTTTTCTTTAGAAATTATCTAATCCAAAATGTATGAAAATTATTTCCCTACAACATATCTAACTTAGCAAATTAATCTCTATTTATAGAAAGTAGATGTCAAGAGTGCTTTCACTTAAGATTGTATTGAAAACATAGCATCTAATATCACCCTCAGATTATGAATCTTGTTTGCAAAAGAAATCACAGTAATATCTAACTGTAATGAAAATGTTCTGGTGGCAATGTGGAAAAATTCATCCAGCAAATCTGTTTTCTGTACATTTACAACTAACATGTTACCCTGCAGCCAGTCATTGCTTGAATACAAGTGGTCATTGTTCTCATGGTGTCTGATAAATTAGAGCTAATCAGTACAGTTAGCTGAATGGTGTTGTGGTACTGGTCGCGCTCCTCACGATCGGCCCCTTACCTCGCTCCGGTCCCGGGGGACATCCTGGCCCGCGATTTCGCCGCTCCTGCTGCGGCCTAGCCCGCGGTGCTACCACGAGGGAGACGCTGTTGGGAGATGCAGGTCCCGCCTCTAGGGCTCGCGCGCGCGCGCAGAGGGAACCCTTTTAAAGGGTCTCTGGCGCGAAGAGCCGGATCCGCCCCCGGAGTGACGTCAGACGCCGAGGGGGATTTAACTCTGCGTCTGACTCCCTTTCAGTGCCTTGCAACGCGGTCGCTCCCTGAGTAACAAGTTGCTGTTCCTGCCTGCCTATTCCAGTGTTCCTGATCCTGCCTGCCTGACCTGGTATTCCTGATCCTGGTCCGTCTCATCGTCTCTGACTTCTGCTGCCTGTCCTGATCCTGGGGGCGACAAAACAGGATTAGCAGCCAGATGTCCAAATAGTATCCTTTATTGGATAGTAACACGAGTAAATGAACAATGCCCAACTCTGGCCGAGTTTCGCCCTCTTACAATGGGGCTACGTCAGGGGCTACAACATACAATAACACATACTTGTAAATCATAAAAATCATAACATAACTAGAACGCACAATTAAAATGGTAACGAAAAAATGTGGTGTAAATGTGAATTTTTACAAACATGTAAATGTGAAATGAAGACCATATGAACGAATATTATGCCTTAAATCGTGTTATGATGAAAATCCAAGTCTTGAAAAAGACTATGCAAGAAAGGTCTGTAATTTAAATACATGAATTGTGTTCATTGAAAATAAAATTAAATAATAAATAAATATATACTTATTGACCTTTCAAAAACATGGCATAAGAACTGGCATATTAAAAATTAGAGCACTACAGAAAATTATATCATAATAAAAATATTAAATGACATAAATAAATTTACTTCAACTCAAAATACTCATGCAAAAGGCATGAAAACATGTAACAGGTCCGGGTCCCTACAGGCTCCTCCTGGGGGGACCACGGGCTTCCAGGGCGAAGCCACCTAAGTCCTAGTGGCCCGGGCCCCGACAGCTCCTCTGGGGGGGGGTCACGGGTTTCCAGGTGAAGATACGACTCTGGCTGCGTGTGTCTGCCTCCCGACCATCTCTCATCGCCGGTCGGCCCAAGGATCCACTTCCGGACCACAACAGTTTGCAAGGCCATGGATCCGGCGGACCTCGCTGGCGTTCAGGCCATTCCAGGGCTTGCTCAACGGCTAGTGCAGCAACAGCATGTCTTGGACTCCTTGGCAGCCACTGTGGAACGCCTGGCTACCCGCATGGACGCTGTGCCCCTAGCACCCGCGCCAGAACCAACACCTGCACCGGTGGTGACGTTCCACGCCCCCACACAGCTTCCGGCACCATCACGTTTCTCTGGGGATCCGAAGGCATGTCGGGGTTTCCTGAACCAGTGCTTCATGCAGTTTGCCTTGTTGCCCAACCAATTCCCTACGGACGCCGTCAAGGTGGCGTACATCTTCTTGCAACTGGACGGTCGGGCCCTGAACTGGGCATCCCCTATGTGGGAGAAGAATGATGCTGCCTTGAGTAACCTGACTATGTTCGTGGAAGACTTCAAGCTGGCCTTCGATGAGCTTGCACGCCAGACCTTGGCAACTTCTGAGTTGCTCCAGCTTCGGCAGGGAACTCGGACCCTGGCGGACTACGCGCTGGAGTTCCGCATGCTTGCGCTGGAGGTTGGATGGCGTGATGGTGCCCTCCGGGGAATATTTTTGGAAGGTCTGGCAGCTAGGATAAAAGACGAGCTGGCCGCTCGGGACCTTCCTGAAGACCTCAACGCACTCATCGAGGTGGCAGGGCGCATTGATCGTCGCCTTCAGCAAAGAGCTAAGGAGGAGCGCCCACCACGGCGAATGCCCCCCCCCCCCCCGGCCTTCTCTAGACCTCTAACACCGGGTTTGCGGAGTACCAGCGCTCCTTCTGAAATTGCCCACGGAAGAGCCCATGCAACTGGGAAGGACATGCTTGACTCTGGAAGAGAAGCGACGCCGCCGCAATCTAGGATTGTGCCTTTACTGTGGTGGTAAAGGACACTTCTATCGCAGTGCAAGGAACGGGCGGAAAACTCCCACGCCTAGGAGCAATGGAGGAGCGTCTCCTAGGCTGCCTTAATGCTGCTCCTCAATGTACAGTACCTATAACCCTAAGATACCTGGGGGGCTCTTTCGACACGCAGGCCCTCATTGATGCTTCACGCAAACCTTCCACACGGAAGAACTATTCTTCCAAATGGAAACTATTTTCTCTGTGGTGCAGGCAAAAGAATATTGATCCTTTTCTCCTGCCCCACAACTTCTCTATTAGACTACTTATGCCATCTGTCGGATTCTGGTCTCCAGACTTCATCTGTCAGAGTACATTTAAGTGCAATCTCAGCTTACCATAACAAACTGGGAGATGCACCTATATCCACACAATCTCTTGTCACAAGATTCATGAGAGGTTTGACTCACCTCAAGCCACCAATTCGGCCACCCGTGCCCGAATGGGACTTAAATTTAGTTCTAACAAGGCTCATGCGTTCCCCTTTTGAACCCATAGATTCCTGTGATCTTTAATTTCTCACATGGAAAACTATCTTCCTCATAGCTATTACATCAGCTAGAAGAGTCAGTGAGTTACAAGCACTTGTTACTTATTCACCTTACACAAACTTCCTACATGACAGAGTAGTTCTTCGTACACATCCAAAATTCCTCCCTAAGGTAGTTCCGAATTCCACTTGAACCAATCCATAGTTTTACCCACATTTTTTCCAAGACCTCATTCTCACCAAGGAGAAACTGCTTTACATACCTTGGACTGTAAGTGTGCTCTATCCTTTTATTTAAACCGCACTGCAGCCCATAGGAAATCCAATCAACTCTTTGTTTCCTATGACCCAAACAAAACAGGTAAAGCAGTGGGTAAACACACTCTATCCAAATGGCTAGCAGATTGCATACAGTTTTGCTATGAAAAAGCAGGCCTTCCTCTCCAAGGACGAGTAAAGGCACAGTCAGTAAGAGCAATGTCAACATCAGTAGCACACTATTGTTCAGTACTGAGAAGGGCTGAACAATAGTACCGAGAAGGGCTACCAATAGTATCGAGAAGGGCTACCAATTGTTCAGTACCGAGAAGGGCTGAACAATAGTACCGAGAAGGGCTACCAAAATGATAAGGGGAATGGAACAACTCCCCTATGAGGAAAGACTAAAGAGGTTAGGACTTTTCAGCTTGGAGAAGAGACGACTGAGGGGGGATATGATAGAGGTGTTTAAAATCATGAGAGGTCTAGAACGGGTAGATGTGAATCGGTTATTTACTCTTTCGGATAGTAGAAAGACTAGGGGACACTCCATGAAGTTAGCATGGGGCACATTTAAAACTAATCGGAGAAAGTTCTTTTTTACTCAACGCACAATTAAACTCTGGAATTTGTTGCCAGAGAATGTGGTTCGTGCAGTTAGTATAGCTGTGTTTAAAAAAGGATTGGATAAGTTCTTGGAGGAGAAGTCCATTACCTGCTATTAAGTTCACTTAGAGAATAGCCACTGCCATTAGCAATGGTTACATGGAATAGACTTAGTTTTTGGGTACTTGCCAGGTTCTTATGGCCTGGATTGGCCACTGTTGGAAACAGGATGCTGGGCTTGATGGGCCCTTGGTCTGACCCAGTATGGCATTTTCTTATGTTCTTATATTCTTACCAATTCTTGACATATGTAAAGCAGCAACATGGAGTTCCCTTCACACCTTTGCAGCTCATTACTGTTTGGACAAGCAAGGAAGACAAGATTCAGCCTATGGACAATCTGTCTTAAAGAACTTATTTCCAGTTTAATCCCAACTCCTTCTACATCCAACCTGCTGTGATCTTCGGCTGACTCCTATTCATCAACGAAACTGCAATGTTGCTTCACTACTAAAGGACTCAGCCTCTAGCTTGCTAATCACCCATCTGTGAGGACTAGCATCCTGCTTGTCCTGGGATAAAGCAAAATTGCTTACCTTGTAATAGGTGTTATCCTAGGACAGCAGGATGTAGTCCTCATGAAACCCACCTGCCACCCCGCGGAGTTGGGTATCATATCTCTTATTTTATTTTTTGCCAAGGCTTATTGCTACATACAAGACTGAAGAGAGACACCTGTAGCAGAGAATATCATAGCATGCTGGGCATGCTCAGTGGCCTCTCCAGGCCAGTCAAAAGTTTCTAGAAACTTTGACATAAAGTTTTCCCGCACTAGGGCTCCATCAATGACGTCACCCATCTGTGAGGACTACATCCTGCTGTCCTGGGATAACACCTATTACAAGGTAAGCAATTTTGCTATCACCCAACCTAAAATTACACAGGCCATCAACATAACATATAACAGAGTATTTATTTATTTATTTATTTATTTATTTATTTATTTAACATTTTTATATACCACAATTCATGTAGCAAAGTTATATATCATTTCGGTTTACATTATAACAATAACAAGCATGTAAGAATGTGATTACATTAAAACAGGGGAGTAAACTAGGATAATAGTGAACAGGGTAATAAAACCATAACGTATAAAATAATAATAATACTGCAATTCTTTTGAAAGTTTGGCTATAGCTCTGGGTGTGAATTAGGTTAATATAATATACGGACTGTGGATCATTTATTTGTGAAGAAGAAATGTAGAGTTGGAGTGTTAATCTACTATATAATCTGATCGGTAATCTAGTGGAGAGTCTGAAGAATGGTAAAGTAAAGTAAGAGTAATTAGTTGGCATTAATTAAATGCTTGCTTGAATAACCAAGTTTTGAGTCTTTTTGAAAGTGATCGGGCATTGTTCTTGCCTGAGTTCTGGAGGTAAAGAGTTCCATTCTGCAGGGCCCGCTGTGGATAGAGCTCGTTTGTTTAGCGAGGTTTTGATGGGTGGAGCGAGGAGAGAGTCTCTATAGGCTGTTGAATACATATAGTAAGAATCCATTTACTTAAATTTTGAATGGTAAAAAGCACACTGTAAAAGAAAGATAAAGAGGTTCTTCTGTGTTCTGCAAGTCAAGCCTGTTCATTTCACTGGTTAAAAATCACACAGTTCATGTGCTGCATGGCATAGTGTGTGGTAGACTAGAGCAGTGGTAAAATGTATTAGAATATAGAATGGTTCTCTGTGTATGTGACTGAGAAAAATTGAAGTAGTGAGACCTCACTTTAGTATTTTGTTCAGTTCTGGAGATGACGGCTACTAAAAGACATTGACAGTGTAAAGCAATTCAGAGGTGGACCACCAAAATGCTGTATGGCTTTCACTATGTCATATACAGTTGTCTTCATAAGTTTACATACCCCATGGCCTGACAGAATTTGTAAGATGTGTAGCATTTTAAGAAAACATGAGTGATCAGACAAAACACGTCTGTTTTTAATGTGTTTGAAGTTAAACTATTTTATGCACCAGTGAATAGCACAATCATTAAACCATAGCAATAAAGGAATTAATAAAATGTTCTTGTTCAAAAGTTTATATACCCTTCGTTCTTAATATTGTGTATTGCCCCCTTTTGCATCACTGACTTTTGTGATAGTTGTGAATGAGACCCTTTATTTTCTCATGTGATAAAGCTGCCTATTCCTCTTGGCAGAGGATCCTGTAAATTCTTTGGTTGTCTTGGATGAACTGCATGTTCGAGCCGCTTTGGGAATAACTCAATGTTGAGGTCAGGAGATTGATGGCCGCTCCAGAACCTTCACTTTCTTTTGCAGCTGCTGAAGGTTTGACTTGGCCTTATATTTCAGATCATTCTCATGTTGGAAAGTTCAAGTGTGCGCTATGCACAGCTTCCTAGCTGATGAATGCCAATTCTCCTCTAATAATTTCTGATAAGATGCATTCATCCTGCCATCAATTTTGATTAAATTATCTATGCTGCTGTAGCTCTCACACCCCCAAATCAACAGAGATCCACCTCCATACTTCACAGTAGGGATGGTATTGACTCCTCTCCAAACATAGCGTTTATGATTGTGACCATAAAATTCAGTTTTGGTCTCATCACTCTAAATTATTTTGCTCTAGAAATTTTCAGGCTTCTCTAGGTTCTGTTTGGCGTATTGTAAGCAATGGCTTTTTTCAGATAACTCCATCATGCAGCTCATTTTTATTCAAGTATCTTCTGATTGTGCATGCTGAAATGCCCACACCACCTGGCTTTAGAGAAGCCTGTATTTTAGTAGAAGTCGCTTGTGGATTTTTCTTTGCATCCCAACAAATTTTCTGTTTTAAAATAAGTAAATAAATTTGATTTTATGCATGTAAAATAGCATTTATGTGCTTAAACTCCCAAAATGAAGGAAATGAACCCAAAAATGCTTTAAAAAAAAATGAGGGCTGAAACAAATGAATAAAACAAACCAAAAATGTATGTGCACATCCCTATCATCATTTTAAGAGAATCTTGTTGACTTCATTCTGATGCAAGGCACTTTTTATTCAATGCTTTGAGATTTTTTTTTTTTTTTTTGCATATAACTTGCATACAGGAATTCCTTCCTTTTAGAAAAAGTAATTTAGTAACAAAATGAAATGTACCTTCAAGGAACCCATAAATATTTTTAAAATCAAGATTAATTTAAAATTAGTGCTTCCCTTTTAAAAAGTTATTGGATATTTGGCTGCGCCCTCATGCTTGTAGCCATTATCCCAGAATGCCAGCAGTATAAGTTTTTATTAGGGGTGGTTTTGTTTTGGTTTTGTTTTTTTAAATTTTTGAAAGAAAGCGATGTAGGACTGCGTTTCTTCCACTTTTAATATGCCTACAAAGGGACAAGGTGGAACTCATGATTAGCAATTTGCTGTGCCATCAGGAGACTTGGCAATGACTTTCGTTAAGCAGACAGGGAGCTGGGGCTTTAGAAAGTGAACTTTGTCTCGGTCAGGTTAAGCCAAATGCAAACAGCAGCCTTTGGAAAGAGTGGAGCAGTTAATGTTTGATTAAATACTCTGCATCCTCCAGCCCTGTAGTTTTATTTTGTGGCTGGAGAGGGTGAACAGAGCATATAATCTGTGCTAGGAGGGAAGGCCCTGCCTATTAAACAACTCTCAATAAATTCTCTGAATCTTATCAATATTTCAGAATGAAACAATAACACCTTATCAGCCTTTTAGCAAAACTACTGATGGGATCGCTGCCTGATCAGAGCCTATGAAACATTTTTTTTTTTTTCTAAACACTGCTCTCCTTTCTTCTCATTTGACAGCAGTTATCTGAAGCAGGACTTCCCTGTTATGTATTTTTCTTAGGGAACAGGTAAAGGTTCCACTTGCAGTTTTATAAATAACCTTGTTAATTCGTGGAGGGTTTTAAAGCGGTCATGGGAATCCACTGTTTTTCATTGTGAAGCACCAAAGAATTGGGCCCCCTCCCCGTACTTTTGCAAGTTTGAAAGGCACACTTGCCCTAAAAGTATAAACAAGCTCGCCTTTTAAAAGTAAGCAGCCATTGCACTGGGAGTACCTCAGAGCGCAAGTCGAGCATTGGTTTGGGCATGAAAAATAGCCTCCCCCCCCCCCGGGGCAAGCCAAAACACTGGCACGCTTTGGGTACAGATGATTGTCCCCTGAAATGATTTCCTGTGAGCAGGCTAATTTAGTACCAACCTAGGAGGCACCTAGAACTACTCCACTACCACCAGTAATTTGTATTAAAAATCAGAATTCCCATCAATATGGGAAAGAGGGGGTAGCCAGCATAATGGACTGGCACCCAGTTATACCCATGTTCAAATCCTTTTTGCTGCCTCTTTCTGTAAGCTTCAGTAAGTCATTTTATCTTCCATTGCCTCAGATGCCCACTTAGATTGTAAGCTCTCTTTAAAAAAAAAAAAAAGTGATTCACTGTACCTGCATGTAACTTGTTGTAAAGCATTCTGGTTTAGGGTACTGTGTAAATGCTGAGGTATGTAATATAGTGTGCAGATGCTGCAGTTATTTGTTCTCGGTTACCCATATTCCTTGTTCCCTTTTTCTCTTCCCTCCCCCCACCATATGGCTACTAATATGAATGGGGAGGCAGGCAGCGATGACTAATTTGAGTAGTTATAATACATTCCTGCAGGGCTGAAGAGGCTGGCATGCAAGCTTTTGCTAAACTGGAATTAAAGGTTTAAAAAAAACAAAACACAAAGGTGACATATTTTGTTGGGCTAAATTAATACATTTCTTGTTCAGTTTTTGGATCTATTACTCCCTTCCTCAGGTCAGAATAGAGTGAGCAAATGATTACCTTTCCTGTGGAGGAGTAGCCTAGTGGTTAGTTAAATCTTATTTGTAAACCTGTTTGTTTGGTTTTTTTTTTAAAGATTTCAGGGAGGGAGAGGCTGAATAAACTAATTTATTTGCCATGGGGAAATAGAACATTGTAGCAGAGTGAGTTAAGCCTGGCATGGGCTGCATTCACCCCCCCTCCATTGACATATTATACCTATAGAGTTCACTTGTTAGCTGCTAAGTTTTGTTTTGTTTGTTTTTGTCTGTGAACACACAGGTCTCGCCACTTTGGCTTTTACACAGGAAAATATGTAGTGTATATAGGACGTGTAGTAGTATACAGAATAAATGGCTAAAGAAACCCGAGTAAACCTAGTGAGACTTCAGCGCCTGGCTGATGGATTTTGAAATCCCAGATGTCATGTCAACTAATCGGCTTGCTCAGGTAGTGCTGCAAGCTGGGGATGAGGATCCTATACCTGCCACACTTCTTAAAATTAAAAGAGGCAATATTATATAATTTCTGCAAATATAAAAATTTGTGGGTGCTTTTTACTAAGGTAATGGATATTATTGCTGATATCTTACTGTGAATGTACTTATTTTATAGTCCTGGTGGCCTAGCTGATGCAAGATGACAATTTGAGATGCACATGTTGATAGCAGCACCTTTTTAAGCAATAATAGTTTGTTAAATACAAAACAAGTTGAAGCTTTCATTTTTTTGGTTAGTTGAAGGAGATACACCTGCATTTCTAACCTTTGACAAATGTGCTAAGGATTTCTTAATTGTTAAAGTGAACATAGTGCACACAGCTCCATTGTACAGTACTTCTACCTCCTCAGGAAAGTAAAATCTTTAGAATGACTAGAAGTAACTCATTTCTTTTCAGTAGAAGAAAATCTTTTTCTCAAAGCTCGCATCCACTGCTAAAGGCTTCTGACAGTGCATTTTTGTCATTTTGCTGGTAAGGTCGCCTGCATTAGAATAAAGATTTCTCCTTCTTCGTAGTATTTTTCTTCTCTTCAGAATGTTGTGCTGCTGCAGATTAAAAATTCTGTTCTGTACTTGCGCGTTTCCATTCTGGGCCCGTGTTCCTTGCAGCGCCTCAAGATGCAGTGGTTTTTTTTTTATGGGGTGAATTTTTCTGCCAGTGTCTCCTGCCTTTGGAAGGTTTGCTGGTCAGCTGTGCATTATTACATGCTGCCTGCCATGATGCTGGGGTTGTGTCCAGTGACTTAAGCTGCAGTATTTGTAATGTAAGTTTATTAAACTTTCAATGATTTACAATTTAGTATTACATTACCAGCCAATTAATTATTGGTCATGGGATTGTAAGCACATTATATATTTCATTCTATGCAAAAATAACATTTCAATGTCCTGCTAAATGGTGTCAGGCCCCGTTAGAAGAATCAACTTCGCTACTCTTCTAAGATCTGGAAATGCCACCAAATTCATTATAAAATCCCCATTTTCTTTTCCTAGGGCATGGGCTGTGACAAATTGCCTGGTCTCTCATTATTTTTACTATTGGATGTGGTACTTGGCAGGGCTTGTCCTCTTGTCTCCACTTTTGTTTGATTTAGCCCTGCAACCACTGGCAGAGTTGGTTAGGAATTCAGCTCTAATTTCTGAGTTCAGGTTTATTAGAATGCAGCACAACATTTTTTAGACACAGATGATGATTTCATTTTGTATCTATGTAGCCTCAGAAATTCAGCTGAGTACCTGACTGTACTAGAAAAATACAGTGCAGTGTCTGATTATAAGGTTAATTTATCTAAATCAGAGATTTTTCCTGTGGACCCCAGTGTGTGAGAAGCTGAGAGGATTTGTTAGCTCGCAATTGTTTCAAGAACCTAGGGGTTCAGATAGTTAAGAAAATGTGAGATTTATATAAAGCTAATTATAGATATACCCATTATACACAAAATTAAGGTGCTTGAAAGAATGGTCAGTATTCCTGTTTCTTGGGCAGAGAGGATCAATATATTAAAAATGAACATTTTTACTTAGATTTTTACTTATTTCAACAAATTCCTTGTGACATATCGTCTTCAGTTTTTACTAACCTTAATAGTGCAATTACTAGCTTTATTTGGCAGAATAAGCCCTCTAGGATTACCCTGAGTACATTTTATGGGTGGCCAAGTCAGTGGGGTATGTCCCTCCCAAATTTAAAAATCTGTTATTGGGCAGCATGAATGGCTGGTGAAATGGAGTGAATTGGTGCAGATGAACTGGCTTCTTGGACTGCAGTGAGGCTTTACAGTCTAGTGAACTAATTCTTCATACTTTGTTGTTTTCCTCCGACACATTCCCTGTAGTTAGATGCATAATCACAAGTAATTCAATTTTGGCAAATATGATAAAAGTATGGAGAGCAATGGTGAAAATAGAGATGACATCAGAAAGCTAGTCTCCTCTGGCTCCTCTTAGGAAAAACCCTGGCCTAGTTAGTTCTACATTTTTTCCTGATTTGAGGGAATGGCAAACCCAAGGGGCTGAAATTTCTTTGGCTACTATATGATGCTTCCTCTCTGAACTCCTTATGAAGCTTTAATTCAGGAATTTGAGATTTTCAATTCTTTGTACACCTTATTCAATTTAGGCAAGCATTGCAGGATTATGTCGAGGCAGGGTGGAATATATGGTGCCTAATTGGGTAGAGCTGGTATTAGATGTATATTAGCCCCAGACAAAGGGCATTTCTGCAATATATAAGGGAATTATAGGCATTAAGTTTGGTTTGGATGATACAGGGGCTTTGCAAGAAAAGTGGAATGATGAGCTGTGAGCTATCTTAGATGACCTAAATTGGGAGAAGTTGTTATGGAAATTGGTGCAATACTTGTGCAGAGTTAAATTAATGATTAGGCTTATACACAGGACTTTTAGGAACTCTACAGGTTCTTTCCAGGTTTGGGGCTGAAAGGTGTAATTTATATTGGGATATGGTGGGGTTTAATCTTATGTTCATATGTGGTGGTCCTGTAGATTTACTTCTATTTTCTGGGGAAAGGTTGAAGCTGAAATCTCTAACATATTTCTGGTTGATATTCACCCATTTTGGGCTTGCTTGGATGCTGATCAGATTTGTCTGTGCCCAACAAATAAGGGTACCAGTTTTCCTATCTATTCCTGCCAACATGCTTTATAGTACTTCACTGGAAATTTTCTACTCAAAACATTGGTGATGTCAGTCTTGAAAAACAGTGGTCACAGAAAACTTACTACACCTGGGTAAAGGGAAAAAATGTAATTATGAAAAAATTTGGGAACCTCTTAAAATTTTACTATCTGAAATTATAATTCTCCTTTATTTTGTTGTATTTTTATTTTCTTTGCCAGGTTGGTAATGTTTCTGATCCAGAGTATTATTCACATTCATGTAATTTGTAATGTCAAGTTGTTCATTCCTGCAATAAAATAAAGTTAAAAACAAAATTCCTGTGTTCTTGTTCTTTTTTTAAAAAATTGTTGATGGGATCCTATATCTTTGTCTGTTATTCAGGAGCATTAATCCCCTCTATATCACAAAACAAAATTAGACTCCAATTCTGGTGTATACATTTCCCAGGAATTGAACTTAGGTGTTCCTACTGTTGGCTGCCATATTGTGCACAGGTACAGTTTTTCTGTTAGTCCTCCCCTCTTTTCCTTACCTGGCTTCTCACCTGAGAGCTCAAAGCTCTACTAAGCATATGCAGGAGTTCCTGTGTGAGCATTGTCTTGTGAGTTTCCTCAAGTCATTTTTTGTCTGAGCACAAGTACGGACATATATTCAGTCTCTCCTTTTAGAGAAAAACTATTGAATATTAATTCTTCAGTAAATTCCTTTTCAAGTTAGCTTGCTGCGTCCGCGGTATCTACAACAGCATTTTTCAGTGCTACTTACATTTTTTTCCCAAGATGCCACCTCAACATGTCAAGCCAGAAGAAAAAATAGACAGTAAGCAGATTCAAAAACTGCATTTGTGGCAAGGTGATGCCCCTCACTAATGGCCTTGAGCTCCGTTATCCACTGCCTGGGGCCAGAACATAACCAGAAAAATGTATGCCTGTGGATGGATATCTTAATGTTCCAAAGTGATTAGGATTGACGAGCTGCATAAATCTGTCTGTAGTCACAGCAGGTCTCTCCTCGCAGTGCAGCAGCATTAGCTTCACTGGGAAAAGAGTTGAGCAGGAGCTCCTCAAAGACTCCTCCATCAGCTCAGAACGAAGCTATGGAGTCAAGTAGTGTCAGCCACCCTGTATCAAAGAAGCAGTGGCATCAGTAGATAGAACTGTCGGAGCCTGCTTCAAAGACACATAAGCACTTAAAATGCAGTGCATTATTGAAGCAACCATTGTCTATGCAAGGTGCATTGGTGGACCTCATGCACGACATGTCAAGTCACTTGGCTTATACACCAGTGCTCTCGATACACGGCACACTGGTGCACTTGATGCACAATGCTCTGAATCCTGCAGCCTGCGCTTCATTGATGTACCTTGACACTTCCACACACCGGTCTCACAGTGCATACAGTCCTTCGATGTATAACCTAACAATGCGCACAACACAAGATATGGTGCAATCCCAAAGCAATCAACTCTTGCATCAATGCAACATCCTTGAACTGCACCAGCTTCCTCAATGCAATTCACTAAAGATCTGTCAAAACAATCGATGCCATGTTTGTTTGTTTATTTATTTATTTATTTATTTAAAAAGTATTTATATACCGTTTTTTAAAAAAGAAATTTTATCAAAAACGGTTCACAGATTTAAAACCAAAAATAAGATAATCAAAATAAAATGGAATTTTTAAACTTTACATAAAAATTGGTAATAACTAGACAGAATGCTAGTATATAAGGTTATTAAAAATATAAAAAGTTTGGAACCATGGGCTTATTGTTTTGGGGGAAAAGGGGAAAAAGGGGGGGGAAGGGGAACGGGAGGAGGAAGGGGAAGTGGGAGAAATAGAGCGTAAAAATGATATGAGATAAAGGGAAGAAGGGAGAAGGGTATGATAGTTGGAAACGTGTGAATGAGCAGGTATGTTGTAGTTATGTGTAGTATAATGGGATTGTAATGGGTGTAACTATGTTTAAGAGGGTAATTTCGGTATTGATGATTAAGTTTAATTAGAAGACGTGTTGAATGCAAGTTGAAAAAGATATGTTTTGAGAGATTTTTTGAAATGTGCAGGGTTGGATATCGAGCGAAGATGGTTTGGTAAAGTGTTCCAAAGTGTTGGACCGGCTATTGAAAAGGCTCTTTTCCTAGTGAGGTCTAATCTGGCTTGTTAAGGAGAAGGGATATCTAGTAAATTTTGGTTAAGTGATCTTAAGTGTCGCGTCGGTTTGTATATGCGCAGTATTGAACAAAGCCAGGTAGAAGTATGATTATGGTTATGAATTAAACTATGGATAATAGAGAGAATTTTGTATTTTATTCTGAACTTTATGGGTAACCAGTGTAATGATTGTAGAATAGGGGTGATATGATGACGTAAAGATGTTCTGGTTAGTATCCGGGCTGCAGAGTTTTGGATCAGTTGAAGGGGGGTATAGTGAAGAGTCTGACAATCCTAGGAAGAGAGCATTACAATAGTCTAAGCCAGAGAAGATTAAGGATTGAAGAATGGTTCTGTAATCTCGGTAAAATAGTAGAGGACGAAGATGTTTTAACAGACGTAGTTTGAAAAACGATTTTTTTGTAAGTGAGGATATGTGTTGTTTTAGAGAAAGATCTGAATTAATGTTTACACCTAGGCTTATAGCAGAGCGTGTTATGGGGATAGTAACATTATTGATTGTAAGATGTGATGGTGGACCTAATGAAGAATCAGAGATGGAAGTTAAGTATACGAGCTCAGTTTTTGCTGGATTCAGTTTTAATCGATTGTGGGAGAGCCAAGAGTTGATTGTAGATAAGTATAGAGAAACTAAAGATAGAGTGTCTGACCAGGATGATTTATATGGGACAAAAAATTGGATGTCGTCTGCATAAATTTTGAACTGAAGATTAAGAGAGGATAGAATGTAGCATAAAGGAAGTAGATATATGTTGAACAGAATAGGAGAAAGAGATGAGCCCTGAGGAACGCCGGAATTAATGATATATGGGGAAGAGCAGTGCTGACTATAATTGACTTGTTGAGGTCGGTTGGAGAGGAAGGATGTAAACCAGTTCAAAACTGTACCTGTGATGCCTATGTTTTGAAGACCTGAAATGAGTATCTGATGATTAATGGTATCGAATGCTGCTGATATATCTAAGAAAACTATAATGTAGTCTGTATATGAGTCGAATGCACGGAAAAAAGTATCAAAAGAGGATAGAAGAAGTGTTTCTGTGGAATGACCTTTTCTAAATCCATGTTGATTAATATGAAGAATATTGTGCTCTGTAAGAAAATCGGTTAACTGATGGAGTACTACAGATTCTATTAGTTTGGCCAGGGAAGTAAGAGATGCTATAGGTCTGTAATTGTTGAGATCAGATGTATCTTTTGCTTTAGCTTTTAAGATTGGTAGTATAGAGGTCTTTTTTAAAGTGTGGGGGAATTCACCTGATTCTAGAGATTGATTAACTAGAAGAGTAAGAAAAGAGCAGGCTTCAAGTTTGAGAGCTTTGAAAAAGGCTCCAGAGCATGGATTATAAGGGGAGTTGGAGGGTTTTTGTTTGTTTATAATGGCTAGAATAGAAGTGTCTGAGGTAGGGGTGAATTCTGACCATGATTGACTGGGTACTTCATTTTTTTGAGTGGGATAAGGAAGGTTTGAGAATTCAGCAGAAATGTTAAGTACTTTAGTTTCAAAATGTTTAGCGATTTTATTACAGAAGTTGGTATCGACATTTATGAAGTTTTCATTTTGGGAAGAGGTTAAGGTTTTTACTATATTGAATAGTGTATTTGGATTGCCATTGGCTTTGGCAATGATGTTGGCATAGTAGAGTTTTTTTGTTTGATTTATTTCTTTATTATAACGGCGTAGGGTACAGCGATAGTTGTTTTTTAGTTCTGTGGTTTTATTGTTACACCATTTACGTTCTAGTTTCCTAAGGAGAGTTTTAAGGGTGTGCAGTGATTTTGTGTACCAGGGAGCGTCTATTTTCTTTTTATTTCTATTTTGTTTGATCTGCTTAAACGGAGCAATTGTATCGAGGGTGGTTGTAATTGTAGTATTCCAAGAGTGTATTGTATCATTTATGTTGGAAAGAACTGTGGTAGGTATGTTAGGGGCGATTGTCTCTACAAATGTGTCTGCGCTAATGAATTTCCTTCTATGTATTATTGATTGTTTCTTTGTTGTATATGGATTTTTATTTAAATTTAGAGTGAAATGAATTCTGTAGTGATCAGACCAGGGAATGGGTACTACTGTGATGTTGTTCGGAGTTGGAAAATGTTGAAGTGGGTTGAAAAATACTAGGTCTAATGTTTGACCTTTGATATGCGTAGGGGTTTTGATGAGTTGATCCCAGCCGAGGCCAGACATGGCATCCAAAAAGGAACTAGTGATTATGGAAGGATTAGAGATATGTAGATTAAAGTCACCCAGCAGTATTGTTTTGTTTAGATCTATAGGAAGTGTAGAGATAGTTTCTAGAAAATTTGAGAGTTCAGAGTTGAGACAACCAGGGGGACAATAGATAATTCCTATGTTTAGTATTGTAGTGGTAATCAAAAGTATTTCAAACGAACCAAATCATCCAGGCATTCCACTCCATCGAAGCTATCTACTTATCAGGCCCACGACTCAGCTCATCAGGCTGTTCTACAAACACATTATGCAGCCCATCTTAGATCAGTGACAGGAGGAGTCATGTTACCTCTGCCCCCTCCAATAATAAGAACATTCGCTCCAGCAAAGATGCTATCAGAATCTTCATTTGGAAACACTGAATCTGGTAAGCTCCACAGTTCCATTCAACTCCAATAACCCCTTATTCAGATGCAGGAACCTATTCTTGTCTCAGAAGAGAATATCCCACGTCTCACGCTAGGTTAGAGAACACTAGATTGCGGGTTTGGTGAGATATTTCTTTATCTCATTGACCAAGGAGACTGAAGGAACTAGCCAACATCTCCTCTCCACCATTACTGCAGTGATTCCTCTGACCGGAGTCTCAATCTTACATATTGGCCTGAACATATCATTAGAACCCTTCATACGAGGCTCTTCATCATCCCTCCCATTTGTGGTGGAGTCCAGTATGTCAGAGGCAGTTAGTTAACCAAGGTATATTTCCTCAGGGGCAATCAGAAGAATCTTCTGGTTCACCCTCTCTGTTATTGGAGTCCTGGATAAGTGACTCCATACCAGTAGGTTTAGAAGAAGAATCTACAGGTATACTTTCTGACCCACTTCCAGATCCTCCTAACCATACCTCACCCCATCAAGACCTAAGTCCTGAGTCGTTTGAATCTGTTTCACGTATCTCCTCACTCTCAATCGGGGCTCAATGTATGGCATAGTTTAGGTGTGTCACCAAGCACCGGCTGGTGTGTCGCGTGCTCCTGGTCTCTCCCGCTGCTCTTTCTTCCCTGCTGCCGTTGCCGCCGGGCTATCAGCACGTTCAAGCCCAGTGGGAACGGCAGCAGTGCTAAAAGAAGCTGTGGCGCCCATGGCTGGCCTTTTCTTCTTCCCGTGCCTGCATTCCCCCCCCCCCCCCCCCCCCCGGACCCGGAACAGGAAGTGATACGCGGTGCGCGGGAAGAAGAAAGAGCCGTGCCGCGTGTAAAAGTAGCAGCGGCGGCTGCAGCATCGGCCCCCGAGCAATTGAAGCAGCCGGTAATTGAAAAAGGAGACAGCAGCATGAGCCTCCTGTGGCCGATGGGATTCTTCCTTCTTGGCCTGCGAGGGCTGGAGGAGGAGGCTGCTGCAGCTACCATTTGTGCTCGGGGGGGGGGGGGGGGGGGAGAGAGAGGAAGTGAGTGAGAGAAAGAGAGAGAAGCAGCCAGCCAGTGTGTGAGAGAATGTGTGTGTGATTGAGAGCCTGTGTGTAAGTGAGAGAATGTATTTGATCAAGAGCATGTGTGTGATTGAGAGAAACTGGTCAGAGAGATGATGTATGTGTATATGTGAGAGACAATGAAAGTGACTGCTCAAGGAGATGACTGATGTGTATGTGAGAGTGTGAGACAGTCAGGGATGTGACTGATGTGGGTGTGTGTGTGTGAGAGAGAGAGAAAAAGCATGGAAGTGAGAAATCTGGGTATGTGAGAAAGCATGGGAGTAAGAAGCCTGGTGTTGTGGGGGTGTATGTGAAAGAAAGTATGGGAGTGAGAAGCCTGATTATGTGAGAGAGCATGGGAGTGGGAGACCTGTGTGTGTGTGTGTGTGTGTGTGTGCATGTATGAGAGAGAGACTGGTTGGTAAGGTGACGGTGTGACTGTATGTGAATGTGAGAGAGAGAATGTGATTCAGGGAATGAGAAGTCTGTGCACGTGGAGAGCGAGCATGGAAATGAGAGAGAGACTGGTGTGGGTGTGTGTGTGTGTATGTAACAGAGAGAAAGTGATTATGGGAATGAGAAGCCTGTGCATGTGAAGAGTGAGCATGGGAGTGATAACCTGGGTGTGTGTGAGACACAGCATGGGAGGGAGAAGCCTGTATATGTAAGACAGAACATGGAAGTGGGAAGCCTGTGTGTGTGTATGCATGAGAGAGATCAGGTGACTGGTGTGTGTATGTGAGAGAGAGAAAGAAAGTATTATGGGCATGAGAAGCCTGTGCATATGAAGAGTGAGCATGGGAGTGAGAAACCTGGGTGTGTGTGACACAACATGGGAGTGAGAAGCCTGTATATCTGAAAGAGAACATGGGAGTGGGAAGCCTGTGTGTGTGTATGCATGAGAGAGATCAGGTGACTGGTGTGTGTGTTTGTATATGTGTGTAAGAGAAAGAAAGTGATTATAGGAATGAGAAGCCTGTGCATGTGGAGAGAACAAGGATGGGAGTGAGAGACTGGTGAGTGTGTGTGAGAAAGAGAAAGTGATTATGAGAGTGAGAAGCCCATATATGTAAGTGGAACACGGGAGTGTGTGTGTATGGCATGAGAGAAACTGTTTAGGAAGGTGTCTGGTGTTTTTGTCAAAGACTGTTTGGGAGATGATTGGTGTGTGAGAGACAGAAACTGGTCATGGGGGCATGACTGGTATGGTGTGTGTGTGAAAGAAATGGACCCTAAAGAAGAGGACCATGAGTAAAGAGCTTAGCCACTACTGCTGCTTCTGGTGTGTGCTACGGCCTGCATGGAAGAGGAGTAGGAGAGCTGATGGAGGGGGTAAGGAAAGGTGGCTTTTTAAGTTTATTTTCTTGATTGACTGCCATTTTAATTATTTAATATTATGTGATGTGTCTGCTTTTTTTGAAATATTTTATTGGTGTTTGGAGACTTTTTAATAGTTTTTATGAGTTTTTAATTGTTGGATGTTATTCTGTTCATAGTTGTTGTGAAACATTTATTCTGCTTATTAGTATAGTTTTACAATTATTTCTGTGTGGGGATCTATAGCTGCTTGCTAGTTCTGTTTTCCTAATAAGAGGTGTATTGGTTTTTAGGGCCTGATTTAATATTTGTAGGGTTGCTTCTGTTTGAGTGTATTCCATAATACAGGTGTAACTGTGTGTGGAATAGTTTATGTGCATTACTGCAGATCCTGGGAGTATGTTAAGTCGGTTCTGTGTCTGTTACCGAGATGAGATATTTTATTAGCATGTAAGCGTTTTATCAGTCTTATTTGTTGTGTTTTCTCAAGAGGACATGCATTGGTGGTAAACTGCTGTCTTTTCATAAGTAGGGCTATTGAGCCTGGAAGAAGGAGTTTGAGGTGCTGTTACTGAGATGACACCAGAACCAGAATATCTGTTTTGTAGGGTGAGTTGTATAGGGAATGTCGTAATTCTGCTTTACATCCATTATTCTGGGTCGGGGGGGAGGGGTTCCCGTGGCTGCAAACTGTACTTTTACATCTAGCCCTGTGACGATCATGGGTCAGTGTATTACGCATGTGAGAACCATCTGTCAGGTGTGTCCTGACAGAAAAAAGGTTGAGAACCATTGGTTTAGAGTGAGAAGTATTCACAAAGATGTCACGAAAAGTTGGCAGACCTCCCTTGTTTAGGAGAAAACCTGTTTGGTGAAAAAGCTCAGGGAAACTGTCACTCAAATAAAAGATCAGAATGTAGCATTACAATTTCTTGATGGTTCCTGAACAGCTGTCTGCTTCAAGACATTTCTTCTTTTTGTATAAATGACTGTACATCTACAGATACCCTTTCTGGTCTTTTCAGCATCTTCCACTTCTTCTGGCCCAGTGTCAGCCTCCACTTCTAGCCAGACCTTAACAGTGGGAACACAGCCTACAACCATGTAGCAATCCCAGTCCAAACACGGGCCCACTTTTTTTCCAGACATTTCTTACCCTTCTCTTCCAGTAGGGGCAGAATTCAGACCATCTAAGAAGCATGGTATCAAACAATAAAGGACCTCTGGATCCTCAAAATTGTGTAGTTTGGATACTGTTTGCATTTCTCTCAGCTACTAACAGTTCCACATTGTGTGACATTCAATCCAGATCTATCTCACCTGGTGCAGCTTTGCCTAGAAGAGCAATCTCTTCTTCAACAACAAATGATAAAGCCTATCCCTGTCTCTCAACATGGGCAGGGCTTCTACTTCCGATATTTCTTCATCCCCAATAAATCAGGATGATTGAGACCTTTTCTGAACTTGACTCTTGAACAAGCACCTACTCAGAGAAATTCAAAATTAATTTCCTCAGCACAATTCTCCCTTTCATAAGGATGACAAATGGGCTGTGTGCCCTAGACCTAAAGAATGCATTTGCTCACATTCTCATCCATACTTTCCATTGGCTCTAACTTTGCTTCAAGTGGATTCTTCCTATTATCAATACAAGGTACTTCCATTTGGGTTGTCAGTGGCTCTAAGTTTTTACAAAATGCCTCACAAAGGCATACAAGTTTTTCTGAACCTGGATGAATGGCTAAGTATGGCAAACTCTCAGAGGAAGTGCTCCATTCCCTCTACAAGACCACTTGTCTTCTACAGAGCTTGGGGTTTCTCGTCAACTTTGAAAAGTTGAACTTAGTGCCCATTGAAAGACTCAAGTTCATCAGGGCTTGGATAGACATACAAGAGAGAGTGTTTCTAACTTTGGGACAAGTGAACATTATGAGCTCACTCATTCACAAGCTACTGTCTTCTCCATGCCTTCAGCCAGATAATTCCTAGTGGTATTAGGATACATGGTGGTAGTCACCTTTGTGGCACCACTGACCCATCTTCATATTTGTTGCCCTCAATGGGATCTTCATTCTCAATGGGATCAGCTGACTCTACCACTGTTCTGTAGTGCAGATCTATGAGGACATGAAATGAGAATTGCATTAGTGGTTACACCCCCAACTTAACTCCTCTATCAGGTAACACTACCTGGAATCAGCTTTACTTAAATTCCTGACATGGAAAGTGATATTCCTCATCAGTCACCTCCCACTGGGAGAGCCAGCGAACTCCAAGCTCTCATACACTATCCACCACATATATGCAATTCTTTCATAACAGGCCAGTCCTCTGTACTTTCTATATCAATCCATCCATCATATTGCCTACCTTTTTTTCTGAGACCTCATGCACATGAAGGAGAGAAAACCCCTCCTATCATGGACTGCAAAAGAGCTTTGACCTATTGCAAGAAATGAACTCAGCCGCACTGCCAAATTTCTCAGCTTCGTGTCATGTGACTCTAACAGGCTAGGCATGTCAATTACCTAACATACTTTAACTGGAAAGCTGAGTGCATTCAAACAGTGCTATACATTAGCAGGATTGCAAGTCACAGATTTTGTAAAAGCTATGGCTTCCTCATAAGAACATAAGAATTGCCATACTGGGTCAGACCAAGGGTCCATCAAGCTCAGTATCCTGTTTCCAACAGTGGCCAATCCAAGTCATAAGTACCTGGCAAGTATCCAAACAAATAAATCTCAAGCTACTATTGCTTAATAATTAATATCAGTTTATGTATTTTTCCTCTAGGAATTTATCCAAACCTTTTTTAAACCCAGTTATACTAACTGCTTTAACCACATCATCTGGCAATGAATTGCAGGGCTTAACTATGCGCTGAATGAGAATTTTCTTTGATTTGTTTTAAGTGAGCTGCTTGCTAACTTCATGGAGTGCCCCCTAGTCCTTCTATTTTCTTAGAGTAAATAACCGATTTACATTAACCCTTTCATGAATTTGTAGACCTCTGCCATCGGGCCTCCCCCTAGAGCTCGGTGCGCGCAAGGTGCACAAGTGTGCACCCCCTTGCGCGCCGACCCCGGATTTTATAATATGCGCACGGAAGCATATCAGCATGCTACTGATACTAGTAATAGCAGTGGTTATTTTCTAAGTCAGCTTGATTAATAGCAGGTAATGGACTTCTCCTCCAAGAACTCATTCAGACCTTTTTTAAAACCCAGCTACACTAACTGCACTATCCACATTCCCTGGCAACAAATTCCAGAGTTGAGTGAAATGTGTTGAGTGAAAAAGAACTTTCTCTGATTAGTTTTAAATGTGCTACATGCTAACTTCATGGAGTACCCCCTAGTCCTTCTATTATCCGAAAGAGTAAATAACAGATTCACGTTTACCCATTCTAGACCTCTCATGATTTTAAACACCTCTATCACATCCCCCCTCAGCAGTCTCTTCTCCAAGATGAACAGTCCTAACCTCTTTAGTCTTTCCTCATAGGGGAGCTGTTCCATCCACTTTATCAGTTTGATCGCCCTTCTCTGTACCTTCTCAATCACAACTATATGTTTTTGAGATGCGACGACCAGAATTGTACACAGTATTCAAGATGCGGTCTCACCATGGAGTGATACAGAGACATTATGACATTTTCCGTTTTATTCACCATTCCCTTTCTAATAATTCCTATCATTCTGTTTGTTTTTTTGACTGCCTCAGCACAGTGAACTGACGAATCCAATGTTTTATCCACTATGACGCCTAGATCTTTACTGCATGGTAGCTCCTAATACAGAACCTAACATTGTGTAATTATAGCATGGGTTATTTTTCCCTATTTGCATCACCTTGCACTTATCTACATTAAACTTCATCTGCCATTTGGATGCCCAATTTTCCAGTCTCACAAGGTCCTCCTGTAATTTATCACAATCCGCTTGTGATTTAACTACTCTTAATAATTTTGTATCATCTGCAAATGTGATTCTCACTTGTTGTATTCCTTTCCAGATCATTTATAAATATATTGAAAAGCATGGGTCCCAGTACAGATCCCTGAGGCACTCCTCTGCCCATCCCCCTCCACTGAGAACATTGTCCATTTAATCCTACTCTCTGTTTCCTGTCTTTTAACCAGTTTGTAATCCACAAAAGGATATCGCCACCTATCCCATGACTTTTTACTTTTCCTAGAAGCCTCTCATGAGGAACTTTGTCAAACGCCTTCTGAAAATCCAAAAACACCACATCTACCGGTTCACCTTTATCTACATGTTTACTAACCCCTTCAAAAAAGTGAAGCAGATTTGTGAGGCAAGACTTGCCTTGGGTAAAGCCATGCTGACTTTGTTCCAATAAACTATGTCTTTCTATATGTTCTGTGATTTTGATCTTTAGAACACTTTCCACTATTTTTCCTGGCAGTGAAGTCAGGCTAACTGGTCTGTAGTTTCCCAGATCACCCTTGGAGCCCTTTTTAAATATTGGGGTTACATTAGCTATCCTCCAGTCTTTGGGTACAATGGATGATTTTAATGATAGGTTACAAATTTTTACTAATAGATCTGAAATTTAATTTTTGAGTTCTTTCAGAACCCTGGGTGTATACCATACGGTCCAGGTGATTTACTACTCTTCAGTTTGTCAGTCTAGCCTACCACATCTTCTAGGTTCACCATGATTTGGTTCAGTCCATCTGAATCATTACCCATGAAAACCTTCTCCGGAATGGATATCTCCCCAACATCCTCTTCAGTAAACACCGAAGCAAAGAAATCATTTAATCTTTCCACGATGGCCTTATTTTCTCTAAGTGCCCCTTTAACCCCTCGATCATCTAACTGTTCAATTGATTCCCTCACAGGCTTTGTGTTTCAGATATATTTTAAAAAATTTTTACTGGGAGTTTTTGCCTCTATAGCCAACTTCTTTTAAAATTCTCCCTTAGCCTGTCTTATCAATGTCTTACATTTAACTTGCCAATGCTTATGCTTTATCCTATTTTCTTCTGTTGGATCCTTCTTCCAAATTTTGAATGAAGATCTTTTGGCTAAAATAGCCTCTCTTACCTCACCTTTTAACCATGCCAGAAATTGTTTTGCCTTCCTTCCACCTTTCTTAATGTGTGAAATACATCTGGACATTCTCTGCCATCTTCGCTTCTTCTCCCTTGATCTTCTCTTTATCTTTCAGAGCGATTTTTGTGGTCTTAGCTAGTTGTCACAGCTAACAGTCATAAAAAGGCTCTGCTAGATTGCACTGCTTTCTTACTGATTGTTGTCAAGCAAATGCGGTCTAAAATGCAAAAGTAATCAGGAAGGTGGGATCCCTAAAGAGAAGACAAAATGCGGTTGCCTCTCTCAATACATCACATGACCTCCCAGGTCTCTGTTTTTATAAATATTTACAAGACAATTTATTGCTCTTCAGATATGCCTTTGTCTACATCTCGGATGCAAACCAAGTTTTGCAGCATGTTGAGGAATTTCAATACTTTTTATAGTTATTCTCCCTAGGAATTTTCTCCTTATTGCCTTTCTGTTCTAAAGATATAAGAAGCTCTTGAGATTTATAAGGCTCAGATTTTCTTTAGTTGATCTGCTGTTTTACTTGTGCTTTTATTTATTTTAATATTCGTCAAGCATGAGAAATGGCAAAAGTGTTCCTTGCCATCAGGAAGTTTGTAACACCTAGTATAGAGTTCAGCAAAATAATTTCTACCAAATTGGTGCACACACAACTTTTTCATGTGCCTAAATATGTGTATACATATTGTGTACTTCCTTACAGTTTGCAGAGAGCTGCTTCAGCTATCTCATTCCATCCTGAGCAGATCAAGGCAGACTAGAAATAGTTGAGAGTGATTTTTATTTTTGGGGTGGAACCTTAATTTATGAATTAGTTCCATTCTTAAGAAAAACAGATTGGGGGGGGAGGACTTTATGGGGACTGGATGGCTCAGATGTAGCGCTGATTTTGCCCTGTTGTATGCATGGAGATGCCTTGATTTTCTAATGAAATTGTTTTCATGCCTGCAATGAGGCAAAACAAAGACTGGTTTAGCTTGGCCTAGGTAACTTGGAGTCATCTAGAATCTAGCTCTGAGGACTGGAAGAGAGTTATGGAGCCTTTCACCTCTAGGCTACCTGTTTGGGTCAGTAGAGGCTGCAAGACATTACCATCTGAAAGCCTTCTGTTGGCTTATGTGACATGAATTGGTGATCTGTCTGGATCCCAGTGAACAAGTGTCCACATCACTAATTTGTGCCATTGTTGGCAGCCTCAGCATAGACTGGATTACACTCTTACTGTTAAAGGAGGTACCTACAGAGGCATGGCAGTGTGGGAAAACTGGCATGGTCACTGCTTGTGCCTTGCCTATTCTATGGCTAAATGGAGGATTTAGTTTTCAGTGCTGTCAATTTACCACCATTTGACCAGTACTAAATTAACTTGAAATTTTCTCCTGAATTTTACTATTTGGTTGACCTAGTTATAATGGCAGTGACTTTTTTGTGTATTGGTTTTCATGCTACTGTAATTCAATGTAACTTTCCCTATTTGCTTTAAATAATCTTCACAGATAGCCTTTAGAGAGAATACATAACTATTGTAGTACATGTAGAACTCTGCCATCTAAATTACGCGTATGGAAAGATAGATTGTTTAAGAATTAAAAACATGGCTATTTGTACTGGTGAATGAGAATATGACATGAGCAATTAAAGAAAACAAAAAGATCTCATGAGAGTGAGTCCTGAACACTATGCTGGGAGAAACCACGGGTTATAAAGTTGTATGAATGCATTTTTAATTTAATTTTTTGTGATGATAGGTTTTATTATAATTAGCTTCTTGAAGTACATAGACTGTAATTACTGTTTTTTTTATTATTAATGAGATGAGGTAAACTGCCAAGATTGTCTACTGAATGGCGATATACAAAAGATAAATACATAACAGTATCTTTTTAAATATTTGAAATTTTTTCTATTCATGAATGATAGGCTGTCTTTCTGTTTCTTTCAGGTCTGGCTGTTGGATTAGGTATTGGAGCATTAGCAGAAGTTGCAAAGAAGAGTCTTAGGTCGGAAGAGCATACTGGTAAGCTATAAACCAGAAAAACTGTAAAAACCTTTTGTGTGAAGTAGGTAATATACTGTATTTTTTGCTCCATAAGACGCACCTGACCTTAGGATTCATTTTTTATTTTTCCCAGCAGAGGGGGAAAAATAAAAAATGGTGTGCTAAACCGGCTCCATTCCCGGGCGTCTGTGCATCTTATGAAGCAAATTAGGGGAGTGCATACAACGTTTTTTGTCCCCATTTCGTTTTCGGGTCTGGGGAGGGCCATTTCGGTCCACTCCTCAGATCAGAAAACTTTTATCATTCTCTTTCTGTGGGGAAAACCCCCCCAAAAAAACCCCCATCCCAACCCTTTAAATTTAATTAACTACAACCCCACACCCTCCTGACCCCCCCCCCCCCCCCAAAGACCTGCCAAAAGTCCCTGGTGGTCCAGCGGGGGTCCAGGAGCGATCTCCTGCACTTTGGCCGTTGGCTGCCAGTAATCAAAATGGTGCCGACGGCCCTTTGCCCTTACTATGTCACAGGGGCTGACCAATGGCACCGGTAGCCCCTGTGCCAAGTAAGGGCAAAGGGCCATCTGCGCCATTTTGATTACTGGCAGCCAACGGCCAAAGTGCAGGAGATCGCTCTCGGACTCCCGCTGAACCACCAGGGACTTTGGCAGGTCTTGGGGGGTTCAGGAGGATGTGGGGTTGTAGTTAGGGTTTTTTTGTTTTTTTTAAATATATTCACTCCATAAGACGCACAGACATTTTCCCCCCCACTTTTGGGGGGGAAAAAGTACCTTTATGAACTTTGGCAGGAGGAGCATGGGAGTTGGTAATATTTGCATACTGATCAGTAGTCCAGGTTGTTGCCTCTGTGGTCCTGGAAGTATTGAGAATAAAAACTTCACGAGCTACAGAAAGTTGTGATATCAGACTGTAGCCTTCAGCACTTGAGGTGTATGGGGTCATTGCTCTTGGCCTTTTTTCAGAAGGAGTGAGATCAGGCATTTTACTCCAGACTCACAGCACTGTTGGGTTTTAGCATCTATTGGTTTCAGTAGGAAAATGCAGGACTGTAGATCCTAGCATCCTCCAGAGATTTTTCTTGCTGCAAAACAAAGTGCATTCTTGGTCCCTATGAATTTTGCATTGTAACTTACCAGGCTTTCTGTGATAGTTCTTTAACAAGTTCTCATTACTGCATATACATTTTATTTCTCTGCTTTCTTGTTATAAGGCAGAACCTTTTTTTTTTTTTTTTTTTTTTTTTTTTTTTTACTATATTTATAATGAAAATTCACAAGGAAAACCTTGTAAAGGTATTTAGGAGAAAAAACCCCAAATATGAATATATATATTAAAAAAAAACAAAACAAAGACCATGAAGAAAAAATATAGCAAAGCTACTCCATGCTTCCAGGCTACGATTTAGGGACTAATACCACAATCCCAAGAAAAGTTTAAAGAAGAAAAAAAGGCAAGGTCACCAAACCAATGTTAATGAAGGATTGTTTCCAGGCCAGGAAAAAGTAACATATCATGCAGGATTACTTAGTCCCAAAGGGCCAATTTTATCAATCAAGAAAAGTGTTTGTTGACTTGGCTCAAAGAACATGTAGCATACATCACTACATTTAAACACTTGCATGGAAATTTAAGGAAGAAAGTAGCCCCAAGTTGAACCACGCTGGGCTTCATCAGTAGAAACCGCTTCCTCTTTCTTTGAGTCACTTTTGCCACATCTGGAAATATCCTAACCCGACACTGAAGAAAAAGTTCCTCTCTGTGAGTAAGGTTATTCTAGCATTAAGAAAATGCTCTATCAGAAAATCTTAATACTTTTGGAAAGATTTTCTAGTATTCACATATCGATCAGGACCCCTTGAAGAGGGTAACTTTCAGCATTTGCGGATGGCTAACGTTTGTGTGTACAAAGTATACAGAGACTAGCCTAGATTTTCAAAGCGGGCTTGTGTACATATTTTCAGTTTTGAAAATTAGCCAGCATGTGTGGATCCTAGGGCGACATACATGCACACATTTACACCTGCTCATTAGAACGAGTAGATTTACATGCATGCTTTAAAAAATAAAAATTGTGCCTGTAAATGCTATGTCTGCCCAAACTTTCCCTGGAACACTTCTTTGCTGTGTATATAAAAGTACACAGAGAATTGCTTCTACATGTACAAACTACTTCCTCCCTCCAGGCAGTTTTCAGAAGCACATTTATGTGCATAAAACCACATTTTATTTGCATAAATACTTTTGAAAATTCAGCTGTAAGTGTCTTATTTCCCTATTAAATACCTTTAAGTCTCTTTGACTCAGGATTGAATACTAACTCAGTCAGGATTCATCTTGCACTGTATAAGAGCATGCCATGAGAATTCGGGAGAAATTCCATCTCCCAGCAACTTAGTTACCAGATTCATGAAAAGACTAACTCATCTTAAACTTCCAGTTGAAGATCTTCCTCCTTGGGCTGTAAATATAATTCTGACTCTGTTCATGAAATCACCATTTGAGCCTCACTGCAAAGCTAAAATTACCTTCTTGGAAAGTTCTATTTTTGATAGCTGTAACTTCTGCATGAAGCATAAGCAAGTAGTGAGCATTAGTTTCATATTTGCCATACACCCATATTTTCCTTAACAGTAGTTCTGAAAACTCATCCTAAATTTCTACAAAAAATGGTCTCTCAATTTTACATAAATCAATGATTGTATAACCAATGTTTTTTCCAAGACCACAAGACAGATCAGGCTCTTTGCATGCTGTACTGCAGAAGCAATTTATTGTTCAATATGGAGAGAGCAAAGTCTTACAGAAAGTCTTCACCACTATTCATCTCCTTCAGCCCAGTCAAACAGGTTTTCAGTTGTAAAAGAAACCTTTTTTCAGGTGGCTTTCGGATTTCATCTCTTATTGTTATACTCCAGTTAAGACAACAGCAGGTTCTTTAACCCATCTTCACTCTGCTTCCATAGAGGATATTTTCAAGGCTACCACCTGTTCTGTCCATACCTTTTCTGCTCATTTCAGACTAGAAAATGCTTCACGTCAAGAAAGCGGTTAATGCCCAAGCAGTTCTCAAAATTTATTTAATTCCTTTAGCGCTCCCCCAGTGTCTGTCATTATATAAGTTGCATGTTTTCACCTCGATATGAGAACATAAATGTTTCCCTGCAACCTTCAGCTTGGGAGTTTCTCCTAGGTCAAGCAGGATGGTAGTCCTTATATGTGGGTGACCTCATCCAATGGAGCCTGGCTCGGAAACCTATCTGCGCGTCCACATGAGGTCCTCCTTCATTCTCTTCCTTTCCGCGGTGCAGTAGCCTCGCGGTAGTGGAGCTACAACTCCTTGAAATTGTGTTCACCTTTTACAGGTGTGTTTTCTGCGTCGGGTCCCCCTTCGCGGTTGATATCTCTCCGTTCTGGTAGGTATTCTTGTTTTCAACTTTTTTTGTCGTTCTTTGCGGTCAATTCCCAACCCTTGCACCATGGTGCCAGTCAGCCATCGACCACGCACTGGCCTCTTTTTCGATGGCATCATCAGGTTTTTGACTGTGCCCCCAGTGCCCGCGGACCATGTCCATCATGGATCCACACGAGGTCTGTATCCTCTACCTGGAGGCCTCACATGATGTCCACGGGTGCCGTTTGTGTGACCAAATGACACCCAAAGGGTGTTGAGCTCGCCTAGATAAAATGGAGAAGCTCTTCGGGACTCTGAAATCTTCCACTCCTGCTGTGGTGTCCTCAACGCCCAGGGATAGTGGGAAACTGTCTCCGCTTCTTCCCCTGGCGGTCCCACTATCCATCATCCCTAATGATCGGGGAGAAGGAGATCGACCAGTAGATATAGTATATTTGGATTTTCAGAAGGCGTTTGACAAAGTTCCTCATGAGAGGCTTCTAGGAAAAGTAAAAAGTCATGGGATAGGTGGCGATGTCCTTTCGTGGATTGCAAACTGGCTAAAAGACAGGAAACAGAGAGTAGGATTAAATGGACAATTTTCTCAGTGGAAGGGAGTGGACAGTGGAGTGCCTCAGGGATCTGTATTGGGACCCTTACTTTTCGATATATTTATAAATGATCTGGAAAGAAATACGACAAGTGAGATAATCAAATTTGCAGATGACACAAAATTGTTCAGAGTAGTTAAAGCACAAGCAGATTGTGATAAATTGCAGGAAGACCTTGTGAGGCTGGAAAATTGGGCATCCAAATGGCAGATGAAATTTAATGTGGATAAGTGCAAAGTAATGCATATAGGGAAAAATAACCCATGCTATAATTACACAATGTTAGGTTCCATATTAGGTGCTACAACCCAAGAAAGAGATCTAGGTGTCATAGTGGATAACACATTGAAATCGTCGGTTCAGTGTGCTACGGCAGTCAAAAAAGCAAACAGAATGTTGGGAATTATTAGAAAGGGAATGGTGAATAAAACGGAAAATGTCATAATGCCTCTGTATCGCTCCATGGTGAGACCGCACCTTGAATACTGTGTACAGTTCTGGTCGCCGCATCTCAAAAAAGATATAATTGCGATGGAGAAGGTACAGAGAAGGGCTACCAAAATGATAAGGGGAATGGAACAGCTTCCCTACGAGGAAAGACTAAAGAGGTTAGGACTTTTCAGCTTGGAGAAGAGACGACTGAGGGGGGATATGATAGAGGTGTTTAAAATCATGAGAGGTCTAGAACGGGTAGATGTGAATCGGTTATTTACTCTTTCGGATAGTAGAAAGACTAGGGGGCACTCCATGAAGTTAGCATGAGGCACATTTAAAACTAATCGGAGAAAGTTCTTTTTTACTCAACGCACAATTAAACTCTGGAATTTGTTACCAGGGGATGTGGTCAGTGCAGTTAGTATAGCTGTGTTTAAAAAAGGATTGGATAAGTTCTTGGAGGAGAAGTCCATTACCTGCTATTAAGTTCACTTAGAGAATAGCCACTGCCATTAGCAATGGTTACATGGAATAGACTTAGTTTTTGGGTACTTGCCAGGTTCCTATGACCTGGATTGGCCACTGTTGGAAACAGGATGCTGGGCTTGATGGACCCTTGGTCTGACCCAGTATGGCATTTTCTTATGTTCTTATGATCCTTGGTGGTCTCTCCCCTGCCGCAGACCTCGGGGTCATCGTCATCCTCTGTGCCAGGGAAAGACCGGGCCAAGCGCCGGAAGTCCAGGAAGCATCGACACCAGTCATCATCTCGACACGATTCTGGTTCCGGAGTGGTATTGGAGGTTGCAGAGCCGAGACATTCCCCCACTGTCTACTGTGCAGGGCTCTGTGCCACCTCAAGAACCAGAGGATGTGCCGGTGACACCTTGTCCCCCTCCACTCAGGACTTCCAGGAGGAGCTGGACCGCAGGGTGCAGTTGGCAGTGCTCAAAGCGCTCCAGAGCATTAAGCTGCTGGCGCCATTGGCCCCCATACTGGTGTCCGAGCCTTCGCCATCGATGCTCGCATCCCTGCTGGAGCATCTGAATGTCCTTCTTGGTGCCCTATCTTTATTTATTTAAAACTTTTTCTATACCGTCGTTCAGTTGTAGTCCATCACAACGATTTGCAGTGAAGCACATAAATACATCTTTGGTTGAATGTGTAGATTAGTACTATCACTAGGGAAAGCCATTACATTTCGGTAACAAAGTTTCATAATAAATACTATTTGTAAAGTGTTATAAATCTTGTCCTTTTACTACGTTTATCAGTCTTAGTTACATGTAACTCTACCCTAATGTATATTTTGTTTTTAAAAATACACACATAATGCACAAAAAAGGTGCTGATGGTCTGCTGCCAGATTTCATATTCCACTATTCTCTGTTCTCTTTGTAGAAGGCTTGTTTGAAAAGCCAGGTTTTTAAACTTTTGAAAAATTTGAAATCTCTCTGAAGTCTAGTTTCTAAGGGCATGGTGTTTCATAGTATTGGTCCAGCTAATGATAAAGCCCTATCTCTAACTTGGGTCAGTCTAGCTGTTTTAATGGACGGAATGGTTAGGCGTGCTTTGTTGGCAGATCTCAGGTTTCTATGTGGACATGAACACGTAGAGCTGTGTTCAGCCATTCTGCTTTTTCGTCATGAATCAATTTGTGAATTGTGCAAAGTGTTTTGTAGTGAACTCTCTATTGAACTCGATGCAACCGGTGCCCTAGAGGCCCTCTATGCCTCCTTGGCCACAGATGTTCTCCACCGGAGCGATCCCGATTCCTGGGTCCTCTGAGAAGGATGAGGCCTCGAGGATCGGGCACCCTTGCCCGCGGTTCCTTGGGCCTACCACGGTTGATGCCCCCCCTCAATGCCGAGGGTTCCATCAATGCCGCCGGTGCTCTTGGGGCCCAGGTCCACTGACACTCATTGCCCCCGTCCTTGATGCCTGGGCCCCAGTGAGGAAGAGGGTCCTTATGACCTGTGGGGTGATGACTCTTCGGACTTATCCTCTGAGTTCTCCGACGACCCCCTCTCGGGGCCTTCCCCACTGGAGGAGCGATGTTGATCTCTGCCCAAAGATCTGTCGTTTGCGAGCTTTGTAAAGGCAATGGCAGAGGCCATTCCCTTCCAGCTCCTGTCAGAGGAGGATGCCCGTCATAAGATGCTGGAGGTCCTCCAGTTCATTGAGGCTCCCAAGGAAATTGTGGCAGTGCCTATCCACGACATCTTTAAGGAGCTCCTCCTCTTTATGTGGGAACATCCGGTGTCAGTGTCCCCAGACAACAGGAAGGCCAATGCCTCCTATTTGGTGCAGCAGGCCATGAACTTTGAATGGCGGCACCTCCCCCATCAGTCGGCGATCGTGGAGTCTGCCCTGAAGAAAGCTAGACATTCCCAGACGCACGCTTCTGCTCCTCCAGGGCGCAAACACAGGGAACTTGATGGCATAGGGAGGAAAATGTTTCAGGGGGTCATGCTCGCAGCCCGCACTGCAGCCTACCAGCTATATATGATCCAATACAACCTCAGTCTGTGGGGAAACAAGTCTAAGACTTTGCGGAGGGCCTTTCCCAGCAGCAGCAGCAGCAGGAATCTCTTGCAGCCATTGCAGTGCTGGGCCTTGAAGTGGGAAAGCACGAGGTGAGGTCCACCGAAACTGTAGCCTGCCTGGCTGCCGGAGGCATCGCACCAGACGGCTGGTGTGGCTCCGAGCCTCAGGACTCTGGCCAGAGGCTCAAGACAGGCTCACAGATCTCCCCTGTACAGGCGAGAACCTATTTAGGGACAAGGTGAAGGAGGCCATGGCCAGCTGAAAGATCAGCATGATAATCTTCAGCAGTTCTCTGCCAGCCCCTCAGAAGGCCAGGTTGACCCCCAGGCCCGGGCTCTCACAAGAACTGGTCTGAGGTGGGCTATCCTCCGGCTGCCAGTGCGTGCTCGCCTCAGACCAATTCCAGGGGCCGCAGCCGTGGCAACAGGCTCGGAGAACCCAACCAGCCCCCCGGCAGGCCCCATCTACAGGCTTTTGACTGGTGGCGAGGCGGCACGAGCCAGACACCGGTTCCCCTGACAGTCGATCCCCCAGTCAGCGGCAGGCTTCTTTGCTTTGCCCGCCGATGGTAAGCGATCACTTTTGGACCACTTGGTCCTCTCTATTGTCCGCCAGGGCTACTGTCTGAACTTCAGCAGGCTCCCAGAGACTGCTCCTCCGTGTCCATCATGGGGTTCGCCCGCCCATCAGGTTGTCCTTCAATCTGAACTTTCCACCCTTCTAGCAGCGTGTGCAGTAGAACTGATCCCCCATGAACAGCGGGGCAACGGCTTCTACTCGAGGTACTTCCTCATTCCGAAAAGAAACTGCAGCTTGCGCCCCATTCTCGACCTCAGGGCATTAAACAGGTTTCTCGTAAGAGAAAAATTCAAAATGGTCTCTCTGGGCATGCTGATCTCGCTCCTCCAAAGCGGAGACTGGCTTTGCTCCCTCGACTTAAAGGAGGCTTATGCCCATATTGCAATTGTTCCCAACCACAGGAAGGCACCTTTGCTTCCTGGTGGGGACGGCACATTTTCAGTACACAGTGCTGCCCTTTGGGCTGGCATCAGTCCCATACGTCTTCACCAAATGCTTGGCGTTGGTGGCTGCCTACCTCAGGTGTCACTCGGTTCATGTCTTTCCGTACCTGGACGATTGGTTCATCCGGAGTGACACCCACTCTGGGGCCTTGCAAGCGCTGGCTCTGACTGTTCAGACCCTGCAGACTTTGGATTTCGTCATCATCTTCCCCAAGTCACATCTCTGTCCATCTCCACAACTAGACTTCATAAGCACCAGGTTGGACATGGCACAAGCAAAGGCTTTCCTGCCCAAGGACCAGGCGGTCGCCCTCTCCTCACTGGCCACCCTCATTCGCAACAGCTAGAGGGTGCCGGCCCACCTGCTGGGCTACATGGTGGCCTGCGTCCATGTGACCCCTTTGCCCGCCTCCACATGAGGAACCTTCAGTGGGCCTTGCAGTCCCAGTGGCAGCAGGCATCCCAGGATCTGGAGGCTCTAATTACGGTCACAGACCCCCTCAGTCTGTCCCTAACCTCATGGGAAGCCCTCCCCAATTTGGAAACCGGGCTCCCGTTTCAGCCTGCGCCGCCCCGGTTGACCCTTAGTACCAATGCCTCCCCTCAGGGGTGAGGGGCCCACACGGAAGGCCTGCATACTCAGGGCCTCTGGACTGCAGCCGAAGCTCTTGCCAGATAAACTTTCTGGAGCTTCGAGCGATCCGGTATGCCTTGTGGGCCTTCCAGGACAGGCTGTCCTCCAAGGTCATCCTCATCAGAACGGACAACCAAGTGGCGATGTGGTACATCAACAAATAGGGCGGCACAGGCTCGTTCCTCCTCTGCCAAGAGGCAGTGCAGGTCTGGGATTGGGCCCTTTCCGGAGGGATGTATCTATGGGCCACCTACCTGCCGAGTCACCTAAACACACTGGACCACCTCAGTCGGTCCTTCCAGCTGAATGAGTGGTCCCTGAACCCTCCGGTAGCAGCCGACTTATTCCACTGCTGGGGTACACCGGACAAGGACTTGTTCGCTTCCCCCTGCTCCCTGATTCTGGGGAAAGACCATCCAGCTTGTAATGCCTTCTCCCTTCACTGGGGGCAGGGTCTCCTGTACGCGTACCCCCCTAACCCGCTCCTCTCGAGACTCTGATAAACCTGCAAGAAGACAGGAGGGATCATGATTTTAGAGGCACTCTCCTAGCCAAGGCAGGTGTGGTTCCCTCTTCTCCACGACCTGTCAGTGAACGCACCTGTCCTGCTGGGGACTGCTCCCAACCTCATATCACAGAACTAGGGCACCTTGTGCCATCGAACCTCCGGGCTCTGGCCCTCACGGTGTGGATGTTGAGCACATGATCCTTCAACCTTTGCAGCTCTCGGATGTTGTGTCCAGGGTCTTTTGAGTCCTGGAAACCTTCCACCTGGAAGTCTTACAGCTCAAAGTGGAAACGTTTCTCCATCTGGTCCGGTGGTCATGGACTGTACCGTTTCTCCTGTCTGCTTCCCTGCCTGCTGGATTACCTCTGGCACCTATCTGAGTCTGGCCTCCAAACCTGCTCAGTCCACTTGCACCTCAGCGCCTAACACCAGGGTTTCGCTGGGGCATCCATCTCTGTCTAGCCTCTTGTTGGACGCTTCATGTGGGACTTTGTTCAGCTAATATCCCTGCTTCGACCTCTTGCTAACCTGTGGGATCTCAACATTGTCCTGGCAAGGATAATGTGGCATCTGTTCGAGTCTCTTAAGTCCTGTGACCTGAAGTTCTTCACCTGGAATATCATGTTCCTGGTGGCGATCACTTCCACTTGCAGGGTCAGTGAGATCCAGGCCCTGGTTACGTATGCTTCCTACACAAAGTTCTTCCATGATAGTGTGGTGCTGCATATGCATCCCAAATTTCTACCTAAGGTGGTGACTGCATTCCACATCATCCAGTCCATCGTCCTTCCCACCTTCTTCCCAAGGCCTCATTCCCACCCCGGGTTTTGTGCTTTCCACACCCTGGACTGCAAGTGGGCACTCGCTTTCTATTTGGATCGTACAGCGGCCCATTGGCAGTCTACCCAGCTCCTCGTGTTTAACCCCAATAGACTGGGAGCAGCGGTGGGGAAGCAAACCTTGTCAAACTGGGTGGTGGATTGCATTGCCTTCTGCTACAAGCAGGCAGGCCTTCAACTGGCTGGCAGGGTGAAAGCTTACTCTGTGCGGGCTATGGTGGTGTCAGTGCCCATTTGTGTGCAGTCCCTGACGCGGAAATTTGCAGAGCTGCAACCTGGAGTTCTCTCCACAAGTTTGCTGCTCACTACTGCCTTGACAGGGATATTCATCAGGACACCGCTTTTGGCCAGTCTATCCTGTGCAATTTATTCCAGTCCTGAGCCCAACTGTCTCTGATTGTGCTCTTTGTGGGACCAGACCACCCTTTGTTTTCTCCCACAGCGCCGCAGTTGTGTTGTGCCCATTGGCACCTTGTTCGGCTACTGTGGGTCTCCCTGGTTGAATGGGGCAGTCTGGAGCTCTGTAATCACTCGCATGTGAGGACTACCATTCTGTTTGTCCTAGGGGAAAGTGCAGTTGCTTACCTGTAACAGGACAGCAGGATGTTTATCCTCAGGAATCCCACCTCCCTCCCCATGATGTTGGGTTCACCTTTGGTTTGTTGTGTTATTTTTTCTTACTTGTATTTTTTTGCTATATTACGAGACTAAAGGGGGACCTTGTGTGGATGCAAGGATAGCAGCAGGCTTGCATGCTCCATTTGATGATGTCACCTACTGAGGACTAACATCCTGCTGTCCTAGGAGAACACCTGTTACAGGTAAGCAACTGCGCTTTCCACTCATGTGGTTAATTACTGTCCTGCCTGTCCTTGGAGAAAGCAAAGTAAAAGTTGCTCACCTGTAACAGCCACACAATCCCAGTATCCTTCCTTTAGAGTTCAGGATTAGCTTACTACAAAGACAGGAGACTTGCAGAGCAGCAGCTATGCAGGAACACCCATGCATGTTTTTTGTGAGCTCAGAGAGAGCTTTCTTGTTTCTGCACCATCAGATGATGTTACCTTATTTGTGTGGCTGATTTGTCTTGCTGTCTACAGAGAACACCTGTTGCAATAAGCAAGTTTATGGTCATGTTCATATTATTGGACATATATTTTACTTTGCGTGTCAGGTTTAACTTCAATAGTCTTTGCCTCTCTTGGATTCCCGCATACTTATCCATCTCCATCCCACCTAGGAGCTCAACTATAAGTTCTGCTATCTTGTGGTCTTATTTGTCTTCTTTCTTGAATTCTTATCTTTTCTCTGTCCTGCATACTTACCATGCTTCAATTTCTCATCTGTTACCTCTTTTAGTTGTTCTGGCTGTTCAGGCACCTCTTCTGGTTCTCCTTTCCATATCTCCTCTTTCACTCTCTATTTCTCTTTCTGCAGCATTCTCATTTGTAGAGATGATGAATGTTCATGGGGAAAATTGAAGCCACTTGTGTTATTTTGTTAAGTTGTTGGACAGCATTACAGAATCCTTTTATAGGATAAGAATATTGTCATGCACAGGTTTAGGCCACATTAGGCAAGTGCAGACTAGTGCCGGATTTCACCTTTTATCTCTTGCATGACATCTGTGAAACAATGTGATGCTGCAGGTTTGCATTAACAGATGAGATCCCTGCAAGCGGTTTGCTGAGTATACTAGGTCTCTGTTACTGTAGCAGGGGTGCTGATTCACATATAAAAGATTGCTATATTTGAGGTCAAGAAGAAGGAATCGGTTCTTATTATATTGTGGCATTAGCTTCATATGTGTTGTGAAGCTTTTCTTTCCTCCATATTACCACATTAGAGGTAGCTGTTAGGCAGCTAAAAAAAAAGGTTGAACTCTGTAAACCTGTGGTCTGCTTTAAATCTAACCAGCATGCAATTGTATAAAGCAACATTAAACAACATAGTGGTAACTTATTTTCCAGTTTTTTTTTGTTTTGTTTTTTTTAATAATTATTTTTATTCACAATGGAGGAGTAGCATTAAAGCATACATACATACCAAAAGGGGGTGTGCAAGAAAACACACAAATAATGAACGACCATTGCTGATCTGACAAGTCCCCCTTGAGTCATGCAAAACAACAAAATAAATATTATATATTATATTATAACATCCATGACATGACCTAATAGTCATATATGCTGCAACCACACCATGGTAAAGTATTAACTACCAAACCCCCCTATATATCTCCCCTTTCCCCCCCCCTCATCCTTATGGAAACATTATTTTCCAACATATTGAACTCCGAGCGAAGAGGTCCATAAATGTAATATATGATATTGATACAAAACTACTTAAGTCTAATCATAACAAATAATTATACAGAAAGTTGGTATAGCCCGACCGCACTTATAGTCCTAAACCCGTCTTCAAACAACTATGTTTATGATTTCATCCATTGCCAGAAGCTCTGCCAAATATCTTGAAACTTCTACATTTTATCATGCCTTAAGGCTGTCAACTTTTCCATATACTAAATCCACTTCAGTCTAAAGATTACAGTTTTAAAGGTGGGTGCCTTATCATTCTTCCATGGTGAGACCGCACCTGGAATACTGTGTACAATTCTGGTCGCTGCATCTCAAAAAAGATATAGTTGTGATGGAGAAGGTACAGAGAAGGGCTACCAAAATGATAAAGGGAATGGAACAGCTCCCCTATGAGGAAAGACTAAAGAGGTTAGGACTTTTCAGTTTGGAGAAGAGACTGCTGAGGGGGGATATGATAGAGTTGTTTAAAATTATGAGAGGTCTAGAACGGGTTAATGTGAATCAGTTAGTTATTTACTCTTTCGGATAGTAGAAAGACTAGGGGGCACTCCATGAAGTTAGCATGGGGCACATTTAAAACTAATCGGAGAAAGTTCTTTTTCACTCAACGCACAATTAAACTCTGGAATTTGTTGCCAGGGAATGTGGTTAGTGCAGTTAGTGTAGCTGTGTTTAAAAAAGGATTGGATAAGTTCTTGGAGGAGAAGTCCATTACCTGCTATTAAGTTCACTTAGAGAATAGCCACTGCCATTAGCAATGGTTACATGGAATAGACTTAGTTTTTGGGTACTTGCCAGGTTCTTATGGCCTGGATTAGCCAATGTTGGAAACAGGATGCTGGGCTTGATGGACCCTTGGTCTGACCCAGTATGGCATGTTCTTGTGTTCCAGTCTTTTGCTGTGGTTCACCTCGTTGCTAGAATAGCGGCACAAATGATCGTGTGTTGGGAAGATGCCTTGTCTATAGGAAAGTTCAATAGGGTTGTCAAAGGAGTAAACATTATAGGGAGGTGTAATAATTCCTGTAACCAACCCGCCACTTGGGTCCAGAGATGTTGAATATCAGGACACCCCTTCCACATGTGCAGAAAGTCTCCCACCTTACCGTAGTTCCTCCAACAATATTTGCTGTTAGGTGACATCTTATTTAACTTAACTGGGATTATGAGCCATCTATATAATGTTTTGTAGCTATTTTCCTGTATTTGCGCTGATATAGAGCTACGACAAGCCATCATAAATCATAGGTCCCAATCCCCCCTCTGAAAGTGTGTGCGCATGAAGCCCTCCTTTATACATCTAGTATTGTTCAGTAGCACATATAACTTGGAAATTACTCCTTTTACCATATGGGCCTTTTCACAGTAACCTTCGAAGAGGGATTTCCCTTTGGATAAATCTTCTTGGAAAAAAATCTTTTATTAGTAAACTGAAATTTTTCTTTTAATAACTCAAAAGATGCTATTGTCTGTCCGTGCCAAGCCTGTCCTACTGTAACTAACCCTTTATCTGCCCATCTTTGAAACCCTTTGCTATCTCTCCCAGCGGAAAAATTTTTGCAAATCTTTATAGGGATGGAAAAGAATATTGCTGGGAACCCAACAGTGCTGGTCGCCATAACCTCCATGTCATCAATGTGTTGGCAGTACAAGGTGAGATTCTTGGGGTGTCATATAATTTTCCCAGGTTTACAAAATAAGTCCCTAACATTTCCACCTTGAATCATATCATTCTCAATAACCACCAATTGTTTAGATCTAACTTTATTATGAAGATCCACCACTGCTTTTAAATGAGAGGCTACATAATATTTAGTAATATTGGGGACCCCTAGGCCGCCATTTGGCTTGGTCTGGTATATTACATTTCTGGATATCCTCGGAGGTCTTCTTTTCCAAAAAAGAGATTTTCCTCTGCATTGTTTTTAAGCAACCAGTGGGCATGGTGCACGGCAGGGTTTGAAAGAAGCATCCCAGTTTTAGTAAGAGGAGTGGAAGAATAGCCTAGTGCTTAGAGCAGTGGACTATGAACCAGGAGACCAGGGTTCAAGTCCCGCTGTCACTCCTTGTGACCTTGGGCAAGTCACTTTACCCTCCATTGCCTCAGGTACAAACTTAGATTGTAAGCCCTCTGGGGATAGGGAAATACCTGCAGTACCTGAATGTAATCCGCTTTGAAATGATGAAAAAAGTGTGAAAAGTGGAATATAAACAAAAACAACAACAAAAAAAAATCTAAATAGACATTTTCACTGCCGTGATCCTTCCTAACCACTACATAGTTATTCCCAAGCCTGTAGGTCTTTACCTAGCTTCTTAAAAAGCAGCGTATAATTTAAACTGAATAAGTCAGTGATCCGATCCCACAATTATACCTAAATATTTCACTGCTTCTTTTGCCCACTGAACAGGGTATTGCCTTTTAAGTTTTTGAGCCATCCCTTCAGGAAGAAAAATAGGTAGCAGTTCTGATTTATCCTGATTAATTTTGAAATCGTAAACTTTCCCATAGTCTTCCCTGCTCAATGATTTTTCAGGAGCAAGATGTCATCAGCATATAGGGAGATTTTATACTGATTTTCCCCTACTTGAATACCTTTATTGGCCAGATTTTGTCTAATTTTCTCTGCAAGTGGTTCGACACAGATTGCAAATAATAAAGGTGACAGCGGATACCCTTGCCTTGTGCCTCTTTGCACTGAGAGGTTTTGAGAGTACCCCCCTTTTACTTTGATGCAGGCTTCTGGACCTGATATAACGTTTTTACCCAATTTAAAAACCATCCATCTAGCCCCATCTTTTCCATTATGTGAAAGAGGAATGACCAGTGTACTCGGTCAAAAGCTTTTTCAGCATCTACTCCAAACAGCACAGAAGGCTCCATGCGTTGTTTTTCTGACAATATCACCTGCTATCCGTCCAGGCATGAAACCACCTTGGTCATCATGAATTAGTGTGGGGATGACAAGGCTCAGTTGCTTTGCCAAAATTCTAGCTAATATTTTTAAATCTGTTTGAGTGATATCAGGCGGTATGAACTGTAAAGCATCCAGTCTTTCCCCAGTTTAGGATGTATGGTTATGCCGGCTACATTAGAGTTAGGCAGCAGATGATAGTTGAACATTTCTACTTAGGGGCTTACCAATACTTACCAATACTTCTTTAAACCCTTTATAAAAAAAAAAAAAAAAAAAGGGTGCCTAGCCATCTGTACCTGGGGCTTTCCCTGCTTTCAATTCTGTGATAACCTCTAGGACTTCAGCAGAAGAGAAGGGTTGTCCTAATTTCTCCCCTAATTCTGTATCTAAACTGAGGAGCTGAACATCTGATAGATACCTTTTTATCTCCCATCTGTGCCACTGTAAATTCTCTTGCATATAATTCAGCATAATACTGATTAAACCGTTCCCTAATTTTTTCCCCTTCTGTGATCATTGATCCTTCTCTATCTTTAATTTTAATTATCTGGGTTTGGGTCACTCTTTTTTTTTTTTTTTTTTTTTTTTTTAGCGCATGAGCCAGTAGCCTGAGCCAGTAGCCTGTCAGCCTTGATGCCTTGTTCATAATGGATTTGCTTTATTAGGTCCATCTTAAACACCATCTCTTCAGCTTCTAGCAGATGTAACATGTAGCAAATATCTTTTAATTCCTGCAATAGTCCCTGGGAATTATTTTGCTTATGGGCCAATTCTGCCTTCTGTAACTGATCTTTCAATAATTGACTCTGTCGTATTTCTCCCATTTTTTATATGAGGCCAGAGAAATTAGACTCCCCCTAACTACAATTTTTAGGCATTCCCACTGGAATATTAAAGTGCAGATATTCTGAAGTCACTTTATTTATATGCAATACTGCATCTCTGTCTTTTAAAAGGGAGTCCATTTCCAAAACTTTCTTCCAGCGTCTTGAGGAGCCCCTGCTAATTCCCACCACACAGGGGCATAGTCAGACCATGAGATGTTGCCTATTCCCGTCCCCCTAGTGCAGGGGTCGGGAACCCATGGCTTGCGAGCCAGATATGGCTCTTTTGAGGGCTGCATCTGGCTCGCAGACAAGTGTCGCCACACTTTCCCGCTGACCCATCTGCTCCTCGGTCCTCCTCCGCCCGGGCTTAAAATGCTGTCAACCCGGGCGGAACGCGGCAGGACAGCTGGAGTCAGCGGCACCGGCGTGCTCTCTTCTTCCCGCCCCCCCCCCCCCCCCCGCGGCCCGGAAGAGGAAGTGGTGAGCATCGGGTGCCTGCGCGGGAAGAAGAGACCACGCTAGTGTGGTCTCTTCTTCCCGCCCCCCCTCCCCGCGGCCCGGAAGAGGAAGTGGAGAGCATCGGGTGCATGAGCGGCAAGAAGAGGCCACGCTAGTGCGCTCGGCATCGGCCCGAAGAAAAGAAGACTGCAGCGTGGCTCAGAGGAAAATGAAGAGCTTCAACCGCGGCCAATGGGACTCCGCCTCCGCGAGGGCTGAAAATGAAGGAGGTTAGCGTTGGGAGGAGGCTGCTGCTGCCGCGAGTTCCCGGGGTGGGGGAGAGAGAGAGTGAATGAGCGAGCAAGCATGTGTGTTTGAGATCCTGTGTGAGTGAGAGATTGCATGTATGTGAATGATTGAGAGCCTGTATATGTGAAAGAGAGTATGTCTGTGATTGAGAGCCTGCCTGTGAGAGAGAGAGCATGAATGTAAGTTTACCATTGGGAACCTGTATGTGTAAGTTTGTGATTGAAAACCTGTTTGTGTGAAAGAGTGTGTGTGTATGATTGAGATCCTTTGTGTGTGAGAGAAATCATGTGTATGTATGATTAAGAGCCTGTGTGTATAAGTAAGAGAGAGATCATGTGTGTCTGAGTGTGATTGAGAGCTGGTTTAGGTGATGGAGCATGTGAGTATGTGATTGAGAGCCTGTGTGTAAATGAGAGAAAGAGAGGACATGTTTGTAAGCATGTGAATGAGAGTCTGTGTGTGAGAGAAAAAGACAGCATGTATTTATGTGATTGAAAGCCTGTGTGTGTGTGTAAGCGTGAAAAGATAGCATGTGTGTAAATGTGTAATTAAGAGCCTACATAAGTGAGAGAGAAAAAACATGTGTATATGTGAGTACTGAGAGCATGTGTGTATAGGTGTGTCATTGAGAGCCAGTGTGAGAGAGAGCGCTGGTATGTGACTGAGAGAGGAGAAAGTTCCAAGCAAACCACCCCACCTCCTGCTAATTCAGAACAATCTCAGGACACCTGGATATCAAACGTTCCCAGGTATGCAGAGCAAAAACATTTTTGTATCCTTATTATTTTTCATTACTGGGTCTTTGTGTCTGCTATTTTGAAATATTTTGTTGGTATCTGGAAATGTTTTATATGAGTTTTTAATTATTGGATATTGCACTCATCAGCTGTTTCGAAATCTGTTCTTTTTGTTAGTATCGTTTTGCTGCTATTAATTTTTATATTTCTTGATTTGTTTTATAAGGATGGGTGATGTTTTTTTTTCCTTTGTTACACTGCATACAGAGACTCTGGCTTGTTGCGGTTTCCAATTCAGTTTTTTATGCATGCTTCTAGTTATGCGTTTTGGTCTCTTTATTCTTTGTTAGGTGAGGGTCAGCACATGTGATTCAGGTGAGGTTTTCTGCTGGCATGTAGTTTCTGTGTAGGACTCTATAGCAGCCTGACTTGGTCCGTTTTCCTAATAGGAGATGTATTGGTGTCTTAAGGCCTGGTGTAATATTTTCAGAGACTTATTGTACTTTAAAAGTGTTGTTCTTACATAAAATGCACACATTTACTTGTTTTTAGTTTTAAACATATTGTATGGCTCTGATGGAATTACATTTTAAAATATGTGGCGTTTATGGCTCTCTCAGCCAAAAAGGTTCCTGACCCCTGCCCTAGTGTGTAACATTAATGACTTATCTACTAGAAAGAAATCAATCCTAGTATACGTATCATGGGGTTAGATTTTTTTTTCTCTCCATGCATCAATCAAATTCCATTATGCTGAAATTGAAAAAGGGCAGTGCTATCTTGTGCAGAGTGATGTACCCCTCCTTTGGAACAGTCTACTACAGGATTGCATAATAAGTTGGAATCCCTTCCAATTATCAGCTCTCCATCATCATTATCACATTCTCTCTCCTTCCACCTCTCTCTCTCCCAACTCCCTGGCATCATGATCTCCTTCCAGCTGCCTCCACCGCTCTCCTTCACATCCTGGCATCATAATCACCTTCTCTCTTCCTCCATCTCCTGACCTCTTCATTTTTTCTCTCCCTCCACCTCCCAGCTATCACCTTCTTTTCTTTTTCTCTCCACTTCCTGGTCGCCTTCCCACTCCCTCATCCCCTGGCATATCATCTTCTCTCTCCCTCCACCTCTATCTTCCATCTCCCTGGTGTTATCACCTTCCCTTCCTTTCCCTCTCCCCTAATACCCCATGGCACATTCAGTTGTCCCTTCTGCCCGCAACCCCCCCTCCCCTGTCCTGGAACAGCAGAAGTCTGAGCAGCTCTTACCTAGTATTGTTCCTCTGCTGGCATCCCTCTACAGTTGGAACTGCATGGGCCAGCAGGTCTACCAAGACTGCAAGTTCCCATGCAGTTTCTATTCAGAGGAAAGCAGGAGCAGCTGCAGATGAGCACTGCTCTCTGACCCCACTCACCCTTGCTGGCCGGAGGACATCCTGCAGGCCAGGAGGGAAAGAGAAAATGAAGACTGCAGTTGCATTACACCTGCACTTTGTGGCACACCAGTTAGGAAACACTGCTTTATACTACCAAGAGTACTACCCGTTTTACTGAAAACTATTGAGGTGATCATCTTGGCTTGGGTTTATATAAAAGCAGATTTGTTGTTGGGTTGTAAGACAAAGCAACTTAATGTAGCTGTTTCACAAAATAGCTTGGATTTAATGGGCATTTTCAGTACTTGTTGAAAAACCCTAACCTCTTGGCTTCCTTTAATTTTAAGTTTTTCTTACCTCTGCCCTGCTGGCATGGCACACATAAATATTGAAGCCTGATTTTCTATTCAGAAGGTGACTGGCATCTTTCATTTTTTGTTTGATTACAGTGTAAAGGCAAGGTCCTCTATGAAGATATTTGACTTTTCTTTTTAAACAGTCCCACTTCGTGTCCTCAGGATATCAACTTGCATATTTGAAGTATTGAGTTCTTTTGATCTTTTTTTTTCTCCCTTTCTCCTAGTATTTTATTACTTTTTTGGTAAAGGGGGTTCACCTTTTTGTGCTCCACATCCCTCAGTCCGCTCTTTAACTGTTTGTGTTTATATTCATGCTTTGCGTGTAGGGATGTGATAGGGTTTTATAAGAATCTTCATAGCAATGCCAGAGTTTCTCTGTCGCACGTTCAGGGTGCTGAATGGATCATGGCTTCCAGAGCTCTTTGCAAAAGGGATAAGCCAATCTTGTCTCATTTGTGGTAGTTCCTGCTTCCCTGGCTCCACAGCTCTCCATAGTTCCTTTTTTGCCTGCCTGAAAACTTTTGAAGATGATTTTCTCAGTTTTCTTCTTCTGTGTGCAAACCCCCATAGCTTTTGCCCTCAGTAGAACTTTAAGTACCAATATTTCCTCTGCAATGACTGAATAACATGCATGAATTTGGTAGCACTTTTGAATTATCCAGATAAATTCCAGGACCATGGTTGATTTTCATATGAAGTTTGAACTTGATTGGACCACTTTCATTAAAGTTGTCATGATTCTGCATAGGTTAAACCACTGCAAAAGTGCATTTCAGATGTTTTGACAATCTCTGCTAATCAAACTAAAAAAAAAAAAAAAAAGGGGGAGTATCCTAATGAGTTTAACTGCCAGCAGTAAAAAAAAAAAAATCTAGTAGTAGTAACTACTGCAGTTTTAAGACTAATATAGGAATTCTTCCTTTCAGGGGTATTTAGAAGCTAAAACTCCAGGGCTTGGTAGTAACTAAATCTACTATTTAGATTTTGTAACAAACACCCCCCCCCCCCCCCACTTACACACTTATTTTGTAGATTATTTTCCCCTTCCAGTCCACTTGTTGTAATCTGTTTTGTACTCAAAAATGGTAAACTATACTTTGCTATATGGCTGTTAATGCAAAACTAAGTTCTTAATAGGTTGTTGTAATGAGATTTCAAGGAGGAGGGAACCTGTGAGGGCTCAAAAGCTCAATGTGCTATAGTATCTTTTAATTATTCTTAAGTAGGTCCATTAAAACAGTGGTCCCCAACCCTGTCCTGGGGCCCACCAGCCAGTCAGGTTTTCAGGATATCCACAATGAATATACATGAGAGAAAATTTGCATGCATTGCTTCCATAACATGCAAAATTTCTCTCATGCATATTCATTGTGGATATCCTGAAAACCCAACTGGCTGGTGGGCCCCCAGGATAGGGTTGGGGACCACGGCATTAAAAGATATGAAAACTCCAGGAGCGCTATGACTGCTAGTCCCATAATCTCCTTGTACTTAAGTTTAGGTTATGCTGTACAGCACAGCGTCTGCTGTTACCATTGTATAGGCATTCTGGATTCCTGTAATGGGTTTAGGCAACTCTTTATTGAAAAGCTTATAATAGAAAAACAGTGTGAAAGTCATGCATGCACGTGCATGTTTATTTGAGACTGCTACTGGGAGAGACGGGTTCTTTCAGGTCTTAATTGTTTTGAAACTGTAATGAACCATTGCTACTTTTTCTGTTGATAAACCTTGTTTGCACAGTGCTTGGATTGCACAATCTGTTTTTCTTGCATGCTTGCCAAATATTTTATAGCTAGGCTGGGCGCACTCTTTATTGTGTAAACACATGAACTCTAGTGTAATGAAACTTACTAACCAACAAGATGGACAAACTTGCAGACTCTCCTGCGGACCTCATGGCAAATGTAGTAGGCAGTGAACACAGAAACTGAGCAGCATGTATTGTTTCTCACCTTTTCTGGGCTTCTGGGGGGGAGGCAGGGTTTGTGAATATAAACTGCTTAATCTCTATGCTTTCTGCTGCTGGAGCTATGAGGGCAAAAGGTGGATGGATGGGCATCATAGCCCTGCTGGGGTGGAGATAGGGTGTCAGGAAGGGAAAGCATGAGGGGGGGGGGGGGGGGGTTGGGGCTTAAATCACAATTTGGCAAAAAAAAATGTGGAAGAGGCCTAATATGGGATCTCCCGTTTCTGCAAAATCACAGTTTAAATAGGGCCTTAAAAGTCAGCGGAATGCATGCATTTGAAATGTGGTGTGAGAAATTCTGAAGATTATCTGGAAGGACATGATCTCAAATGAATGCATGAGATGAGAGGTGTTGCAAGAAGAACCCTAGCAGAAGACCTGGCCTGAAGGAAAATGCCAGCAAACTTCAAATTAGCTAATCCTAGTACTAGAGGGTATGTAGAGAGCAATCTGGAGCAATAACTTTAAAAATGTAAAAAGTCAAGATCTGGAAATATGAGGGGAAAAGCTCAGCATGGAAAGCAGTGGCACACCAGTTACAATCCAGAGGTAGCAGTTGATGACAATGAAAAAGAAGCCTCCTGAAAAGAGGGAAGTAGCGGGGGGGGGGAACAATTATTTTGACCTTTGTCCAGTTATAGGAGGGTAAATTGAGGCAGTAAAATATTGATCTGGCCAAAGTCGCACAGCGTCAGTGAGAGTGGGAAGGCTCACTTGTCAGAGAATTTCTCCTAACTCAGTTCTTCTAGCTCCCAATCATCGCCACCTTTTGAAGAAGGCCTGCTGGCCCTGAGGGAGCCATCCCTCAATATGTGTAGTGCGAAGATGCCAAGCTCTGGACAACCTGGTTATAATCATTTTTGTGGAAAGCTTTGTTCTTTGCACAGTTTGTGTATCTGGGCATCATTGCACAGTGTGTTTTTGTGCCCCTGAATGGGAGAGCCCGCTCGCCTTCCTCCCATTGGGTACATCTATGTTTCATAACTTAAGGAATTTGTGTCCAGTAGTTATTTGTTCCTGCTTTAGTATGCAGTGCCTACAGTGTCTGTCATGTCTGCCAAGGCCAGATTTAAGATTTTGGCATCTATAGTCATGTTCAGAGAGTGGGGAAACTTGAAAGGGTGAGAGCTTTCTTCCCTGGAGACTGGAGAGCTGCCACAGTTGAAGCAGCACTGGTACACAGACTTAAACCAAACTGAATGTGGCTTTCTTCAAGCTGGCTATTTGGCATGTTCAAATTTAAGCACAGTAAGCAGTTACCTATTCCTAAATTTGGACTCAACAAGTACCTTTTACATGCCAAGCTGCAACATAGCTCCAGGCAGTTCATAAGAAAAAGAGACCTCTGAATCTGATCTTCTCCTGAAGCTGTTTTTTCTAACTTTTCCTCACCAGATTTCTTTGTCAATTTGTCCAGCACAGTCTCTGTACTCTTCTAAATATAGCCTGACGCTTACACTCTTGACCTTGTTTAGAATAAATGTTACCACTGTGTGAAGGAGATCATTTGACAATATTGAATAATAGAAATATTTATAGCCCTGAAGGTGTCAGAAGTGTTTTCAAGATGATGTAAATCAAATCCAAAGGGAGCATATTCTCTAATGAAGGGGACTGAATCTGTTGTCATTGGTTAAATTCAAATCGTTTGGGTAAAAAATCTTCAGTGTGTGGTTACGGAAGAAACCAACCTTGGATTCACTGTAGCGTGCATGTGGCATCTTTCTAGTTCTTGAAACCATCTAAGAATAGCCTGGCCAGGAGTCCTAACCTTTTATTTAGGTTTGTTTTTATAAACCTTGAAGGAGTTAGTATCTCATGCAATAAATAATTTGGATTTATACTATACCTTTCATCTAAAGCAGAATCCAGTATACTTTACAGTTTAATTCTTCTGAAGTTTTGATTCAGCTAGCTCTGAGGTGGAGACATATTGCAGCATATTTTAGTGTCAGCCATGTGAAAACTTTCAGAGAAGTAAAGGAGCAGTAGTACTTGAATTGCAGCTAAATAAACTGAGACACAGAGTAAATTAAGTAACCATGTTGATGCTGGTGGAGAAACTCATGTCTAGGACTTATTCATACTCTCAGGCTGATTCAATAAAAGGTGAGGGAGAGCTGGTGCTCCGAATGGAACGCCCAGGCACCTCTCCTGGGTGCACGATTCTGTATTTAAATGAGGCCCGGCGCTAATAAGGAGGTACTAGGGACAATAGCACATCCCTAGCGCCTCTTTATTAGCGGAAGAGGCGGCTGTCAGCGGGTCCGACAACTGGCGCTTAATTATACCCACGTCTGTTTTCGAACCCGCTGATAGCTACAGGTTAGAAAAACAGAAGCTGGCAAAATTGAACATCTGTTTTTCTAACCCGCTGACCGGTGAGCAGATTTAAAAAAAAAATTTTTGTATCTTTTTTTTTTTTTTTAAATTATTTTTGGTGCCTCTGACTTAATATCACTAAGATATTAAGTTGGAGGGTGTACAGAAAAGCAGTATTTTCTGCAAATCTATCTCACTTTTTAGGGTTGCTTAGAACTTAGTGCCTGCCCTTGGGCAGGCGTTGATTTCTGAGAGTAAAATGTGCGGCTTGGGGTAATAATAGCGCATCTAAAATGCACGGCCAAATGGGGGCTAAACGGTGCGCTCAGCCGAGCGCACCATTCTGTATCGGCCTGTCTGAGAACTAACCCATACCAGCTCACCTTGTGAATAATGTGCTGCAAAGAGTTGCATGTTCAGAAAAAATCCAGCGGTATCCTTGCTAGATTTCAGCTGTTTCTAGTGTAGTGTTTCCCATCCTTCTCTTGGAAGCATATGTAAGCAGTCTGGTTTTCAGGCAGGGCCGGTGCAAGAGGATTGGGCGACCTAGGCACCTTCAGCCTTGCGCCGCCCCCGGCCCTGCCCCCGGTTGCAGCTCCGACTCCAGGGGCAGGGACCACATGCCGCCACTCCCCCACCCCCCAAAAAAAACCCTCACAAAATACCTGGTCCAGCGGGGAGCCCAGGACTGCTGCCTTCCGGTCGTCAGCTGCCACTAATCAAAATGGCGCCGGTGGCCTTCAGCCCCTACCATGTGACAGTGGCTACCGGTGCCATTGGTTGGCCCCGTCACATGGTAGGGGCTAAAGGCCACCGGCGCCATTTTGGTTAGGGGCAGCTGAGGCCCCGGGAGCGGCAGATCGTTCCTGGACCCCTACGCTGGACCACCAGGGAGGGCATCGGGAGGGTGGCATGATGGGCGGGGGAGGCAGGGTGAAGCAGGGGCTGGGCAGAATTTTGAAGGGGCACCGCGAGTGGCGGCGGTGCCCCCTAAATCTTGGAGCCCTTGGCACAGGCCTAGCTCGCCTAGTGGTTCCGCCGGCCCTGTTTTCAGGATATCCATAGTAAATATACATTAGAGAGATTTTCATACATTGGAGACCCAGAGTATGCAAATCTATTTCATGTATATTCATTGTGGCAATCCTGAGAACCCAGCCGGACAGTTGTGCCTCCTGGAGAGGGCTGGGAAACGCTGTTCTAGTGGGAGTGTTCTGCTCTGCCAGATTGTCCAGCAGAGAACTATGGCACTTGTGTGCAAGGAGTCCTCTCGTAACATTTTTGTGGTTCAGTTTCAGTTTGGATTTAATTTTGAACAAAAAAGTTCTGCTTCAGGACAATCAAAGTTCAGTAATCAGTTCAGCACACATAAACCAACTGGTTCAGTTCTGGTTACATAAAGTTTAACTATAAGCCACATTATAGTCATCATTTGCAAAGTGGGCCTGAGCAAGCTGACAGGTCTGAATTTTGTTACAGTCAGCCCTAATTCTGCTGAAGCACATATGAAACAGAAAATAACTTCTAACTACTTAATTTGAGTGCTTAGTTGTACTATCAAACCTAGGTAATTATTTCATAGGTTTATTCTGATTCATTCTAATTCTGGAACCAGTTGGTATCCCACTTCAGGGTGGTTTTTGGGTTTTTTAGTCTAATCTTTATTCTGAACCAGTAAACTTATTTTTCCATCTTAGGATCAGCAGATCTTTCAAATCAGGTTCTATTCTGGTTCAGGAAAAATAAAGGTTTGGTTTGGTTTTTGGTTTGTTTAAATTTGGTTTGATTCCTTGTTGGTATGTGGCATGAAAAGCATCATAGAATTCATAACTTGCCATAAGGTTACTTATTGGTTAGGGTGAAGAGCTAGTCTGAGAACTCTCTGTGATTCCAGCACAGCTATAACTATGATCAGCTATTTCAATTTTTACCCAGCTTGGAGTTTGTGAATATTACTTCAGCTGCATTTTAAGTCCATCAGAGGAATTAACGGTGTTGGCGTAAAAATCAACCTGGTTATCTGCATGCCACATACTACTTTGGCTGTTGGTTTTGGCTGAACTCTTTCATTTTCAAATTGATGCATTTATTTGAAAGATCTGAATTTTAAACTAATGATACAATGACTTGGGAGTATTGATTGATTGATGCCTTTTTATCTCGAACTTGCATTGAATATAAAATTTCTAAAATCTGATTATGGAAGAAAAAGCAACATAAACAGTGTATGAAACTTGTAATAGCCCTTGTACCAAATGTATCTCTCTGCCATCTGTGAAGATACATTTTACCTTTATTCCTTAAGTCATTTATAGCACAGATATTGGCTTCTTTCCCAGTCTCTGTCTTGATAGTGCATTAGACAGGTTTTGTACCACAGTAGTAAAATATACATGTAAAACAGTGGTCAGCTGTCCTTAAGATGTCAATATGCTAGATCCACGCGAGTCAAGTTGTACTGGTTTGTAACTGGACTGATCTGTACTGGATTAGAACATTCCCCCAGATTCCATACCTCTTCTCTCCCTTGCTCCCTAACAAAATAAAACCTGTCAAACTACTTATGTCTCATCAGCACCAGTATAACCTAACAAAAGATTTCTGGGAGATAAAGAAGGCTACTGTATTTTTCCATCAGTAAGCAGGCTGAATTAGCCATGCTGTCTTGGGTGATGTCATTCTATGGCACGCAATGCAGAGCCTTCTCTCTAAGTACACAGAGCTTTGATGCTCTGTGCATGCATGGCATTTCCCATGCGATTACTGAAGTGGAGTCTAAGTTCCTTTTTTTTTTTTGTGCCAAGGCATGATCGTGTGGAGAACCTTCTCCTTTTTTTCCTAAAATAATTTTCTTTTTTGCTACTTGCGATCCCAAAAACAGCACTTTTCAGTGCTCATCATGTTGAAAAAGGCTTGAGGCTTTAAATATTGCCAATTCAGGCATATTATGTTCATCACCGATGGACATAATTATTGCTATATTTGACCATACCATGACTAGGCTGCATGCCGGGACTGTGGCTGTATGTCATCATGGACTCAATATCAGAGAGCCCAGGAGATTGCCTGATTACAACAGGAGGAAGGCATCTCATCGACATCAGGCAGTTATGCTCCTTCTTTGCAGTGGTCCATGCAGTCATCCCTGGGTCTGAAGACACACCACCAAGACACGCTGCATCCATAGGTCCATCAGAAAGGCTTACAGGGTCTTCAAAACAAAAAAACAAAACACCCTAAAGAGCACAAAGCCAAAACTCTGCCATCCAAGAGTAGAACTTCTGTTGCCAAAATGCTGGCAGTGCATAAAGAATTGACAGTGCCGTCTACTCTATCATCCATGGGAAAGATGTCGCAAGTGAAAGGTGCAACAATGTCTCTGGTGCATGACTCAACTCAACGCAACACACATATTGCGTCCTGTGATGCAATATGTTAGCATCGACACAGAGAGAACCCACAACATACAATGCACCTCCAGGTGTATTGATCACACATACCTGGCAGACGCACAAGCTGAAACATATGGCACGTGATGCTGCCAAAAATGTTATGATGTACAGAATGACGCCTCATAAAACTTTGACGCCATTGGGCAAGAGAGACAAACAGCATGTTGTCCATATTCCAGAAACACCCACCAGCTCCAGGACCATAGATAACCCACAACTCATCAAAGAACAGGAAACCTCAGGACAAAATGCCACCCCAAAATGATGTCCTAATTGACATAGCACCTGTGCTGCACACCTTTTCTAAAAAACCATGGACATCACCATCAAGCCACAATCTGTGATCTCCTTTGGCTCCTCTCAGTGACATGAGGATATACAACAATCTGTTCTTGTAGTCACTATGCAAAAAAAGGGAGTCTCATCTCCAAGAAGAATTCTTCTCAAAGGACAAAACTCTGTGGGAAGAAACTTTGGAATTTGCACCATGTCGACTGGTAGTCTCTCCGCCTCAACAAATAATTCCAGTAGATAAGAGACTCCCTCTTATCTCCAAGGTCTTGAACCACATGGGGAATGGAGAAGATTTCTTTATCATCGAGAATCTATTTTCGTCTTTGCACCTGCATGTGCAACTAATGAAATTCCTAGTATATGTCCCAGAGCAGGAACCAGCTGATTCACAATCTGAACAAACTTTGCCCAGGAATGACAGTCCACCAAACTCTTCACCACGAGACTTTCGGGCTCCACCTACGCTGACAGAAGAAGGCAATCTACCTACTTCTCAATCGGAGTGATCATCTTCTTGATTTCCAGCTAGTTCTACAGGGCTTCCTTTGGATACCCTGGATGACCCTCTTAGATTCAGTCTTACTGAAATCATGGGATTCCCTGTTTTCAAACCTGCCAGTTGCTAGAAAACTGGAGCTTAAATTCCACCTTAAATTCTCCAGGATACGAAATAGTCCATTTGCCTCATGCCTTGCTGGTGGTAGAATCCGCAATGAGAAAAGCAAGGAAAACGAGACTCCATTCCAACACTCCACCAGGGATGGATGATAAAATCTTGGATAACTTTGGCCGTAAAGTATTCCAAAGTTCCATGTTAACTTCTCGAATTCAGTAGCATCAGTTTTATATGGTGCAGTACGTGTACGAGTGCCTTCAACAACTGAAACCCTGTGGTCAGAAACCGGAGAACAGATAACACCTCAACCGCACCATGATTTAGAAGAGGGGCTCAGGCACTTGCTGCACTCAGTCTGGGAATCTTTTGAGACTACATCCCACACTTCTGCAGCATTCACTGTAGTTTGTCATATGGCATGGCTACAAACTAGTGCAATCAGAGGGATGGTCATGAAAAGCTCACTGATCTCCCATGCCTGGAGACAACCTCTTTGAAGACAACCTAAGGGGGAGACAGTCTCAAAGATCAAAAAGCATCTCAAAAAAGATATAGTTGCGATGGAGAAGGTACAGAGAAGGGCAACCAAAACGATAAAGGGGATGGAACAGCTCCCCTATGAGGAAAAGCTGAAGAGGTTAGGGCTGTTCAGCTTGGAGAAGAGACGGCTGAGGGGAGATATGATAGAGGTCTTTAAGATCATGAGAGGTCTTGAACGAGTAGATGTGAATCGGTTATTTACACTTTCGAATTATAGAAGGACTAGGGGGCATTCCATGAAGTTAGCAAGTAGCACATTTAAGACTAATCGGAGAAAAGTCTTTTTCACTCAATGCACAATAAAGCTCTGGAATTTGTTGCCAGAGGATGTGGTTAGTGCAGTTAGTGTAGCTGGGTAGTTTGGATAAGTTCTTGGAGGAGACGTCCATTAATGGCTATTAATCAAGTTTACTTAGGGAATAGCCATTGCTATTAATTGCATCAGTAGCATGGGATCTTCTTAGTATTTGGGTAATTGCCATGTTCTTGTGGCCTGGTTTGACCTCTGTTGAAAACAGGATGCTGGGCTCGATGGACCCTTGGTCTAACCCAGCATGGCAGTTTCTTATGTTCTTATGTTCTTAGCAGAAAGTAGCAGTGCAATCTGACATTGCCTACAGAACACCAAGCCACATACAGACATTATTACTCAACAATACAAGAAACCATATGAAGAGCATCCTCCATATCATCTGCTGTCATACCAACAACCCTGGGCACAGTCACAGCAAACACAACCGAGAGTCCATCAACAGGATCGTAGGACACAGAAACAATAGCAGCAGACTACTCTAAAATCACAACAGAATTTTTGAGATCCAACTAGCCACAGCCAACCACTCCTGTCGAGGGCAGAATAAGTAATTGTTTTTCAGCATGGTCCCAAATAACAGTGGACCAGTGGGTCCTCAATTTTATATGGTATGTTTACAATCTAGATTTAACCAGTCGCCCCACCTCTTTAGGACCTGTCTCAGATTACCCTCTTAAACCTGGAGACAGAGAAGCTATTATTACAAAGAGCTATTCAGCTTCTTCCAAAGAATCAAATCAATATGGGCTTATATTCCCAATATTTCTTCATTCCAAAACTCTCAGGAGGTCTTTGCCCTATCTTAGACCTCAGGTCTCTCAATAAATCTCTTTGAAGAGAAAAATTCAAGGTGACAACTCTCAAATCAATTTGCCTTTCATACAACACAATGATTGGATATGTGTTTTATTCGATCTGAAAGACGCATATACGCAGATTCCAATTCACCAATCTTGTAGGCAATACCTATACTTTCAGATAGGATCCACTCATTATCGATATAAAGTACTCCCCTTTGGACTCTCCCTTTGGACTCTCTTCTGCCCCAAGAGTCTTCATGAATTGCTTAGCAGTGGCCGGGATCCATCTGTCGAGACAAAATTACGAATTTTTCCCCATCTGGACGACTGGCTCATAGTTTCTCCAAACTCGGAATCCCTGCAGACAGACCTAAGGGTTACCATACAGTATCTAGGAGCTTTGGGTTTCCTGATAAATTACGAGAAATTGATACTCGGGCACAGATTCTGCAGTTTATGGGAGCAAAAATAGATTCCACTCAAACAAGAGTTTTTCTTCCAAAGAGAGAAAGACGTCTGCGTCACCTCACTTTACAACTGAAGCGTCAATCCTTAACTACAGTACATAAGCTTTTAGTGATCTTGGGCCACATGGCAGCAGCCATTCATGTAGTTTCCCACACTCTGCTCCACATGCGCCATTTACAGTGGGGTCTAAAGACTCTATAGTCAGAGATCCGACAACCTCTGTCAATTAAGGTAATTCTCACAGCATCCATGAAAAAAGATAAATTGGTGGCTCAAAATGTCTTAAATGAGGGAGCACCTCTGGACCATTTCCTCATCAGTTGTTCCTCACCACTGATGCGTTGAGTTCCAGGGTTGGGCAGCTTGCGTGTTTCAGTACCAAATGCAGGGTCACTGGTCCCCACAAGAAGCAGCATATCAAATCAACCTGTTAGAGCTCAGAGCCATCTGCAACGCCCTGGATTCTTTCAAGTATTTGCTGCAGGGCAAGGCTATTATGAAACACATGGACAATCAATTAGCCATGTTCTATATAAACAAGCAAGGGGGGGGAGGGTTCATGTTCCTGGATTCTGCATAGAGAAGTGGTTCAAATATGGGAATGGGCAGTCAGTCACTCAATCACTGTCCAAGCAACATGCTTTACTGGGCATAGCAAACATACAAGTGGACAAACTTAGCAGGTTGTTTCATCCGCATGAGTGGGGTCTTGACTAGGAACTAGCCAATGATATTTTCTATCATTGGGGCAGGCCATGGATTGATCTCTTTGTGACAGAATATAACAAAAAACTACACCAGTTTTGATCTCTTCTACCCAGTTCCAACAGTCACAAGACATATTCCTTCTTTCGTGGTCAGTGGGTCTGCTATACGCATTTCCTCCAGTTCCTCTCATTAGAATGGACAGTACAGAAATGCATTCAGGACCAGGCAGAGATGATGCTCATAGCTCCAGCATAGCTGAGACAACCATGGTATGCCTTTCTCATAAAATTATCAGACCAGCCTCCGAGACCTCTGGAGAATTACCTAAATCTCTTAACTCAAGAGGGAGGAACACTCTTACATTTGCTTTATTCCTCGCTCCACCTCCCAGTGTGGATGTTGAATGTGAAATCTTAGCACCTTTGCATTTGCCACTAACCAATACTGGATGTTTTCCTCTCTGCAAGAAAACCATTGACTCGTTGCAATTATTCCTTCAAATGGAAACATTATTCCAATTGGTGTATAACTCATTCTTATCGATCCTTTCACTTGTTCAACGAACAATTGCTCAACTACTTATACCAATTTTTCCAAACGGGATTTGAAACTTTGTCGGTCAGAGTTAAAGTGCTATTATAGATTATCATTGCCAAAATAAGGGACTAACCATCTCAGTTACCCTCTCATTTCACACTTTGAGGCACCTGCTTCATTAAATCCTCCAATACGAAAACCACCGGTTCCTTGGAATATTATTATTTTGATGGTTGTCATGATAAGCCCGTTTGAATCACTGGAAATGGCACTGATTAAATATCTAACGTGGAAGTATTAATCCTAGTAGCTGTTAAATCCACAAGACAAGTGAGTGAATTTCAGGCCTTGGTTCATATCTCACCCTACCTGCAGTTTTTCCGTTACAAATTGGTACTTTGACCATATCAAAATTTCTGCCAAAAGTAGTATCCATTTTTCATCTAAATGAAGCTGTCACACTACCAACTTCCTTTCCCAAATCACACCAGAATGAAAGAGAAAAATCATTGCACACCTTGGATTGTAAACAGCATTTGCTTATTATAAGCAACGAACACAAGATCACAGGCGTGCCCAACAATTATTTATCTCTTACAACCCTAACAAACTAGGAGCAGCAGTAACTAAAAACATTATCCAACTGGATCACAAACTGTATTCAGTACTGCTACAACTTTGCCTCTTTGCTTTTGTCTAGCATAGTCAAGGCGCCTCAAGTGCAAGCTACTGCCTCTTCAGTAGCACATTTACAAAATATTCCAATTGCTGACATCTGCAAGAATGCAACGTTGTCTGCTGTGCACAATTTCACATCCCACTACTGTCTGGATCAACTTTCAGCCTCCGATAGTTCTGTGGTCATGCAGTTTTAAGTACCATAGGAGGCAAGTAAGAGACTGCCACGTATGAGGACAGAGGATTGCAAAATTAAAAAAAAAAAAAAAGGGAGGTGGGAAATTGAAAAGAAAGAAACATTAAACAGCAGCCCTTAGCTTAGGATTCCCCAAGACAGCATGGCTAATTCAGCCTGCTTTTCGAGGGGAAAAAAAGCAAATTGGCTTATTGTAAATGGTGTTTTCCGTAGCTAGCAGGATGAATTAGCTATGCGCACCCGCCTGCCTCCCTGGACAGTCTCTGTACCTGCAGCCACTTCTGGGGTGGATATTTAAAATAACTGTATGGTTGCCTAAAGTGCCCAGCAGCCCTTTTAGGACAAATAAATGTAAGACCTCTTCTCTTATCTGACTCAGATAAACTGAGATGCCAGGAGTGACTTGCATAATGTGAAACAGAGATGGGAAATGTGTAGCAGGAATTAAGTCTTATTTCTAGGTTGCAGGGGAACCCTATTGGCTCATAATATACTGCCTTACCCCTCAAGCTAATTAATCTTGCTATTTGCAAGGGACTCTGCTCTCAAGCAAGCCTTTACCCTGCTTGGGGATTGGAGTACTGTCATTGTCCCAACTTCTGTGTTACTGGGAAGCCAAAATGAATGGCTTTCTTTGGAAAATGTGATGAATGATGGTCTATTTGTCTGGAGTCTCCATAGAAGAGCTGAGACTAGATCATGTGGAACCTGACTAATCTTGATTATGGTTCCTGTTTTCTTAGTATGTGCTGCTACTTCTGGACTTATCTGGGTTTCAGTGGTGTGTGGTCAGGGCATTCAAGGGATTCAGTGAATCCCCAGCCCATAGGTGTTGCTATAAGGTGGCAAGTGTCACCCCAATTTTATACATCGGATCAGGCAGGGATAAACCCAAACCCTTGCCTGATTCGATCAGTGGCGCTGGCATCGCACCTCCCCACACCACCCCTTCTTGGAAAGCAGGAGTCTCTTTTATCCAAATGTCATCTCCTGCTGTTGCGGGGCCAATCTTGCAGCTCTTACCGCGAGACCACTCCCACAACAGTAGGAGATGACATTTGGATAAATATGAATCCTGCTGATGCCACTAACATCGGACAGTTAAGACAGCCTCAACACCAGGTGTCGCGTGTGGGAAGCCAGATAACATCAAGGGGCACCCTGCAGCGCTTCTCACCCCACAGTCATGGGAGGGGAAGTGAAGGAAACAGCTTGATCTTCACCTGGAACTGGAAAGAAGCAGCGATGTAAGTGCTGCGATCATTAGACCCGCCCCCCCATGACGTCACTAACATCGGACAGTTAAGACAGCCTTAACACCGGGCGTCACGCGCCAAAGGGGCTCTCCCCTTTATGCACCCCTTCGTGCAAACCTTTGTGTATATGTAAACATTTATTTTTATGTTTCCTTTGTTAAGTAAGCTGTTTCATTGTATTCGACTAAGGAATTTTTTCCTGCTTTTTCTGTTTCACTGTAAACCGGCATGATTTGCATTCAATGCAAGAATGTCAGTATATAAAAGTTAAAAATAAATAAATAAAATAAATGCCACCCCACAGCTCAGCAGGCCACTGCAGAGCCTGTCCCACAGCGGCTGAAGAGAGAAAGAGAGAGGACATGGAGGCTGCCAGTGGACCTCATCCTGCTGGCGGCCAAAGAAAAGGCTCAGGCCTTGTGAGAGCCTGTGTGTGTGCTCACATGGGTGGGTGACTACCTGTGGCTGCATGTGTGTTTATGGTGGGGGGGGGGGGTTGAGAATCTGTATGCATGGATGACTACTTGGGGTTAGGGGGTGAGAACTTGGGTTTATGTGGCTGAGGCTATGTGTGTGTGTGTGTGTGTGTGTGGGGGGGGGGGTTTGAGAGCCTGTGTGTGTGAGGGGGTGAGTATGTTTGCCTGTGTGTAGGTATGGGTGGGTGACTTGTGTGAGTGCATGTCTATCTGGGTGGCTGAGTGAGAGCCTGGGTTTGTATGGGTGGGTGAGATCCTGTTTATGATATGGGTAAGAGACTGGGGTGTGTGTGTGTGTGTGTTGGAAGGGTTGAGAGCCTGTATGTGTGTGTATGTAGGCTGAGTGAGAGCCTATATATGGATGTGGTTGGGTGAGAGCATGAGTGTGTGTGTGTATGGTGGAGAGATTGAGAGCCTGTGTGTGTGTGTGTAAGACTATGTGGGTGGGTGAGAGTCTGTGTGTGTGTGTGTGGGTGAGCGAGGCTGGCTGTGTGTTGCAAGGATTTGAGAGTCTGTGGAGGCGTTGGTAGGTGACAGCCTGTGTGTGTGGGTCAGTATGGGGCAGCCTAGGTGGTTTGGGGAAGTCAGAGCTAGTGTGTGTGGCTGGATGAGAGCCTTTGTGTGGGTATGCGTGACTGCCTGTGTGGGTATTTGCTAGATGGGTGATTGCTTGGAAAAGTGAGAGCATGTGTGTTTGGGTGAGAGCTTGTGTGTGGAGGATAACCTATGGTTGGGTATATGTGTGCAAGCAGGCAAAAGCCTGTGTGAGAGGATACAATTTGTACAGCTCCCTCTCCCCTAATCCACAACAATCTGAGTGAATGGAAATCAAAACATCCCAGTCATAAAGGTTTAAATCATTATTAATTTAATTATTGGATGCTATTTGATATATCTGCTGTTTTGAAATATTATGCTGTCCATATTCAAAAGCTATTTAGACAAGTAACAGTTATCAGTCTAAATGGCTTCTCTGGCTATGTTCAGCCTTTCTCTGACTAACTTCTAGCCAGCGAATAAGTTAGGCAGCTAAAATATAGCCAGATAAGTTAGGGGCGGGCCAGGGTCATAACTGGGAGGAGTTATCTGCTAAGTTAACTGGCTAATTTCAATATTCAGAGTTAGACGGATGACTTAGCCGGCTAAGTCTGGTTGAGTCAGAGTTGTCCTAAAGTTAACTGGCTAACTAATTAAGGTAGCGGACTATATTCAATAGTGTGGCCACACTTTTGAATATGTCTCTAAAGTTAGCCAGATAAGTTTATCCAGCTAACTTTGCTATCTGGACTGTCTCCATATAGTCCTCTATATTAGTGTTTTGGGAAATTTTATAAACATTTTCATGAGGTTATAATTATTGGATGTTCTATTCATCTGTTTTTAAATATTCTTCTTATTAGTATTTATGATTTATATTTATTTTGTTTGTTGGTCTCTTTTTTTTGCCTTGGGTCTGTCAGTGTTCAGTATGTGTGATTGAGGTGAGAGATTCTGCTAGTGTATAACTTCTGTGTAGGTGTCTATAATAGTCTGTCTTGTTCTATTTTTAATAGGAGATGTATTGGTCTTCTAAGGCTTGGTGTAATATTTGCAGTGCTGCTCTTTCCTAAGTAAGCTTGTTGCTGTTTGAGTCCAGGGAGTTGGTGGTGTTTTGATACAGCAGATATGTCTCTGAAGGTAAACTATATTCTTGGCAGGCTGTGTTTAGTTTTTATTGGATCTAGGCAAGTATGTGAATTATTGAGACAATATAGGACCTGTCTTTTAGATGTGAATATCGCTGATCTGACATCTATGTAGTGTTAAATGTTTTTGCACAATATTTTAAACTACATGTATTTTTTTTATTTTATGGGTATTTTAGGTAACCTGACTTGTTTTCTAAATAGGAGGTACAGTGGCCTGATCTGTTGCCTTTTCATTGGTAGGGTTGTAGTTTGAGTGCTGGCAATTAGTGCTGTTTTGGTATGGCAGGTTTACTATATTATAATTTGTTTTATTCATGGCTTTCTGAGGGCCAAGCCCACACCCATTACAAGTTACAACAGGCCTAATGCCATATGGGTTCCATGTATCTTTTTTTGACTCTAGGGGAGAGGGTGTTGAGGGATCAAGATTGCTGTAGACGGGGGACGGAGAGTGGGTTGGTGGCACGTGTGGGAGGGGAGAGGGGAATGAGAAGGAATCCCCTGCTATAAATGACACTGCATACCACTGCTGGCTTTGCATCAGTATCCACCTCTTTGTCATTTAGTAGGATTTCTGTTGTTCTCATCCAGGTTCTCCTGTTTAGATTGGGGGTTTTGTTATCATGAAGGAATGTAAAGGGAGGCAGCACTGATAAGAAATGCCTTTTGCTTTCCCTGGTTTTTGATAAGTTTGTTTTTAATAAGTTCATGTTCCTGAGATGATAAATGATGACCTTGTAAGGGAACATTCTTGTACAGCTTGATCGTATGCTCAGAAGGAGCAACACTTCGCTTTTGGTGGATGAGAATAATGAGGGTTGGGTGAGCGAATGCCTGTGTGGGGGAGAGGTAGGTTCTTGTGCCCTATGTTACTTCTCCCTGTTTTGATATAACTTTTAAGGAGGGCCAGATTTGCATCATGTGCTCCTAGGTGAACCCCTCTGAGTATGATCCTTGTCCCTATCTCCCACCCCTCCCATCCCCCTGCCTGGTGCGATCCTTTGTTCCCACAGTCAGGAGGAAAACGGTTCTGCCACTCCCTCTGCTCAATCTGAGGTTTGACATGTGGCTCCATGACCAAAGGGACCCCATGCAATTTAGACTTAAGGTTGAAGTCTGCAGAGGAAGAGGCAGATGGAGGTAAGAAGTGCAGCTCTCTATGGTGCCCTGCACAGTGAGGCATGTGCATAATGGGAAATCAAGCTCTGACCTGGTGCACTTTCAAGGCAGTGAATGACTGTTCTGTTGCCCATCACTGTATATTAATGCCATGCCTGATTGCAAACCTCCCTGACAATTCATTCCAGGCCCAGGAAGCAAACAGACTTAAGCATGGTTTTCATTATGATTCCATTGGATAATAAGTCAGATAGTTAAGGTGCACTCTCAGCTGAAGAAAAGAACTAAAAGCAAGTTGACTCATGAAAGGACCAACTATAAAGTGACAGACTGTATCAGTGAGGCATCTGAAAAAAAAGCAGTAGGTGGGATATTTTCAATGGTCTTTTCCTTTGCTGCTTGCCTTTAAACGCCCACTTAAATTAATTTCTGGGAAGCACTGCATACACTTCTGTCTGTTTTTAGAACTGAAGCACTGCTCTGGAATTGGAATGCTACAGTAGACCGTTCCTAACCAATTCAATGTGATTGATATCAGTCTGAGTAGTCTTTGACATCACCAACACGCTCTTAACAATTTCAAATGGAAGTGGACTGAACTGGCTACATCAGGACTTAATGTGATATGTACTTTAGCTCTGGGTGAACTTTTAGTTGCTTTCGGAGCTTTCTTTCTGAGATGCATATCCACATTCCTCACATGTATGGATCCCCGAAAAACGCACCCACCCACCACACAAGTCTCTGTCAGAATCCTCATGTCCTGAAAATTTGATGTGGATAGGACGTCAAATACAAAAGTTATTGGAAGAGACCACTCCCACCCCACAGCATGATCCACAAAGAAGAGGAGAAGGCAAGAGCCTGAACTTACGCAAGCTGCCCCATGCCTAAAACAACCAAAAGAAGGCAAGAGCTTCAAGCAGCCCTTCTGGGTGGGTGGCACTGCTCTCCCCAAGACAGAACCTGCAAGTGGTGGAGTAGGAGTCAGGAGGGCCGGAGTGAGGTAGAACTAGACCCCCGAGCCCAAAGTGAGATGGCAGCTGTGAGGCAGCACAAGGTGCAGGAGGGGGTCACGTACTCCCCTGGGATTCTGGGGCTTGGCTCCTAGGGTTGAATTGGAACTGATATATTAAAATGATTAAATGAAAAGGCTCAAGACTGAACAGTTAGGACTATACTTATCAGATAAACAGTTAACTGTTTAGTGTATTTTACATTCCTAATTCAAACTGTGCTGGAAGTCATGTCAGTGTCCAGCCTAAGGGTGAAGTCTGGCTTATAGTTATGCATAGTTCCTTCTGAATGAAACATACTTTCTTTTCCATCTTTGGGTTGAAAATTTGATCTGCCAAAATTAGTAAAAGCAGATTATGCATGCAATGTCTTGTATAAGGGTGTGAAAACGTTTACATTTTTTACATTCTGCTGTCTAAAAAAATACAAGTCATAATGCATTAAATTAGGCATTTGTTTCACTGGTCTACACAAAATCCACTTTCATTGTAGGAGAGCAATTTTAGAAATAGTGTAAAAGTTAAGAATTTAAAAAAAAAGTCTTGATTGCATATGTTTTCACACCCCTTGAATCAGTATGTGCTGGAAGCACCTTTTACAGTAATAACAGCCATGAGTCATTTAGGTACCAGCTTTGCACAGCGGGATGGTGCAGTTTTTGCCCATTTTTGGCAGAATAACTCAAACTCTTTCAAGTTGGCTGGGAATCATCTGTAGACTGCTGTCTTCAAGCCCTTGCCATGGATTTTGTTTTGGATTCAGGTCTGGGCTATGATCGGGTCACTTGAGGATGTTCACTTTCTTGTTACTGAGCCACTCATTGTTGCTTTGCTTTGGACTTAGGATCATTGTTCTGCTGAAAGATGAATCTTCTCCCTGGTCTCGTGTCTTCCTTCAGGATCTGCCTCTACTTTAACCATTCATCTTCCCCTCTATCTTCACAAGCCTTCCTGTCCCTGCTTCTGCAAAGCATCCTCACAGCATAATGCTGTCAACTACTCTGCTTTACTATAGGGATGGTGTTGGCAGGGTAATGTGGTATTAGCTCTGAAAAATGTATGAGGATGCAAAGACTTTTATAAGGGACCATACCTTTATTTACTTTCCTAACAAAAAGGTTTGTAGCCCTTACAATATTTCCTTTGTTTTGCCTACTGCTCTTCTACTTCTTGTAGCTTATCACATCCAGTTAATGACTCCTTGAAGTACTCTCCAGTCTTATCACCCTGCTACCCATCAAAAGAAAAAAGCATTGTATTAACTGAGTGAATGGCAACTGGCCCTCCAAGAGTTAGGATTTGTGGGAACATGTGTGCCAGCGGGTGAGAATTATGACTGGCTGCTCCATTGCTATATGATTTTTGCCATGCTTATCTGTGTAGAGTTAAGGAGTGTTTAGTTTTTGGTTGAGAGTTTTCCCAAGTACACTTTTTTTGTTTGGATTGCTATTAACTGCTTACTGGATTTGCATTCTGGTCGTCTTGGATGATAGGTAATGTAAGACAGGCCTTTATAAATTGTCTTTAGATCTAGGAGCCTGCCTAAATATTTAGGAGCCAGCAGCTCAAGAACACTGTCTTTCCACCAAGCAGGGTTGATGGTAGGGGTCCCCCTTAAACTTTGGGTTTCTCCCCCCTCCGCACTACCAAGGACACCTGAGACAGTTGACACTTTTTCACTTATTACTGTGGCTCTGGTTCTTGCTACTCTCCCTTGCAATTTCCCCCCTCTCCTCACCATCCATACCCAGTCTCCCTCTCATCCCTTCCAGGCCCTCCAAAGTTTTCCCTCACATCTTGTCCTCAAGATTCTTCCCTTCCCCCCCCAGCCAGGCCCCCATGCAGTCTCACGCTCATTTCCCCATCCCTAGCAATCTCTTACTTTATTGTACTACACCAGTAAACAGTTCTCCTTCTCCTCTTGTTGAGACTGTTCCTGTCAGGTAATGCAGTTGCTGATTGAGCCTCCTTTTCTGCCTATATGGATGCTACTGTCATCACCTACTCTGCCTTCTATTGGCCTACCTGGCTGGCTCTGTCTCTTTGGGTCACATAGGCCAACTGATATAGCTTTCTTCTTCTCAGTTGCATGGGCCAATGGGCTGCAAAGGCACCATTAACAATTTGCACTTGCCTGCTGAAGCTACTTTCTCCTATTTGTCCACACAGGCTGTAAATGTTAGCTCCTCTGCTTCAGACTGCATGGATTGACACTGCTCAGTTGTAGGTGCCACACCTAAATTTGTTTCCTGTAGTGACCTGGGGCTTGCATTTTGATGAACCTTAGTGTAAGAAGGGATATACTGAGTTGAAAGTAGATGTAGACTTGGTTATAGAAGTTGGCAAAAAACGTTAGGCATGCTTAGCTTTCAAAATAAAATAAAGAAAATTCACGAATTAAGATGTGCAAAAACAAGGATTATCCCATTCTATATGCATCCTAAACCCTAAATTCTCTTTTCAAAAAACATTTAATAGCATTTGTCAGGAAGAAGCATATTTTGATGGGATATGGAGTGGTAATATAGTGCATGAGAATTTTTTTTTTTTAATTTGTCACGCATGTAAATGTCGTCAAAAAGCAAAAAGTCTATTGTATCTGAAGTGTGTTTAAAATTGGTGCAGTTTGGCTATTTAAAGCAATACTGTTTAAGTTATTATATCATATTCCAGTGGAATAATTAATCAGTTATTAGGCAAGCATCTTAATTCTGCTGATGACATTTACTGGAAGCTAGACACAAGATTCTTCCTTTTCTCACAGGACAAGCAGGATGGTAGTCCTCACATATGGGTGACATCACAGGATGGAGCCCAATCACGGAACACTTCTGTCAAAGTTTCTAGAACCTTGACTGGCCCCTACTGGGCATTCCCAGCATGGCACTAACCCTGCAGCCAGAAGGGGTCTCTCTTCAGTCTTCTTTTTTCCGCGCAGCAGTAGCCACGCGGTTAAGGAGCTCTGCAAGGATTCCTGACAGGAATTTTCCTCACAGAATTATTAAAAGTTAAATTGCCCCATAGGGGTCCCTCCGTTAACTTTTTCAGTCCGCAGTACTCCAGAAAGGTTTTACCCATTTTCCGTCAATTACCGTCGAGTTTAGCTCTCGCGGCCTACTGGCCGTCGACAGTACTGCGGCTCGATTTTTTCTATGGCCATGGCGTCGGGGTTCCGTCTGTGCCCGGACTGTACTCGTACCATGTCCATTACAGACCCTCATAAAGTCTGTGTAATGTGTCTTGGACGAGAGCACGATGTCTTGACCTGCACTAAATGTGCCCTAATGACACCAAAAGGTCGCAAGGCCAGAATGGAGAAGATGGGACTTCTCTTCTGTGCTCAAACCCCGAATCTGTCCATTGCATCGACGTCATCTGAACCAGCAACGCCAATGTCTCACCAGCATCGACCACCGACCCTGACCGTCCGGCATCGACAACTTCTCGGCCTTCGACACCCTCTTCTCCCCCTCAGGACCGAGGGGATCGTAAAGAGAAACATTGCCACCGGCATCGAAAGTCTCACACCATTGAGGGAGCGAAACCATCAACCTCGCCATCGTCCGAGCCGCCGTCGAAGAAACCCCATCCAGAAAAGGCACCGACCTTTTCGGTGACCAGGTCACCGAGGCACTCCTCGCCCGACAGGGCATCGGGAGCCGTGACTCTGCCTTTAACGGTGGTCCCTCTGGCTATGCCTCTGCCTCCTTCTTCTGTTCCGGAGCCGGGGCTGCTTGCTCCAGGTCACCGAGAAGAACTGGACCGGATGGTTCAGGAGGCCATGGACAAGGCGATGCACCGACTCCAGGTTCCCCCGGCACCAACATCGGTACCGATAGTGGAACCGGCTACTGACCCGATTCCAGCAGCCTTGGCACCGCTGCTATCGAGAATGGAAGCGCTTATAGCCGCTTTCCCACCGATGGACCCCAGGTCACCGATGGCTCCGGTGCCCTCCCCGCTTACTTTATCATCGGGAGGAGAAACACCGTTCAGCATTCCTCCATCAGGAGTTCTGCCTCAGCCATCGAGATTGGCACCGATGGCGGTATCGGCACCTTCGAGCCACCCACCGATGCCCTCGATGCCTGCGCCAGGGCCTTCATTGCTTTCATCAGTGCCTCCAGTTATTCCTTCGGAGCCTAGACCGGGACCATCAGGTATCCAACTCCCCCGTCCCTCTCCAGTTCTTAGAGGGACAGGTGCTTATCCTTATGATACCTGGACTGATGATTCCTCACAGACACTGATGACTTGCCATCACCTCCTTCACCCACTGAGAGTAGAAAGCGTTCTCCTCCAGAGGACCTTTCTTTCATAAATTTTGTGAAGGAAATGTCTGAGTTGGTCCCCTTCCAATTACTAATGGAACAGGACGACAGACATCAAATTATGGAGTTGCTTCAATTCCTGGATGCACCCAAGGAAATCACTTCCATCCCTATCCACCAAGTTCTTCTAGTTCTCACAGGACAAGCAGGATGGTAGTCCTCACATATGGGTGACATCATCAGGATGGAGCCCAATCACGGAAAACTTCTGTCAAAGTTTCCAGAACTTTGACTGGCCCCTACTGGGCATGCCCAGCATGGCACTAACCCTGCAGCCAGCAGGGGTCCCCCTTCAGTCTTCTTTTTTCCGTGCAGCAGTATCCTCATGGTTTAGGAGCTCTGAAGAGATTCCTGACAGGAATTTTCCTCACGGACTTAATTAAACTTAAATTGCCCCACAGGGGTCCCTCCTCTAACTTTTCTCAGGCTGCAGTACTCCAGTAAGTTTTTACCCCTTTTCTTTCGATTACCGTCGAGTTTGGCCCTCGCGGCCTACTGGCTGTCGAACGTACCGCAGCTCGATTTTTTTTCTATGGCCATGGCGTCGGGGTTTCGTCGGTGCCCAGACTGTACTCGTACCATGTCTATCACAGACCCTCATGGAGTCTGTGTAATGTGTTTAGGCCATGAGCATGATGTCCTGACTTGCACCAAATGTGCCCTCATGACACCAAAAGGTCGCAAAGCCAGAATGGAGAAGATGGGACTCCTCTTTCGTGCTCACACCCCAACGCCATCGCATCGACGTCATCGGAACCGGCACTGTCGAAGTTGCACCAGCATCGACCTCCGTCCGGTGACCGTCCACCATCGACGTCTTCGCGGCCATCGACTCCCGTTACTCCCCCTCAAGATCGAGGGGATCGGATCGTAGGGAGAAACATCGGCATCGTAAGTCTCAGACCATCGAGGGAGCGAAATCATCAACCTAGCCACCATCGAAGAAGCCCCGTCCAGAAATGGCACAGACCATTCCTGCGACCGGGGCATCGAGGCCACCCTCACCTGATCGGGGTTTGGGAGTCGCGATTCCACCTGTAAAGGTGGTCCCTCCGACTGTGCCTCCGCCTCCCTCTTCCGTCACGGAGCCGGGGCTGCTTGCTCCAGGTCTCCGGGAAGAACTGGATCGGCTGATCCAGGAGGCCATCGACAAGGCGATGCAACGGCTTCAGGTTCCTCCGGCACAGACACCGGCACAGAGAGTGGAACCGGTCACCGACCCGATGACAGCAGCGCTGGCACCACTGCTATCCCGGATGGAGGCGCTCATGACTGCCCTTCCACCGGTGATTCCCGGGTCTCCAATGGCTCCAGTACGCTCCCCGTTGACAGCTTCATCGGGAGGAGAAACACTGTTCCGCATTCCTCCTTCGGGAGTATTGCCTCGGCCATCGATTCCATTTCATCCCTCGCCACCGATTCATTCATCGGGAGCGATACGCACATCGGCGCCATCGATGCCTTCGATACCGGCACCGATGCCTTCCAGGCAGTCCACGGTGCCCCCGGCGATTCCTTCGATTTTTCTCGGAGCCTCAGCCGGGGCCTTCGGGTATCCAACCCCCTTCTCGTCCTACAGGTCAGTCTGCTGATCCTTATGACACCTGGGGTGATGATACTTCCACAGACACTGATGACTTACCTTCACCTCCCTCTCCTACTGAAAGTAGAAAGCGTTCTCCTCCAGAGGACCTTTCTTTCATTAATTTTGTGAAGGAAATGTCTGAGTTGGTCCCTCTTCAGCTTCAGACGGAGCAGGATGATAGGCACCAGATGATGGAGCTCCTCCAATTCCTGGATGTACCTAAAGTGATCACTTCTATTCCCGTTCATCAAGTTCTTCTTGACCTCCTCAAAAAGAATTGGGAAAACCCAGGATCCATTGTCCCAGTCCACAGAAAAGCTGACACTACTTATGTAGTACAGTCAGCCCTCGGCTTTCAAAAATCTCAGCTCGACCACCACTCAGTTGTGGTGGAATCGGCTCAAAAGAAAGCAAAAAGGACGAAGCCTCACTCATCTACCCCTCCTGTTAAGGAACACAAGTTCCTGACAATATTGGTCCACGAGTGTTCCAAGGGGCCATGCTCATCTCCAGAATTGCTGCTTACCAGCTGTATATGACCCAATACAATAGGGTCATTTTCAAGCAGATACAGGACTTCTCTGAAACCCTGCTGGAACAATTCCAACAACAGCTTCAAATCCTTGTCAACAAGGGGTTTGAAGCAGGAAAGCATGAGATAAGAACAGCTTACGATATCTTCGACACTTCTACTAGAGTGTCTGCAGCTGCCATTTTGGCAAGACGATGGGCCTGGCTCAAATCTTCTGACCTTCGCCCAGAAGTACAAGACAGGCTATCTGACCTACCATGTGTAGGAGACAGTCTGTTCAGTGAGCAGATCCAGCAAATGGTGGCTGAATTAAAGGACCATCCTGAGACCCTTAAACAGCTCTCATCGATACCTTCCGACTTCCCCTCAAGACAGCCCTTTAGGAAGGACTCTTAAGAAGTCATTCTTCTGTCCAAGGAAGTACTATCCTCCACCAGCAGGTCCCGAACTATGAGGCCTTCTGAAAAACCTCAGCCTCGCCAGGCCCGAAAGCAAAAGCTGCAAGCAGTTCCCCAGCCGGGGCCTGCTTCAGGTTTTTGACTTTCACTTGGAGAGCAGCAGCCTGATTCCTCTGCCAAGCATACCAGTGGGAGGTCGATTGTGCCACTTTCATGGCATGTGGCAATCAATCACAACCGACCAATGGGTGCTAGCAATCATTGCTCAGGGTTACCACCTAAACTTTCTTCTCTTCCACCGGACTCACCACCTCTGCAAGCATGGAGAATATCCGACCATTCTGTCCTTCTGGAGCAGGAGGTTTCCCTTCTTCTCCAGTTAAGAGCAGTAGAACCTGTCCCACTCTCGCAGCAAGGCCTAGGGTTCTATTCCTGGTACTTTTTGATCCCCAAAAAATCCGGGGGAGTTCGTCCAATTCTGGACCTACGTGCTCTCAAGTCCCTACAGCGAGAAAAGTTCAAGATGGTAACCTTGGGCTCGCTTCTACCTCTCCCTTCAGGACGCATACACACACATTGCAATAACTCCAGCTCATCGCAAGTACCTCAGGTTTTTAGTAGGCCCAAAGCACTATCAATATCGCGTGCTTCCGTTCGGCCTAGCTTCGGCATCACGAGTCTTTACCAAATGTCTTGTGGTTGTCGCAGCTTTTCTCAGGAAAGAAGGTGTTCACATCTACCCCTATCTGGACGACTGGTTAATCAGGGCTCCAACCTAGCAAGCCGCTCGGTCGTCCTTCAGTTTGACCCTACACACTCTAATTTCTCTGGGATTTCTAGTCAATAACGAAAAATCCTATTTAGTCCCATCTCAAACCTTATCATTCATTGGGGCAGACTTGGACACCTTGCAGGCAAAAGCCTTTCTCCCTCAACAACAAGCGCTAACCCTTGTGTCTCTCGCTCACCAGTTGCAGTCTCAGCATACAGCAACAGCTCACCAATTCCTCGTCCTTTTAGGACACATGGCGTCCTCAGTCAATGTCATACCAATGGCCCGCCTGGCCATGAGACTCATGCATTGGACTCTGAGGTCACAATGGATTCAAGCTGTTCAGCCTCTGTCGACCATTGTCCACATCACCGACTCACTCAGTCTGTCTCTCGCCTGGTGGACAAATCACAACAATCTCCTCCAGGGTCTGCCCTTTCAAGTGCCAGATCCTCAACTCATTCTGACCACCGATGCTTCCAACCTCGGGTGGGGAGCCCACTTGGACAATCTACAGACACAAGGGTCTTGATCTCCAGGGGAAGCCAAACATCAAATAAACTTCCTAGAACTTCGAGCAATGTGATATGCTCTCAGGGCTTTTCAGGAACGCCTGTCAAATCACGTCATCCTGATTCAGACGGACAACCAGGTGTCCATGTGGTACATCAACAAGCAGGGAGGCACAGGCTCCTTCCTTCTGTGTCAGGAAGCTGCGCAGATTTGCTTGGAAGCGCTCTCTCACTCGATGTACCTCAGGGCCACCTACTTGCCAGGAGTGGACAATGTCTTGGCAGACAAACTGAGTCGTGTCTTCCAGCCACACGAGTGGTCTCTCAACCCCTCGGTAGCGACCTCAATCTTTCGCCAATGGGGATACCCCCAGACAGACCTCTTTGCGTCCCCTCAGAACCACAAAGTGGACAACTACTGCTCCCTCATTCGGAGCGAGCGCTCTCAGCCCAGAGATGCATTCTCCCTCTCGTGGGCAACCGGTCTGCTCTATGCATTCCCTCCACTTCCTCTTCTTTCGAAGACTCTCGTGAAGCTACGTCAGGACAAGGGAACCATGATCCTGATAGCACCTCAATGGCCACGCCAAGTGTGGTTTCCTATACTCCAGGATCTCTCCATCCGTAGGCACATTCCCTTGGGAATGACGGATGGCGTAGGCATCCCAATCTTCGGGCCTTGTCCCTGACGGCATGAATATTGAAAGGTTAATCCTTCAACCACTTAACCTTTCAGATTCGGTTTTTCGTGACCTGATTGCTTCGCGAAAGCCTTCCACAACAAAGTCTTATTCTTATAAATGGAAAAGGTACACATCATGGTGCACTTCGCAGTCCCTTGATCCCTTTTCCTGTCCAATCCCAAGGTTTTTGGACTATCTCTGGCATTTGTCAGAGTCAGGTTTAAAGACCTCTTCAATCAGAATGCATGTCAGTGCGGTAGCTGCCTTCCATAAAGGTGTCGGGGATGTTCCTATATCAGTACAACCCCTCGTAACACGCTTTTTAAAGGGCTTGCTCCATATCAAGCCACCTTTACGTCCTCCGGCCCCTTCTTGGGACCTTAATCTGGTTCTTGGTCAGCTCATGAAACCACCATTCGAGCAAGCAGGCATTCCTTTCCAGACCGTGTCAAAGCACACTCTGTGAGGGCCATGGCGACTTCAGTATTTATTTATTTATTTAAAAACTTTTCTATACCGTCGCTAAGTTATATACCATCGCAACGGTTTACAAATAGGCACATAGACTAAGGTAAGTAAATGTAGGATATCTTACATTCTAACAGGTGCCAATAAAGTTCGGTTACAATTTCACAAATAAAATCATTATTTGAGTAATATTGGTCAAGTCCAGGTATATTATTGAGTTACTATCGCTTTGAAATATTACTTCTTAAATGTAGGATTGAGTAAATTCATTCTCATCTGCATTACCCTGTACTTTCATTCTCTACCCTCCACACTCTTTAGCGAAGGCTTTTTTAAAGAGCCATGTTTTTAGATTTTTCTTAAAAGCACACCTACGATCGGTGCCGCTTCCTGACATTTGCAGGGCTGCCACCTGGAGTTCTCTCCATACTTTTACAGCCCATTATTGCTTGGACAAAGCCGGAAGACAAGATTCCATCTTCGGCCAGTCTGTCCTGCGTAACTTATTTCCGTGACGTACATACACCCTTCCGCCTACACGGTGGGGTTCAGGATGAACTCTACCAAAATTCCACCCTAGTTGTTGTGCCTGTTGCACGATGTTGGGTACATTTTGGTGCATATTCGGACATCCTCAGCTCGGTACTCACCCATATGTGAGGACTACCATCCTGCTTGTCCTGTGAGAAAGCAAATGTTGCTTACTTGTAACAGGTGTTCTCACAGGACAGCAGGATGTTAGTCCTCACGACACCCGCCCGCCACTCCGCGGTGTTGGGTTCGTTTTCTTATTTTATTTTTCGGCACTGCCTGTAGCTTTGTAACCAGACTGAAGAGGGACCTCTGCTGGCTGCAGGGTTAGTACCATGCTGGGCATGCCCAGTAGCGGCCAGTCAAAGTTCTAGAAACTTTGACAAAAGTGTTCCATGATTGGGCTCCATTCTGTAATGTCACCCATATGTGAGGACTAACATCCTGCTGTCCTGTGAGAACACCTGTTACAGGTAAGCAACATTTGCTATCTCCCTGCTAGACCAATCTTCACAATAAGGATTTCATCCTCCGTAGCTGGTGTAGACAGAACACACCTCCATGCTGTTTGTTGTGACATCACTTCCACTATAAGAAAGGCATGGTGAAGGCAGTCTCCAGTAGTTCTCTCTTACAGCAGATGCAGATGAGTGCTGTTCGACACCTTAAATCTCCTAAAAGACCCCTCCTCAGCTTCAAGGACAGTCCCAGCGGACCTTCCCCTGGTAGGCACAACTTCTGGGAAACTAGATCTGGCTCCTCCCCAGTGACGTCCCTTGCACCGTGTCCCCAGTCCTTACGGGGGCTGGAGCAACTGCTGTAGTAGGGAAGCTCCCCTTTCCCCATGGGGTGATGGGAGCTGCAGATGCCTAGTGCCTTGCCCTGTCTCTTCCTTATGCCACAATAAGTGGGGGGAAAAAAGGGAAAAATGAAATTGCTATGGCAGGAGGAGGCTGCCTTGCTACCTGGAGCACAGGCAGGTGCTGGGAAGGACCTGCTTAGGCAGCGTGAGTGTCAGGAGCATGAACAGGTAAGGGCAGGCCTCAGGTGCACACATGTCTGAGTTTGCTGTCTCCCTGCCGGCAAGCAGACAAAGCAGCATGTTAAGAGGGAGGAGATGTCTGGAGTCTGGAACTAAGAGTCCCCATGGTGGCGGGTTCTCTCTGCCCCCTTTGTGATTGTCATCTGACTATAGAGGAGCACAGCCTCCTCCCTCCCCCCTGGTAGAGCAGGTAGCCAGCGAAGCTTCAACAAGCAAGGATGATGGGGGACAGGAAGAAGCAAACACTCTACAGTTAAGTAGTATTTCAGGCAACCTGGAAGTTTCTTGTCCACCCTCACCTGCTTCATCAGAGCTAGCATGTGAAGTCCAGGGAGCTCTGTGCCCCCACGGGGGGAGGGGGGCTTCTCTATCAAGTTTGTCCTGTTTATGCATCAGGCTTACCAGACCAAGGAACCCCAGGGCAATCTGGAGCTGTGTGACATGAACTCCCCAGAAGAGGGCTAGAGCAGCTACCGGTAGCCCAGGGTGGCCCTCAGGACAACATAGGGAGTTACCAGCGGCTAGACTTGGGATCCTCAGAGGAACAGGAGTGGTCTTTGCATGAGGAAGGAGAAGCAACAATGGTTGGTTGAGAAAGGAGATGCACAAGTGGTGCGTTTTTTCCGAAGTGAGGAATTTCCATCACTAATTACCCTGGCAGCTCTCAAGATTGCAGACCCTAAGAGGGAGGATCAAACTGAAGGGGCCCTAGCCTCCAGGGGTTGAGGAAACCTCAGAAAACCTTCCCGCTCCAGCCCTGAAGAATATGGCAATGGCAGAATGGGAATCTCCCCAGGGGTCACTAAAACAACTAAGATCCTTAGAAAGGTCTACCCATTCCCACAAGACTTGAGAGATTCCCTTCTCAGGTTTCCCGGGATGGACACCCTGGTATCAGCTTTTTTACCTGGGAGACTACAATTCCGGTTAAAGGAGGGTCAGCACTGAAGGACCAACAGAATAGAAAATATATTAAGGCAATCCTTCACAACTAATGCTTGGGCCCTGCAAAGTTCCATGTGTGGAGGCTATGTAACTTGAGTGGAAGTGCGTTGGGTCCAACAGCTCCTAGATACAGAGGCTTCAGCCCAAATTGAATCTGGTGTAGCCACCATGGCAGATGCCCTATACCACCACCTCAGGATGGATTTCCTGGGCCTTGACCTCGTAAGTAGCAGTGAGAAGGTTGCTATGGTTCTGGAATTGGGCCACAGATGAAGCCTCGAAGGCCCACTTGGGGAAATTACCCTTCAGAGGGGCTTGCTCTTTGTGGAAGACTTAGACAAGATAGAAAAGAACTTAGGGGAGGTAAAGCCCCAAAGGTTCCCAGAAGATAGGCCGAGCACCAGCTCTAGGAATCTGTGGCTGCGCCCAAGGGCTACCAAAGATATGTTTGGTGCCTATGGCTACCAGTGATAAAGGAAGTATATGACTCAGTCCTTTCGAGGGGTCAAGCACCCAAGGGGTGACCTCCCAGCGGCGGCAGGCTCTAGTCATCCACCCCAGTGACAGGGGGTCCTCCGAATCTAGTACCTATGGGATGTTGCCTACAGAGGTTCTACTTGGAATTGGACCCACATTACCTTGGACTGCTGAATACTCAAAGTGATTTGCATTAGGTATGCATCCAAATTAGCCAAGGCACTACCTCAAATACCAGAGAAGGGTGCAGTGATAGAGGCTACCCTAGCTAAATTGCAAGTGCTGCAAGCAGTATGCTCGGTGCCAGCCCAGGAACTGGGCAGAGGAACATATTCTATCAACTTCATAGTACCCAAGAAGGCTGGCTTCTTCTGCCCAATACTAGACCTCAAGGAGGTCAATAAGTGCCTCAGTGTCCCACATTTCTGCAATGGAAACCTTGCACTCTGTCATAGGGGTAGTAAGAAAGGGGGAGTTTTTCTCTTCCTTAGACCTAGCCAAAGTGTATTTTCATATCCAACAAGGGAATCTAACCAGAAGTTTTAAGTTTATGTATTAGGCAAGTACTTCCAGTTCAGAGCCCTCCTTTTTAGCATTGTAACCTCTTCAATGACATTTACCAAAGTGTAATGGTGGTGGGAGCAGCTACCCTGCACAAGCAAGGAATCTTGGTTCATCCCTACCTGGATGACGAGTGTTTTCTGGGCCAAGTCTGCCCAGTCTCTGCAATAATGCTACGCCTTATAGTATGAGTAATAAACTATGCAAAGACCATTCTTGAGCCCTCTGTCTCTAGAGTTTCTAGGGGCGCTCTTCAACATAGTCAGGGAAGGTGTTCTTACCCAAAAAAGGCGGAAAAAGTTAATTTTCCATACGAAAAGCTTCCAAGCCCAGTCCCCTCTCAGTGCCCTGGACTATCTACATTTACTAGGTCTTATGGAGGCAGCCTTAGATTTGGTCCCGTGGGCCAGAGTGCACATGCACCCCCTGCTGACCTCGATAAGCTACCACCAGCAGCTGCCCCTACAGCCATCAGTAAAGGATGGCCTAAACTGGTGGCTGCATCTTCCCAACCTGCCAAAAAGGATAAGCTTAGCCACCCTTGAATGAGTTATCCTGACCACAGACACCAGCAGCATGGATTGGGGAGCCTGGTACCAAGGCCGGACAACACAAGTGCAATGGGAGCAGCAGGAAAAGTCTTGGCATATAAACAAATTGGAGCTTCTCGCCATCAGGCATTCCTTCCCTTAATAAAGAACAAGACGGTCTGAATTGTTTCAGACAATGCCACGGCAGTGGCCTATGTAACCGCCAGGGGCTTCTCACAGTTAGGCATTAGCTCGCGAGTTCACAATGATAATGCAGTTGGGCGGAACGGAATTTAGAATGCCTGACGACAGCCTACATCGCATGTGTACACAGTACCCAGGCAGACTTCCTGAGCAGGAACAAGTTATATCAAGGAGAATGGGAACTCAGCCAAGAAGCCTTCCTCATGATCATGAACAGATAGGGACAGCCAACGATGTTGAACTGTCACAATACAAAGGCAAAAACTCCATTCTGTTTTACAGCATGGCCCATGAGAGGGTACTCCTGAGCAGGGAAAGGGTCATATCAACTATGTTGGCGGCTAGGAAGTGGTCAACCTCATTAACCTACATCAGAGTATGGCACCTGTTTGAGACCACTTGTCATGCAGCTCAAAAGAATGGACATGCATTGGCAAGTACACTGATAATAGGTTCTAGGTTGCCTGCTTAATAGAGTCAAACCTCTTGTCTTTCAGTCCCGTAGATGTCTTTCCTTAAATTATTCTATCCATATCTTTATAGGGAAAGAAGTTTGAATAAAACAGGAAGCAAATAAAGATGTTTTCTTTTTTCAGTATAATGAGAGAATTGAGCGATTAACGTAGGGAGAACAGGAATTTCAACATTTTTTCCCCTTGCTTTGAAAAAGCCCTTGGACCTTTCAACATGAAGTAGCATTTTATATGTCCTAGAAGTAGAGGTCAGTATTCAGAAGCATTTAATGGCTAGCTCATTCGTAAAAGCCAAGACTGTTGCCAGACAAGCCAGCTAGAATTTAGCTGGCTAAATTAGGGGCATTCCAAGTGTATAACTGGGATGCATTGTTAGCCGACTATTTTAACCAGCTAACTCCAATATTCAGTTAGCCAGTTAACACAGCCAGCTAAGTCTGGTCAGGCCAAAAAGCCGTCCTAAAGTTAGCCAGTTAAAGTTAATCAGATAAGTTTATCTGGCTAATTTTGCTATCCAGACTGTCTGAATGCTTTATAGTTGGACTGGATTTTTTCAGTTTATGGATTTGAAAATATGAGCTAGGTCCTAGAATATAAGTAGAACTCAAAGTAGACACTTCAGTAAGTTATATATTTGTGTGTGTTTCATCCTGTGCCAATAATTTATTTGATTTTATTATTTCTGGTAGGGGTACAACTCAGAGGCATGCTAACTGTGGCTGTGAAGGCTGTAGTTTTGATGGACTGCCAAACTGAATGGCATTTAAGAACATAAGAAATTGCCATGCTGGGTCAGACCAAGGGTCCATCAAGCCCAGCATCCTGTTTCCAACAGAGGCCAAACCAGGCCACAAGAACCTGGCAATTACCCAAACACTAAGAAGATCCCATGCTACTGATGCAATTAATAGCAGTGGCTATTCCCTAAGTAAACTTGATTAATAGCCATTAATGGACTTCTCCTCCAAGAACTTATCCAAACCTTTTTTGAACCCAGCTACACTAACTGCACTAACCACATCCTCTAGCAACAAATTCCAGAGCTTTATTGTGTGTTGAGTGAAAAATAATTTTCTCCAATTAGTCTTAAATGTGCTCCTTGCTAACTTCATGGAGTGCCCCCTAGTCCTTCTATTATTCGAAAGCATAAATAACCGATTCACATGTACACGTTCAAGACCTCCCATGATCTTAAAAACCTCTATCATATCCCCCCCTCAGCTGTCTCTTCTCCAAGCTGAACAGCCATAACCTCTTCAGCCTTTCCCCCTAATTTGGTTAGGGGAATCTTATATAATGATAAATAAAGCATGATAAGGGGATACCAGAATATAAAGTCAGGTCTCTATAACTAGAGCATCAGTTTTAAACCAAGAGGAAAAGCATGTCCTGGAATATGAACCCAGGAGCTGGCAATGCCATTTTAATCACAGTTCTGTCTCCAGAATCGTTTTGCCTTTGGGCAAGTCCTTGTGCTTTCACTTGAGATTGTGTTAACTGTAGTGCCGAGTGTAATATAGAGATAGTTAGATACATATATATGTAGACAAGTAGAGCATTGTCTTTTGTACAGATCGGGTTTGAAGCTGGTTTTGAGTAATAAATTGTAGTAGACAGAGCAGGTGGCATAGAGAAGTGATAGCCATTGTTAATTGTGTAATTTCAGAACACCAGAAGTGAAACAGTTAGCTAATAGCCAATATCTTCTCCAGAGCTCTGCTCATTGCTTGGATGTATAAAGACTTCTGTGTTGAAAGATTTCGCAGTATGATGAAACTTCCTTATCCTAATACAAACAGTAATTTTTTTGTACTTTCTGCCTGGCTGTTTCTGAGAAATCTGCAGGAGGAGATAGGGGAGTTTTACAAAGTCTGCTTAACCACTAGACAAGTAGCCATAGTTGATAACTTGCTGTCCTGCTTTTCCCATACTCGCCCACTAGTAAGTAGCACAATGCTGCAGAAATGATTGGTACTGTCCTTTTGATATCTGTGAAAACAGGTGCCCCAAGACCAGGCTGCAGTGCACACTGCTATACCCTGTTCCTGCTGTCCTCTCTCAAGCTTTCCTGTGCATAAGAACATAATGGTCCCTTTTTATTTTAACACTGTTGCTTCTTTGTACTAAGCCAGTAGGCAAGCATTCAACCAATTTGACTTATACAAAAGGCAAAACTAACTAACTTTGGTCTTCAACTTGTGATTGCTTTCACATAGTGGTCTGTTGCTTTTAGAGGACTGATGATGGTGGAACAGATAGATCACTGTTTTTCATGTAGGGGCCACATTGGCAAAAAAAACAAAACAAAACAAAAAATCTTGTGTTAAAGCCAAGTCTGTTGCCAGACGAGGCGAATGTTCCCCTGAGCAATGGAGGGGCCCCTCTAATGCTGCAGGCCATGCAGCAGACCTGGCTGCTCAGGAGCCTGCAGAGAGACTTGTGTAACTAAAATGAAACATGTTCCCCCTTTGCCAGTCTTATCAACCCCCCCCCCCCACACACACACACACACACACTCTCTCCCCTGCCATGCACGGTCTTCTCACCCCCCCCCCCCCCCCCACCACTACACACACCCATCTTTCCCTTAGCTCGTCCAGTCAGCCTCCATCATCCTGTCCCTCCGTAATCCCCTACAAGACAGTTCCCCCTCACCTTCTCCAGAGATTTGCTGCTGATTGCTATTACCCCTAACGAATCAAGCTAGATATTTCACTTGGATGCAGCTCCATCACTGCTCTCTACATTAAAGGTGGGGGTGGAAGGGAAATAGAACCAAGAGCTAAGAGAAACAGATAAGTATGAGAGAAAATATGTGTGAAGCTTGCTGGGCAGACTAGATGGGCCATTTGGTCTTCTTCTGCCGTCATTTCTATGTTTCTATGTTTCTATGTTTACTTCTGGCATCTCAGAGCTCTAAGTGAATTTGAGCCTGAACTCCTGTGGTGTTGTCACAGTCTCGCAAGAATAGCACAGGAGTTTGGGCACTGCACACAACAAACTCGCTGAAAGCCATGAGGTGCCAAACTAAACCGGAACAATTGTTCCAGAGAAGCTGGCAGGAGAGTGTGCATTGAGGGAAGAAAGTCAGAGAGCAGTACTTTAAGCTTGGTGGGAACTGCTTTTGACTCCTGGGCCTTACAGTGAAGAACATTGAAATAGATTGATGGAATCAAGGCCCTCCTTCAGATTGTGGATTTCTGGCTGCTCTGTCATTTTGCACATTGATACACAGCTTACTCATTTAGAATATTAAGAAAAAAAAGAACGGATTTATTAGAGAGGATGGAAAATGGAATCCAAAACTGAGCATATATCATTCTCTGACAAGCAGACATGAATTAGCCATTACATTTGGGTGACGACATTCAATGGTATCTACTCAGACTCCTCTCTCCAAAGCTTAGAAAATCTTTACTGAGCATGTGCTGCCTTGTGAGCCCCTTGGTCTTTTTGTCCGAGCTACCGCATGGATGTGTCCTGTTCTTTTTCAACTTTACTAGATATTTTTGAGGGTGTAAATAAACAAGCAAAGGTGAGCCAGTTGATATAAAGTTTTTGGATTTTCAGAAGACATTTTGACAAAGTCTCTCATGAGAAACTTCTTAGGAAATTTGAAGGTCATGGGATTGAAGGCGGTGTCCTACTGTGCATTAGTAACTGGGTAAAAGACAGGAATCAGAAGGTAGGACCAAAAGGTCAGTTTTTCAAATGGAGAAAGCTAATTATTAGAGTGCCCGAGGGATCTGTACTGGGGCCTGTGCTATTTAGCATATTTATAAATTATTTGGAGAAAGAAATGAGTGAGGTGGCTAGATTTGCAGATGACGCAAAATTATTTTGAGTTGCTATAACAGCAGTGCATTGTAAGAAACTTCTGCGGCTAGAAGACTGGACTTCTAAACAGCAGATGCAGTTTAATGTAGGCAAATACAAAGTAATGCATGTAGGGAAATATAATCACACGATACTGGGTTCTGTGTTAGGAGTTGCCACCCAAAAAAAGGACCTCTGAGTCCTTGTGGACAATACTTTGGAAATGGTGGTCAAATAGGCAAATAGAATGTTAGGAATTATTTGGAAAGGAATAGAGAACAAAACTCAAAATATCACAATGCCTTTGCATAGATCCATGGTTAATGTTACCATGAATATTATATGTGGTTTTATCATCCCATCTCCAAAAAGACATAGAAAAGATATAGAGAAGGGTAACAAAAATGATAAAGGGGATGAAAGAGCTCTTATGGAGAAAGGCTGAACCGATTAAGGCACTTTAGCTTGGAAAACAGAGGTGACTGAGAGGTGAAGTGGGTAAATAGGGAATGGTTATTAATCCTTTCATACAACACCAGACCTAGGGGACTCTATGAAATTAGAAACCTGCAGATTTAAAACAAATCATAGGAAGAATCGTGCAAAATTCAAGTTATAGAAACTATTGCCGGAAGATGTGATCAAGGCAACTGACATAATGGGATTCAAAAAAGGATTGGAGAAGTTCCTGAAGGAAAAGTCCACAAACTGTTATTAGCCAGATAGACTTGGGAAAGCCAGTGCTTATCTTTGGGAGTGTGATACAAGAAATAGATCAACTGTTGGAGATCTGATGGGTATTTCTGACTCGAACTGGCCACTATGAGAAAGAATGCTGGGCTTGGATGGACCTTGGTCTGATCCAGCATGGCATTTCTTATGTTCTTATCTCTTTAGGCCTAGTACTTCCTTGTTTTTTTGTCTGCCTCATTGCTAAAATTTTTCACTGCTTTCTTGGCAGTCACTCCATCTAAACTTAAGTTATAGCATTTAAAAAAAAAAAAGCCCAAAGTCAAGAAGACCAGAAGGCTCATCTGCATATCTTACCCAGCAGTCCCCAGGAGAGGACTCCAGAGGTCACCGCAAACAATGTAGACTTTAGGCCCCACACCCCTTGCAACAAAATAAAACGAGAAGGCTCATCTGCATAAATTACCCAGAAGCTCCTGAGAGAGAGCCTCCAGAGATCACTGCGAGCAGTCCAGGCTCCATGGCCCTAGCATGTCCTGTGCAATCTTTATGCACCTAATAACTATAATCATTCTTTTTTTTTTCTGGCCTATGAACTTGGGGTTGTTTCTGGGAGGGGATTTTAATTCTGTGAATGATCTGGTCCTAGACAAATTGACGTGTTAGGCTCATGAGAAGTATGTCTCTTTTTAAAATGATCATCTTCAAACTATAGATGTGTGGAGGGTTCTGCACCTGTTCAAGCAGGATTATACCCATCTCTCTTGAGTGCATTCCATGTTTTCCTGATTAGACTATTTTTTGATGCCTCGTAGTATCTTTTTTTTTTTTTTTTTTTTTTTCCCCCAGCATAACAGCAGCCAATATAGAAACAATAGTAGTCTATGATCATGCCTCAGTCTGGATCATGGTACAGAGGGGGTAGTGAGATGGGCAGACAGAGGAATTGGAAATTTCCATTATATTTAGCTGAGGATGCTGAAGTGGGACTCGTACCTCAAATTCAAAAAGCAACATGTAGACAATCCCATTTTATTATGGAAAACAGCCAAAGTAGTACTCAGAGTTGATATTGCATTTATGGTGCAGAGAAGGAAGACTATTGATGCTACCCTTTTGCGTTTAGAAAAGCAATTAATGAAAGCTAAATGTGTGACTTAGCAAATAAGATGGCAGAACAGAGAGAACAATTTCTTATGACTCATGATGATCAATTCCTTATTACACCAGAGAGTCAAAAAGAAAGTCTTTTATTTTAAATCTCGCAAATGTCTTCTGCTTGGAGGGGTAACCTTGCTCTTTGCCCCACCATATCAAGTGCAGGACAAGGGGAAGGAAGCTCATACCAGCGCTATTCCAACACACAGATTGTGGTCCCCAGTGGAAAATCATCTGCAGATCAACCTACTTGAAATGAGCCATTTGTTGTGCTCTGAAATCTTTCTCTCACCTCCTTTTGGTGAAAGAATTTTAATCCAGATAAACAATCAGTTGGCCATGTTTTACATAAACGGGGGGGGGGGGCACGTGTTTGCTCTTTGCCAGGAGGCCATCTGAATCTGGTTGTGGGATGGTCATCGCAATGGCCATCTGCAGGCAACTTATCTTTTGGGGATTCAGAATATGCTGGTGGATTGCTCAACAGCATATTTATTTATTTGTTCAGTTTTATATACCGTCATTCGGTGCAGCCATCAAAACGGTTTACAAAAATCAAACAGATGATAAACCATTAAAAAACATGTATGCATAAATTAATAGTGGGAAATAAGGGATCGGGGAGAGGTTGGTGGAGAAAAAGGGAGCATAAGGAAAAGAAGGGAAAAGGATTATGGTAACAGTATTGGTATTTAAACATCTTCGGGATGGTCTTCTAGTGTTGTTAATTATAAGTTCATATTGCTATTATAATGGTCATTGCCAAACGATATTTCATTATCTCTTTTGCATGAATATGGTTGATAGTCTTGGTTAAAATTAGATTGTTGAAATAATCGTTAACGTATACTTTATGAAAAAGAAAAGTCTTTAGATCCTTCTTGAAAGTTTAGATATTAGTTTGAGTTCTTAAATAAGGTGGTAAGGAGTTCCATTTTATAGGACAGGCAATGGAGAAAGCTCTGTTTCTTGTTGTTGAAAGATGAGCATCTTTGGGTGGAATAATTAGACGAGAAGTGTTATTTGATCGAAGATTCCTGTTCTGTAGCGTGATTTTTAAGCTTGTTTGTGGTGATCGGAATGAATTAATTTGTGTATAATTATTAAAATCTTATAATCGTGATTTAATAGGGAGCCAGTGTAGTGAAGATAATATTGGGGTAATGTGATCATTCTTTTTTTTTTTCCAGTTAAAATTCTTGCTGCAGAGTTTTGAAGAATCTGTAAAGGCTTGATGTTGATATATGGAAGGCCAATCATAAGGGAATTACAGTAGTCAGTGGTTGAGAAGATAATTAGTTGTAAAACTGTTCTGAAATCTACTAAATTTAGAAAAGGTTTTATCCGCTGTAGAATTAGGAGTTTGTGATAACCACATTACCACCAAAATCAAAGAAGGTTATTATAAGATAGGTTATTGTCAATTAATACTCCAAGGTTTCTGGCATGATTGACAGGGGATATTGGCTTAATTTGATTGTTAGTTGTGAATAATGGTGGTGGTAATACAGTGGGTTTTTTGTTCATTATAAGTATTTCGGTTTTATCAATGTTGATTATGAGTTTTAATTTTGTAAGGAGTTGCTTGATTGATTCAAGTAATAAAGATGTGTCTTTATAAGTATCATCGATGGAGTTTTTTATGGGAATTAAAAGTTGTATGTCAGCATAAAGGTAGTGAGTGATTTACAGATCATTTAATAGTTGGCAAATTGGTAAGAGGTATATGTTAAATAAAATCGCAGATAACGCTGAACCTTGAGGAACTCCAGTATTGAGGATAATTTTTTTTTTAAAGAGATGTTATTAAATGAAACTTGATAAGTTCTGTTGGAGAGCAGCCGCGCGCATGTTATAAAATCCGGGGTTGGCGCGCGCAAGGGGGTGCACACTTGTGCACCTTGCACGCACCGAGCCCTAGAGGAGCCCTGATGGCTTTCCCCGTTCCCTCCGAGGCTGCTCCGAAATCTGAGCGGCCTCAGAGGGAACTTTCCTTCTGCTACCCGCCCCCCACCTTTATTTTGCTATTTATGCCTGCCGGCCGGCTGCCAGCACATGATCATAAGAATATGCCATACTGGGTCAGACCAAGGGTCCATCGAGCCCAGCATCCTGTTTCCAACAGTGGCCAATCCAGGCCATAAGAACCTGGCAAGTACCCAAAAACTAAGTCTGTTCCATGTTACCGTTGCTAGTAATAGCAGTGGCTATTTTCTAAGTCAACTTAATTAATAGCAGGTAATGGACCTCTCCTCCAAGAACTTATCCAATCCTTTTTTAAACACAGCTATACTAACTGCACTAACCACATCCTCTGGCAACAAATTCCAGAGTTTAATTGTGTGTTGAGTGAAAAAGAACTTTCTCCAATCAGTTTTAAATGTATCATATGCTAACTTCATGGAGTGCCCCTTAGTCTTTCTATTATTCGAAAGAGTAAAAAACCGATTCACGTCTACCCGTTCTAGACCTCTCATGATTTTAAACACCTCTATTATATCCCCCCTCAGCTGTCTCTTCTCCAAGCTGAAAAGTCCTAACCTCTTTAGTCTTTCCTCATAGGGGAGCTGTTCCATCCCTTTATCATTTTGGTCACCTTTCTCTGTACCTTCTCCATCGCAATTATATCTTTTTTGAGTACGGTCTCTGTGCCGGAGGCCTCAGTGCCACTGTGCCAGAGGCCTCAGTCTTGCCCCCAGACCGGCACCCCGCCCCATTCCCACCCCTTTTTTCAAAGTCCCGGGACATACATGCGTCCTGGGGCTTGCACGCGTTGCCGGGCCTATGCAAAATAGGCTCGGTGCGTGTAACCCCCCGCATGCGTAAATCCATCTTTGAGATTCAGCCATTCTGAAAATGCGTCTAATTCTCCTGAGGGACTTCTAGATGAAAAACCATCATCAATAAATCTCAGCCAGGTTCTTGTGGCCTGGTTTGGACTCTGTTGGAAACAGGATGCTGGGCTTGATGGACTCAAGGTCTGACCCAACATGGCAATTTCTTATGTTCTTAAGATTGCTATGAAAGGTAGAAGTGTATACATGTCTATGCTCAAAAGAAGATACATAAAGACAGGCCACTGAAGAAACCATCATGACACCCATAGTCGTGCCTTTAAGCTGATGGTACAATGTAGATTGAAATTGAAAAAAATGTTTGTGAGGGCAATCGTGGAAAGATTCTTAAAATCCTGATGGGATGTGATTAAATGAGTAGTTTGTAATGCTTCTTCAGTGATAGTGATTGCTGAAGTTTGAGGTATATTTGTATCCAACACTGTGATATCAGCTGTTACCAATAGCCAAGATTCTTTATACAGCAAAACCAATCCACGATTCATGGAATAAATGAATTGTATCTCAAATAGATTTATTTAGAGGAGCCAGCAGTTTTTAAAATAAGTCCAAATATTTTGATACGGGTTCTAAAAAGGCAACTGAGCCTGTTGGCCTTCCTGATGGATTCACTAGAGACTTCCCTATTTTAAGGACTAGGTAGAGGTTGAGTATAATCTGATATTTCTCTAATAGAAACTCATGTCCCCTAATGGTAATGATAATCCGTTTTCCTCCCAAAGTCTAATCGACATTATGTATGATAGAAAGTACATTTAATAAGTTTCATAGTAATCTCACTAAAAAAGAAAGACAGGCTTATGAAATGTTGCACAATGACCTGACTATTGTCATCAGTCTGGCAGATGAAGGGGTGAGATGGTTCAAAATGGAAAAGAATGCAATCTAGAGGCACACCACAAACTACATGATAAACAATTTTACATTCCTTTAGATTCTGATCCCACTGACAGTCTAAGTAATGGGATTTTTATTTTATTTATTTATTTAAGGGATTTTTATATACCGCAGCACGTTTGCAACATCACCTCGGTTTACAGTAAAACATAATGCAGCAACGGGTTTTACATAAAACACAACTACTAACAAAAGGTAAAAGGATAGCTAGATATATGTATGATGTAAATTTATTGATGATGCACAGATATAACTATTATTGGGTGATTATTAGTTTTTAACTGATAGCTTTGAATTTGCAATGAGTGATTGTGTATGGCAGATTGATATGTGTGTTCTAAGTGCAAGCAATGTGATATAAAATATGAGGTTAAGTTTGGAGGCTGGTGTCTTCTGTAATTTACAAGTATTGTAATGTATGCATAAGCTAGAATAAAGATTTGTCATACTTATTTAAAATTGCTGATAATTATATGGGTGTATTCGTGTGTATGTATAACATTTATATTATATATATATATTTTTTGCATTCTCAGGAAAGAAGGCTGTGTTGGACTCCAGCCCATTCCTGTCCGAGGCAAATGCAGAAAGAATTGTCCGGACCCTGTGTAAGGTTCGTGGAGCAGCTCTGAAGCTGGGCCAGATGCTGAGCATTCAGGGTGAGTTGCAGTTGCGCTGACCATATTATATCCCGTTTACTGCCATTATTGTATGTGGGTGTTTACAGCAGGAGAGCAGTAAACTTGTGGCAAGGAGAAGCAAACTGAAATGTAACAGCATGGAGCAGGATGCAGAAGAAGGACCTAAATTTAGGAGATTGAAGCGAGGCATGAAGCTTTGTGAGAGCATTGTGGAGATCTAAACCTGAGACTGATAATGGGGCACAGGAATGCTGACAGATGGGACTGCAGTGCAACAGCTGGAGCAGCAGCAGAAAATGCCTGCTCACTTGTTTTGATGAGCACAATTGTAATCATCTAATCTGGTGTAATTTTTCTTAGCATCTAAATCTTATTTTATCAATTGCCTGCCTTAACTCTGATCCTAAAATATAATTTGTGATGGGAGCCAGCAAGAGACTGGAGACATAATTATATAATTTTTTTTTATGCCAGGAGCTTGTGCTAGCTCTGGTGCTTCTTGTTTTTGATTGGATTACGGTTAATTATGTAATCTTGAACCAGCATATTTAACTGTCCAGGTTTTGCCTTTCTAGTAAGTAATTTAATCTGTGAAAGATCATGGCCTGATGCTTACACAAGTCTGTGTCTCCATGTCCTACAATCTGTTGTCAACATTTTTGTATCCAACTGTAGTGTGGGTAGGGGGAATCCTTTATGATTTCTCCTTTCTTGCCAAGATAGCACTGAAAGGCACAAATGGTTGGCTCCATGGTATGATCTCCAGGAAAGGGAGGAGAATGTAGTACACAGAGCATAAGTGTTTTGTCCAGGTATAATATCTATGCAGAAATTAGCCAGCTGGTCAGAAGAAGCCAACATACAAAGCTTGCCTGATCCCATCCTGCAGCTTTGTTTGCATCTTGTGCCAGATAATGGTTTCAAACTGAAAGCCGAAATGGTGCTCCAAGCAGAGGGGACCCAGCAGAGTCCGCTGTCCCCAGGTGGGATATTGAACTTTAAGGTGCGCTGCTGTGCCAAGTAAGGGTGATTTTGACTTTGTGGTTTTCTTTATAAGAATAAATTTAAGCAAATCCAATGTGAAGAAGGTGAGCATGGGAGAAGCACTGGTGAGGGGATTACCATGTGTGCATTTATGGAATTGTATGTGTGAAACCCAAAGCCTTGTAGGGGAGGACAGAATGAAAATCAGGCTCTCCACTCATGGTAAAGTTTGGAGAAATAGCCTCCAAACCCAAAGTGCTGAAATGCAAAGTCAAGGATTATTCATTTTCCTATATAAGTAAATTTTGAGGGCAGTTTTGAAACCCTGCAGGCAGGGTGCCTGCAAGCACATTTTCAAAGAGACTCCCAATGGAGCTTCTCTTGGGTAAATTCGGGTGGGTACTTTTGTAACTGTGTATTTTGTGCCTGTATGGGGAACAGGTCCAAAGCACACACTGGAAAATATGCACAGAGATTTACAAAATGAAATTTCCATATGTGCTTTCATGTCTCCAAGAAGCTCTGTCCCTTTTTCCATGTGGGTAAAAGTATGTACGCTGTAAATCATGGAGGTGTGGGAGGGGGAGAGTTTCAAAGGACCTTTCCAAGCAGGTAAACATGTTTACCTGCATAAAATGTTAGCTTTTTGCCCTCTCTGTGTATAGATTGTGAGAGTATAATTGGGTTCTGAGACAGATGAACTGTCATGAGTGTGCAGTGTGTTTGCTGAGAGCCTTATTCCGTCCGGGGCTTACTCTCCCTGCCCTTCCCCTGTGCTCAGTATCTCTGGATATAGGAGCAGCTGTGTGTTTGGGACTGGTGTTAATCCTGGGAGCTCTGCAGAGAGCTGGGGTGCTGAGTGACCGAGGCATGCTGCCCTGTGTGCTGTGCACGTGTTGTGGATGTGCAGGGGGCACTGAGGACTGGTTCTCAACTTTCAGATGAGGATTTAGTGTTAAACCTGATCAGTATCTAGCCATGAATATGACAAAGCTGTCACCCGAACAAGCATTTGAATTTAAAGGGGCAGCAAAACCATTGCAAAGCTGCCAGTTTGCAATTTGGCACTGCTGCCCCTGCAGAAACAACTTTCACTGGATGTTTGTTAGAGGAAGTTTATCATTTTCAGTCAGGTTTGTTTTTATAAAGAAATCCAAGTTATAATCAATTAAACTGGGAGACTAGGGCGTGTGGGGGGGGGCAGGGAAGGAATTAGGCTTAAATTTGCTATAGCTGTTCAGCAGTCATTCCCCTTCAGTTCTCCCCGTATAATGAATTTGTGAGTGTTTTCTGCAGTGATTTGATAGGTTTTCATTTAAATAATTCTGGTCCTTTATAGCTTTGCTCAGTATCAGATGTTGTGCAATACAATCTAGAGAGAGATTGCGACAGGAAAAACACATCTCTCCGATTCAGTGTGTCTTCAAAGGGTTAGACTCAGCAGTAACATAAGGAAATATTCGTTCACAGGAAGACTGGGGTATGCCTGGAAGAACCTCCCAGTGGTGGAAGATGAGGCAAAAACTAATAATTCCTGTGCTAGGCTGAGGCTTAATTGAGAGGAAGTGAAAGTAAAAGCCAGAGATAAAAGTATTGCAGCAAGAAAGAATGATGAGTGGACTAGATGGGCCTGATGGTCTTTATCTGTCATCATATTCTATGTTTTTCTCATCCATCCTATACCTATTCTGCACCAATTTTCATATCAGATTACTTATATCGGGGGGGGGGGGGGGGGGAGGAACCTGTGGCTCTTGCCTTCCTGGCTATATGGCATCTGAGCAGTGTTGCAGAGGGCAGGAGGAGAGGGGCTGGAGCAGGAAGCACATTGGAGCCATCATGCTTCCTACTCCAGCCCCTCCCATCCAACCTCATTATGCTGCAGGTTGCTGATTCCGAAGGGAGGGGCTGGAGCAGGGATCGGCGGCTTTTCTCTGCCCATCCCTTATCTACTTCTTCCCCCTGTCTGCAACCAGCAGCTGTGGGAGACAGAAGGGAATGGGAAGGGTGAGGCTGGAGCTGACAGGACAGCAGAGAAGAGCCAGTTAGCTCCCTGCTCCAGCCTTCTTCCTGTCCAGCACCCCCCCCCCCCCCCACACACACCACCTCTGCCTGGAGTGTAGAGGGGGCTGGAGTGTACACTGCCCCAGGCCCACCATCTCACTGTGCTGCCAAGACTTGGGATTCAGTTGATAACAGAGGGGGGAAGGGAGCCGCCCAGAGCTCCAGTCAGGCTGGAAAGATTTGTGGCAAGGGAAAGGGGGGTAAGGGGAGAGAATGTAACTGAATGCTTAGAATGGGGGGGGGATGAAGTGAATGTTGGGGGAGGTGAAAGGTATAAATTCTTGAAGGAGGAGGAGGAAGTGACGTCACGGAACGGGATGGCCGCTTAGAGCTCGAGCTCCGCTCCCCCTCGATGCGATATCGGTAACCATCCACCGTAGGAGCTAACAGTTTTGCAAAGAACCGCATCTAAAAAGCCCGGGACCGAATTAGACTCTCTCTGATGGCAGCGAGAAAGCGGCTCCCAGACTTAAAACAATTTTCTTTTACTGCCGCGGCAGGGATTCTCCTGGACAAAATGGCCGACCACGTGGAGAGTGGGGGGGGTGTCGTTTCCCCTGCATCGGAGGACGGGGAGGACCCGCTTCGAGCCGCAGAGGAGTCAGGAATCACACGAGCTGACTTTCTTCGCTGGTTCGGCGAAGTGAAAGAAGGTATGGGAAGCCTAAAAACTGAGATTCAACTTATTGCAGCTGAGCTCCGTCGCGATTTCGCTGGTCTGGGAGAGAGAGTGGACACGCTAGAAAACCAGACAGAGGAGCAGGGCACGTCTATCTCAGCTATCCAAAAGGAAATGGCTCACCTCGCCCAAGGAGTACAAGATCAAGCTTGCTGGCTCGAGGACTTGGAGAACCGATCCAGGAGGGGGAACCTACGGTTTCGAGGGATACCTGAAGGGGACAGTTTCATGGACTGTAATAAGGTAATCCAGGATATCTGTATCCAAATACTTCCTCCCCCGGTAGTGGATGAACCCCCTCCAGAAATAAAATTGGACAGAGCCCATAGGGCCCTCAATAAGCCCCGGGGCAACGTCCCCAGAGATATTGTGGTCTGTTTCCATGATTATGCTTTGAAGGAAAAGATCTTGCAGCAATCTAGGAATCAGGAGGAATTTCAGTGGCACGGGTCCAAAATTGAGATCTTTCAAGACCTCTCACCCATAACCATTAAGAAACGGCGTGAATTCCGCGAGGTACTCCAGATTTTAAGAGCAAAGAACCTGCGCTACAAGTGGTTATTTCCTTTTGGCCTGCAGTTCACTCTTCAGGGAGTGACATCTAGAGTGAAAACAGTGGCAGAAGCATCCAAGCTACTACAGGCTGCAGGTTTCCTGTCTTCACAACCTGACATTAACACACCCAGGGAGGAGACCCTGGCAGTGGGAGCCTCGCTGAAATGGCAGAGGGTCCAACATGGAGGCAAGCGACTGCGCAGACAGTCCAGCGATCGCAGGGAGGGCAGAGATCCTGTCTCGTGAGACGGCGGAGGCCTAGTGGAGTTCTCTCAAATCTACACCAGTCGAGGATACTGCGTTATGCAGAGTGTCAACCTGGCATGAGACTGAATCTGTTTCATTTGGTGACCTATCTGTTTGGGTCATGTTTGAGGTCTTTCTATCCTAAAGGGTTTCTTATTAGTAATGGTTCGCTTACATAATAGTTTGCATGTTTGCTGTTTTTTTTTTTTTTTTTTTTTTTTGTTCCAAGCACGGGGAGGGGCTGGGAGTAACCTTGGCGGTCGCCCAGTTCAGAGGTGGCGTTAGTCCTCCAGATGGGGGTGAGGAGTATGTGTGGGAGGGGAAGGGAAGGGAGGGAGGGGATGGGAGGGGGGTGGGGGGGATTCTTGACGCATGTGGTGGGGGGGAAGTTCGGTACCAGCAGTGGGCGAGAGCGTATAGGCAGGGGATACCCAGCAATAGTGGGGCAGAGCGGGCGGGGGACGCTAGCTATACCGGGGAGAGCACAGAGTTTCACCCCTGTTTAAAATGGGTGATATTCGGATCATGTCCTGGAACGTTAAGGGGCTAAATTCTTTTCATAAGAGGAAACAATTACTGCAGGACGCTGCGAGGGAGAAGGTTCATATTCTTCTATGTCAAGAGACACACTTACGTAAGAAATATGAAAAGCTAATGGCTTCCCAGCAATTCCCGTCCCAATTCTATGCAGCTGCAACGGTGGGCCACAAATATGGGGGGGTGGGGATACTCTTCTCCAAAGATCTTGCTATCGATATAGGATCTATAGTGCGGGATACTGATGGCCGCTACATTTTGGTTAAGTTTAAACTTGGGAAACAGCTGTTTACAGTAGTCAATGTTTATGCCCCAAACACAGGCCAGGGGGCCTTTTTTGAAAACTTGTCTCAGACATTACGACAGTGGGTCGAGGGCTCCCTGATTATTGGTGGGGATTTCAACCTCACTCGTTACCCTTTTTTGGACTGTAGTGGAGGGGGGGGCAGTCATTCCCGCAGACAACGGAAAGGGTTGAAGACGCTTATGCGCGAGTGGGATTTGTTGGATGTGTGGAGGCTCTATCATCCTACAGAGCGTAACTACACTTTTTATTCCAATTCCCATGGGTCTTACTCCCGCATTGATTTTTTCCTAGTTGACAGGGCTTTGACGAATAAGACTAAAAGTACTGACATTCTTCCTATCACATGGTCCGATCATGCGGCCATCACTCTCTCTCTTCACAGGTTAAATGTCCAATCGGGTGATAGATTCTGGCGCCTGAATGACAGTCTCCTTACGGACACTGAGTTTTGTGCGCAACTGACCAGAGACATGGAGACCTATATTAAGGAAAATGATAATGGGGAAACCAGTGTTAGTACGCTATGGGACTGCTTCAAGGCGGTAGCCAGAGGCAAATTCATAGCTAGGGCATCGTATGTCCTGCAACAGAGAAATAAGAGGCGGGTGGAGATTATGACCCAGTTGGGCAAATTAGAACTTCGCCATAAGAGGGAGGGGGGTAAAGATTTGGTTAAACAGTTGGAGTTGTTGCGGGGTGAACTGAAAGCTCTTTCCCTGGGAGAAATTGCCTTTCAGATGGATAGAGTGAAACAAGAATTTTTTGAGGGCGGCAATAAAGCTGGTAGACTGCTTGCGCGCCGGTTGAAAGTCAGAGCCACTCAGAATCAAATCTTAAAAATCAAGACGGAATCGGGGGAGATGCTGTCAGATACCGACCACATCAGGACGAGATTCATACAATTCTATCAACTGTTATATTCCCGGCAGCAGGAGATTTCCCAGACGGCTATAGATCTCTATCTGGAGGGTATAGCTCTACCACAGGTAGACCAGTCCCAACAAAGGTTTTTAGATAAGCCCATTACGGAAGAGGAGGTGTCTAAGGCAATAGCCGGGTTAAAATCCGGGAAATCTCCGGGAATAGATGGTTTTACCGCTAGCTTTTATAAGACTTTGAGTGCTGTGGTTACTCCTCTCCTGACGGAGGTGTTCAACAATTTGTTGGGGTCTGGGGAAATTGCTCCCGATGCTAACAAAGCGGGAATTACAATCCTCGCCAAGCCTGGGAGGGATGCCACCCTGTGCGGGTCCTACCGACCTATTTCTTTAATTAACTTAGATTTGAAGTTGTTAGCCAAGATCTTGGCTACGCGGCTGGGTCACATTGCTCCCACTATAATACACCCAGACCAGACGGGGTTTGTACCAGGTAGGCTGGCGGGCGACAATGTGCGGAGGGTCACGGATCTTGTTTGGTTGGCTCAGAATCAACAACTCCCATTGGTATTACTGACAATAGACGCGGAAAAGGCGTTCGATTTAGTGCATTGGGAGTACTTGTTCTCGGTTTTGCAAAAGATGGGTATGGGAGGTAACTTTCTTACCTGGATAAGGAAATTGTATGCTACCCCTAATGCCAGCATAAAGGTCAACGGAGGATATTCGAAGTCTTTTCCGATAGAAAGGGGGACCAGACAGGGGTGTCCGCTCTCTCCGCTTCTGTTTGCTCTTTATCTAGAGCCACTGGCAGAGACCATACGACATATGGCGGAGATTCAAGGGCTTAAGGTGGGCGACCAGGAATACAAACTTTCCTTGTTCGCTGATGATGTCCTATTCACAGTAGTAAACCCTTCCGATTCCTTACCCCATTTGGTCCGTGCCCTTCAACAATTCAGTGGGGTCTCGGGATATAAATTAAACATGGATAAATCAGAGATTCTTAATGTATCACTTGACCCTAAAGGTATTAGGCGGATCCAGCAGCTTTTTCCCGTCAAACTAGTTAAGAATTCCTTGAAGTATTTGGGGGTTCGGATAGGAGCAAAGCTGGAGGATCTCTTTGCTCTCAATTACACACCCTCCTGGGATTCAATCAAAGCTGACCTTCAGAAATGGGACAGGTTAGAACTGTCATGGTGGGGCCGGTTATCGACCATCAAGATGAATGTACTGCCTAGGCTTACTTATCTGTTCCAAACCTTACCCATACCTATACCAGTTATGGATCTCCGTGCATGGCAGAGACAATTGTTACGGTTCTTGTGGAAGAGAAGGCCCCCTCGGGTGAGCGGGCGGGTGTTGCAGTTACACAGGGATAATGGGGGGGTGGGAGTCCCATCTTTACAGTTTTATTACGTAGCCGCCCAGTTACGATATGTTATCGATTGGCATGTGGTCGGGAATTGCAAGAGATGGGTGCACCTTGAGCGTGATCTCTTAGGTGGTACTCCCCCCCATAAATTGGTATGGCTACCTCTTCGGGCACGGATCCTCCCACCTACGGTCGCACCGCCTATTACTCATACTATATTTATGTGGGACAAGTGGAAAACGGAGTTTGTGGGAAATAGGGATATTTATCTTAAATCACCAATCTTTCACAATAGAGCATTTCTGCCAGGCCTCTCTCAGTCCCTTGCCTCGAGATGGGAATCCTTGGGTTGTTCAACTCTGGAACACGTGTGGGGCAGAGGGAAAATTAAGGATTTCATAGAGTTAACCGAGGAGTTTCATATCCCTAGCTCTGATCACTTCTTCTATCTCCAATTGAGGCATTACATGACTCAGAAGGTGATCAAGCTTGATTTACTCAAAGGCAAGTCTCTATTTGAAGGATACTGTGATCACGCGGACAAACTTACGAAAGCCCTGTCCAGGCTGTACCTTTTGCTAAATAAAGATCTAGCCGCCCCACCGTCTCATATGGTCCAATGGGAAACCGATTTCAAAGTATCCATCCCCAAAAATGAATGGTTGTTATGTTACGGTGCGGCCCGTAAGGGATCAGTGTCCGCCGCTATCATAGAACAGAACTATAAAATGCTTTATCGCTGGTATCTCACTCCTGAACAACTACATAAGTTTTACCCTGCGGTGTCTGATCAGTGTTGGAGGGCCTGTGGGGGCAGGGGCTCTTTTCTACATATGTGGTGGGAATGTGCTTTAATACAGGGATATTGGGATATGATTCGTTGTCTCATCTACGAGATTATGCAAGTCTCCGTACCCTTAGAGCCCAAACTCTATCTTCTGAATATATTTCCGGTTGCATTGGGAGATCAGAATACCTATTTGATACAGCAGGTGCTCCAGGCGGGCAGGGCTGAGATTGCAGCTTTATGGAGACGGAAGGAGGTCCCGTCTCGTGCTCGGGTTCTCCAACGTTTGTCTAAAGTGTGGTATCTCAACCACCTAACAGCTATTCGTCAGAAATCGTTAAAGAGACACCAAGCTCAATGGTCCCCTTTCACAACCTGGCAGCAAGCACAGAGGGGGCCATTTCTGTAGATTCCTGTCGCCTTCTGGTAGATCATACGTGGATATCTATAGTGGTTTTCCTATCTCATTTAGTTTACCAATATGCTAGTCGCTTTCCGTCATCCTCTGTGTCCACCTCGTGATAGCCTGCTGTACTAGAGTGTACCGGTGTACTGTGTCTTCAAGCTCATCTGCTACGTTCTAAAGTTTTGCTCTGTGATTATCAGTACCAGCTTCCCAGAGGGGGGAGAGGGGAAGGGAAGGTGGGAGGGGGTAGGGGGGGGAAAATGAAAACTCAAGCACGGTTTTTTACAATTTTATATTACATATTGTATTGCATATTTGGTTGTTGAGCTACTACATGTTTATTAATTTGTTGTTACAAAAGATGTACATCGCTGCTGTGATGACATTATATGTTTACCTGCTTAAAATTATAAATAAAAAAAAAAAAAAAAAAAAAAAAAATTCTTGAAGGAGAAGCGGTTCAAGAGGAGGTGAATACATCTGGAAACAGTGGGAGCAACGATGTGGAAAGGGGTGAATGTTGCAGGAGCTGAAGGAGAGAGAGTACGAGGGGGTGGAAGCAGAGGCGAGAGAGAGACATGGGGTGGAAATAGGAGATACTAGTTCTGGGCAGAGGATAAGGAGAGAGGAGGGGCAAAGTAGCACAGTGAATGGTGTGGAAAGTAATGTTGGAAGGGAGACTGATGGGAAAAACAAAGAATGAAAGCCAGACATTGGGCAGAGCATGGGGGGGGGGGGATGAATATGCCGATCAGACAGGTAGGGACAAGGTGTGGGAATTGAGAATGAGACTGAGGATTGAGAGAGACTGGTGGGCATAGGATGGAAAATTTGTGTGAGCGAGAGAGTGCTGGTAGAGGCACACCCCTCCCCCATGCCCATCTTTTGAAAACCTGAAGCTCCTTGACTCTCTGCGCATGAAAGGTTGGCCACTGCAGACTTACATATTCTACTTTATTACTTGAACCTACCTTTAGGAAAAGGCAGGATATCAAATGCTTATAAATAAGAACTGAACACCTTTGTAACTCCTTGGATTATATATATATATATATATATATATATATATATATATATATAGATGGATGGATATATAAATATCCTATAAATCTATTAGATGCAAACATCTAACATTATCACTTCCTCTTCCGGGCCACGGGAAGAAGAGAGCATGCCGGGGCCACTGACTCCAGCTGTCCTGCCACGGTCTGCCTGGGCTGAGGACCTATTTCGCTCGGGTAGGGGGGAGCAGCTGGGTCAGCAGGGAACCGGGAAATGTGGTGAGACACTGATGTCGCGACACCGGTTGAGAACCGCTGCTCTAGTTTATAAAGCAATTTATAAAGAGAATACCAAAAACCAGAGTCCTCTCTGCAGCCTACCCTCACTTTAATTACACACCAATTTCAGACCTGAACCCACTTTTCTCCCTATAGTTCAAAGCATTTTCCTAGCAATATAAGTTCTGGGAACAAAAAGTAAGTAATGGTCATAATGCCTATGTATCGCTCCATGGTGAGACCGCACCTTGAATACTGTGTACAATTCTGGTCGCCGCATCTCAAAAAAGATATAGTTGTGATGGAGAAGGTACAGAGAGAGGCAACCAAAATGATAAAGGGGATGGAACAGCTTCCCTAGGAGGAAAGACTAAAGAGCTTAGGGCTGTTCATCTTGGAGAAGAGACGGCTGAGGGGGGATATGATAGAGGTGTTTAAAATCATGAGAGATCTAGAACGGGTAGATGTGAATCTGTTATTTACACTTTCAGATAATAGAAAGACTAGGGGACACTCTATGAAGTTAGCATGTGGCACATTTAAAACTAATCTGAGAGAGTTTTTTCACTCAACGCACAATTAAACTCTGGAATTTGTTGCCAGGGGACGTGGTTAGTGCAGTTAGTGTAGCTGTGTTTAAAAAAAGGATTGTATAAGTTCTTGGAGGAGAAGTCCATTATCTGCTATTAATTAAGTTGACTTAGAAAATAGCCACTGCTATTACTAGCAACGGTAACATGGAATAGACTTAGTTTTTGGGTACTTGCCAGGTTCTTATGGCCTGGATTGGCCATTGCTGGAAACAGGATGCTGGGCTTGATGGACCCTTGGTCTGACCCAGTATGGCATGTTCTTATGTTCTTACATTTGAAAATTAAGTGGCGGGTAGGCGACCTTCCATTTCCCCAGGACGTTTTTCAATGGGGGTGTGCATTCTGCAGGTGAGAGCACCCCCTCCTTATGGTCAGAACCACACAATACAGAAAGAGAGATCCCATGAGTTTGAAGGCTAACTGGATTGGTGATATTAAGCTTCTTGGACTGATATTATCCAAGGGCAGTTTACACTTTTAATTTCACCCATGTTACCAAAGATTCAAAAACAACTTGAAGCTTTTTTTAAAACAAATATTTTAAATTCTTGGGGGCAGGAAAAAAAAGCAAAACATGAAGATATGGTCATTTTTAATTTTAGACCAGGGATGGCAAATTCCAGCCGTCGAGTGCTACAAACAGGTCAGGTTTCCAGGATATCCACGATGAATATGCATATGAGAGATTTGTTTGCACTGCCTCCATTATATGCAAATCTTTCTCTTGCATATTCATCGTGGATATCCTGAAAACCTGGCCTGTTTGTGCACTCAAGGATTGGAGGTCACCATCCTTGTTCTAGACTAGTGTGTCCATTGTTTAGATTTGCTTGAAAAAAAAAAAAGAACTCTTAACTGGTTTTAATACATTCAGGGATGCAAAAAATCAAGGTTGAAATGAGCAAATATGCTGCGTACACTGCCGATTGTAATTACCCCTGTCGAAATAGTTGCCAGCAGTGTCCAACCTAGAAATTCTGACCTGCAGTCATCTGCCTGCAAGGCTGTGCATAGCTGTTTGTGAAAAAGAAATACTTTTGTTTTGTTTTTTTTCCTCCTAAACTCTTTCAGCTCGATCCAGTAAAGTGTGCTCCGTCGGAGCGCACTGTCACCCTGCTCTGGACGCCTGTTTTCCCTTACCCCTTATTCAGTAAGGGGAGGAAAACACGCGGCCCACCCGCGGCACCTAATAGCGCCCTCAACATGCAAATGCATGTTGATGGCCCTATTAGGTATTCCTGAGCGATCCAGTAAGTAAAATGTGCAGCCAAGCCGCACATTTTACTCTAAGAAATTAGCGCCGCCCAAAGGTCGGCGCTAATTTCTTCCGGCGCCAGGGAAGTGCACAGAAAAGCAGTAAAAACTGCTTTTCTGTGCACCCTCCGACTTAATATCATAGCGATATTAAGTTGGAGGTCCCCAAAAGTAAAAAAAAAGTAAAAAAAAAAATAAAAAATTTTGAATTCAGCCCGCGGCTGTCGGGCCGAAAACCGGACGCTCAATTTTGCCGGCGTCCGGTTTCCGAGCCCGTGGCTGTCAGCGGGCTCGAGAACCGACGCCGGCAAAATTGAGCGTCGGCTGTCAAACCCGCTGACAGCCGCCGCTCCAGGCCAAAAGGAGGCGCTAGGGACGCGCTAGTGTCCCTAGCGCCTCTTTTTCCTCGTTTGCACCGCGTCGCCTAATTTAAATACTGGATCGCGCGCACCGGCGAGGGGCCGGTGCGCGCACCGGGAGAGCAGGCGTTAGTCCGCTCTCCCACGGACTTTACTGGATCGAGCTGTTTGTTTGTAAGAGAAGCAGATACAGCCATGATCTGCTTCTATGTGACAGTCGTCATAATACTCATACAAAGGATTTCAGTATCTGTCAATAGTTAATAACATAAATGCCACAATACAAGATCAACAGTTTATTTATAATGAAACTAATATACCCAGGTGAGATAAAAGATAGCCCCTTTTAGCAATAAGAGTGAGTGACATCATTAGCAGGAGAAAAGAGAAACAAGAGCAGAAAATCTAATTACCAGGTTATCACTTTCCTGCCCAGTAGGACCAAAACCTGTTCCAGATTGAATCGTATAGTGTAAGGGTACCTTTAATGGAATGTGACATCTTCTCAATTCGAGCAATATAAAAAAATTGAGATTGTCACTTCTTAAATAAAGGTATTTATTTCCAGAATTGAGCAATAGTGAATCTGGTTGCCAGTAACATTTTATTCACCAGGACCTTCACCTTAGCTGAAACAACTAAAGGCTCTCAATAACTCAGTAGTCTGTTCTGGAGACCATGGAACTGCTTGCCCGGTTATGCTTGTGATCACATAAATCACCTGACCCCAGAACTTGTGGGGACACAGGCAGAACTATCACATGTGTAAATGAGTGGCACCCTCCCACCATCCACATTTTCTTCAGCATAAGACAAGATAGGGTTGAGTTTATTAAATAACACAGGAAACGTATAGGTCCGATGGAGAAGTCAAAACATGAGATCGGCCCCTCCTACAAATGGAAATGTGAGAAGCCACAATCCATAGGGCCTTCCAGTCATCCTCATCGTGAAGTGCATTCCATTTCTGCATAAAAGAATGAATTTTAGAAGCACCCACCTGGCCCCTATATAACTGGAGACTAGCTTCTTATTCCCTTTTAGTTTAGTTAGAACTAATTCTACCAAATTAAAGGGTCTGAGAACTCATCCACTCTCCCTAAGCTTGATGAGATATTTTAAGTGATTCATATACACCAGAGATGGAATTGGAAATCTTGTACAGTTACACTAAGAAAATAAAATTTGTCCTATTGGGTTAGACCACGGGTCCATCAAGGCCAGTATCCGGTTTCCAATAGTGGCCAATCCAGGTCACAAGTTCCTGGCAGGGTCCCACTAATTGATCAAAGGACAAGATCTGGTCCATAGTCCATATCTGGCCAATAAATTTCAATCCCTTGGATTCCCAATCCCTGAACATTGTCAAAAAGGAAGCAAATAGATAAAGCAGGGTTGTATCTTATTAAAGATAAAGGGACAATGCTCCCATCCACCCCCCACCCCCCCATTCTGCAGTACTGGTGCCATATAAAGTGAGCTATAATGGGTCAGCTCCTGGAAATCTTCCTAGTAATTGAATGATCAGATGGTAGTCAATAAATGTGAAAGATCTGTTTCTGGCAAAAATGCCTTTTCAATAGTAACCACCTTTCAGCCCCTGGTTTGTGTTTCCAGTCCCATACAGGTGCCAGTCTAGCTGCTCAGGAATAGAGCTGGAGGTTGAGTAGCGCTATACCCCTTTCATATCTGAAACTTGGGCAGCCGGATTATCAGCCCATATAAATTGAGAAATAATTCCATTCTCTTCCCTAAAAACCTTCCCAGGAACTTGACATAGCACATGCTACAAGTAATACATCAAACATGGCAACATTCATTTTAAGTATATTGATCTTGCCAGACCAGGCCACTGGGAAGAAATACTTCTGTTTTGTTACTGTTTATAAGCAGCTGATGGGCTTGAAATTCCCATGTTTTCAGAAAGCAGTGAGCTTAGTTTTAATGAAAAAAAATCATTAAATGTAATTAGTTAATAATGCACAGGATTGATTTCATGTGGTGCATCCATGTAACACATATATAATATATCTAATTTTGAATAAAACAGAGGGGTTTGAGTAATTATGTGTCTTGGTAGGCTGATCCCTCTATTCCAGTTCCCGCACATTAGAATGGGCTGCCTTTAAGAGCTGCCTTTCCAGAGCTGGCTGGAAGTGGTTTGAGAATTGTATGTAGGCCTGACTACACCGCTTTGGATGGCTATTCTGGACAGGAATGCAGCAGCCTCGCATCTGTCATCTTTGGAAATCATTGCACAGCTCCCTCCACCTGTGACATTGTCACCCACTCTATCCAGCAGAGAAATGTGATCTAATTGCAGAGTCATCCAGGTCCCTGCCGGGCCGCCTCCATTTTTGTGCTGTGGCATACGGCTTTGAGACCTGGATGATGAGACACAAGACAAGGCTTAGAGGAGTTTTAAGTGCCGTGCTCTCTCTCTCTCCAGTCTTGTTCTTTTTGCAGACCTTTGTTCTTGTATGCTCTGCTGTCCTGATAGCATTGAAAGCTAATGTCAGCCACTGCTATAAATATCTGCTGTGAAGAAAATATATCCCGTCTTCGTGTCCTCGCATGCTTGATGCCAAAATAGTACTTTTGATTTAAGCAGCAGCACCTTCTGTCCAGACAGGATTCCAGTATGCTTTTGTGATCTTAGCGTTTCAGACATGTATGCACCTTCTTCGGGGGTATTGCACTCCTTACGTATGAATTGCAGGACATCTGCTAAAGTGGAGAAAGGAGCAATGGTATTCTTTCAGCTCCATATAGTTAGCAATTCCTTCATTTTAATATTTTCTTACCAATATTTTACTTTTAACTGTTTTGTTTTCATTTCACTCATACATCTTTGAATATACTTCTTGCCTCTTCTGTGAAATATCAAAATGTTTTGGGGTTTTTTTTTATTTTTTGCTCTGAGTTGATATTGTTACGGTGCCTTGGAGACCTAATCCTAGGCTGACTTGTTTTCAGTCTTCCTGCACTTCTTTCAGTGACAGAATCTAACAGCAGACTTTGGTGGTCCTTTGCCATCGTTAACTCTTCCTCAGGCTACCTAGGCATGGAGTAATGTAGCACAGTGTTTCCTAACCTTTCCAAACCCAAGGCACTCCTAGTCACCAGTCTCCATGAGGCAGGCAGTGCGGACATGGAGAGGACCCATGTGGTCAAAAGAAGAGTTAGGGAATCACTGAAAGCCCCACCACTCTCCCTTCCAAATTTTAAAACAAAGGGAGCGAGGGGGTGGAGATACTCATGAACCAGTCACCCAAGGACCAGTTCTCTCTATATGTGCAAGTACAGGAGAAGGGAGAAGTCAATGTGGTGTGGACGGCCAGCTCAGTTACCTTGGCTGCCACATATGGCTGCCAGATCTCATCTATTGCACAGTGCACACTCTCCCTGTCTCACTCAGCCTGGGGATAAGTCAGAGGCTGGAAGGACTTGAAGGAGACTCTACGATCCCCTCGGTCCTGAGGGGGAGTAGAGGGTGACAAAGGCCGAGAAGTCGATGCCGGACGGTCACCGGCCGGAGGTCGATTGTGCCATTTCAACTACAGGTGGCACTGAATCACCTCGGACCAGTGGGTCCTAGCGATAATTGCTCAAGGTTATCGTCTGAACTTTCTCTCCATTCCACCGGACTCCCCACCTCTACCGACGTGGAGAACATCCGACCACTCACTGCTCCTGGAGCAGGAGGTATCCCTCCTCCTCCAGTCCAGAGCAATAGAACCAGTGCCATACTCACAACAAGGCCTAGGGTTCTATTCCCGGTACTTTCTAATCCCCCAAAAATTGGGAGGCGTTCATCCAATTCTGGATCTACGTGCCCTCAATAAGTACCTCCAGAGAGAGAAGTTCAAAATGGTAACCTTGGGCTCTCTTCTTCCTCTTCTACAAAGAGGAGACTGGCTCTGCTCTCTAGACCTCCAGGACGCATACACTCATATCGCGATAATTCCATCTCATCGCAAATACCTGAGGTTTTTAGTAGGCCCCAGGCACTATCAGTACCGAGTGCTTTCATTCGGCCTTGCGTCTACACCACGAGTCTTCACAAAATGCCTCGTTGTAGTTGCAGCCTTCCTCAGAACTCAAGGTGTTCATGTCTACCCCTATCTAGACGATTGGTTGATCAGGGCTCCCACTCAACAAGCTGCTCTGTCGTCCCTACATCTTACTTTACACAATCTAATTTCACTCTGATTTCTCGTCAACTACAACAAATCCTACTTGGTCCCATCTCAAACCTTATCGTTCATTGGGGCAGACTTGGACACCTTGCAGGCAAAGGCTTTCCTGCCTCAAGAGCGAGCTCTCACTCTCGTGTCTCTTGCACACCAGCTGCAGTCTTAACACTCCACGACTGCACACCGTTTTCTCATCCTCCTGGTACACATGGCGTCCTCAGTTTAGGTCACCCCAATGGCCCCCTTGGCCATGAGAGTCATGCAGTGGACTCTGTCACAATGGACTCAATCCATTAAACTCCTGTCTACCATTGTCGACGTAACAGACTCACTCAGTCTGTGTCTCGCCTGGTGGAAAAATCAGATCAATATCCTCCAGGTCTTGCCCTTCCAGGCTCCAGACCCTCAAATAACTCTCACCATCGATGCTTCCAACCTCGGCTGGGGAGCCCACGTGGCCGATCTGCAGACACAAGGATCTTGGTCTCCAGAGGAAGCCAAACACAAAATAAATTTCCTGGAGCTGTGAGCAATCAGATACGCTCTCAGGGTATTTCAGGATCGCCTCTCCAATCAAGTCATCCTGATCCAGACGGACAACCAGGTGGCCATGTGGTACATCAACAAACAGGGAGGCACGGGCTCCTACCTTCTGTGTCAGGAAGCTGCGTAGATATGGGCGGAGGCCCTCTCCCACTCGATGTACCTCAGGGCCACCTACTTGCCGGGAATGGACAATGTGTTGGCAGACAAGCTGAGTCGCACCTTTCAACCGCACGAGTGGTCTCTCAACCCCTCAGTAGCAAACTCTATCTTCCACCAATGGAGTTATCCTCAAATTAGACCTCTTTGCGTCACCTCAAAATCGCAAAGTAGACCACTTCTGCTCTCTCACTCGCAGCCAACACTATCAGCCAAGAGACACTTTCTCCCTATCATGGGCAAGCGGTCTCCTATACGCATTCCCACCACTTCACTTCACTTTCGAAGACTCTTGTGAAGTTATGTCAGGACAAGGGAACCATGATCCTGATAGCACCCCACTGGCCGCGCCAAGTGTGGTTTCCAATACTTCAGGATCTCTCCATTCGCAGGCACATTATAGTGCCTGACAAACAGGCCAATACAATACAGTGCGCTCCGCGTTTTCGACATGCTAGCTTTACCCTTATTCAGTAAGGGGTAATAGCGCGTTTGAAAACGCGCGTCCAACCCCCCCCCCCCAAAACGAATAGCGCCCGCAACATGCAAATGCATGTTGATGGCTCTATTAGTTATTCCTGCGCGATTCAGTAAGTAAAATGTGCAGCCAAGCCACACATTTTACTTTCAGAAATTAGTGCCTACCCAACGGAAGGCGTTAATTTCTGTCGGCACCAGGAAAGTGCACAGAAAAGCAGTAAAAACTGCTTTTCTGTGCACCCTCCAACTTAATATCATGGCGATATTAAGTTGGAGGTCCCAAAAGTTAAAAATAATCAAACATTTTTAAAAAAAGAAATTTTAAATGGGTTGAAATGGGTTGAAAACCGGATGCTCAATTTTGCCGGTGTCCGGTTTCCGAACCCATGGCTGTCAACGGGTTTGAGAACAGACGCCAGCAAAATTGAACGTCTGCTGTCAAACTCGTTGACAGCCGCTGCTCCTGTCCAAAAAGAGGCGCTAGGGACACGCTAGTATCCCTAGCGCCTCTTTTTACCGCGGGCCCTAATTTGAATAATTTTTTTTTCTGAATTGCGCGCACAGGAGAGATTTTACTGAATCGGCCTGTGAGTGATGGCTTCCACAGAAGGAAGATCAGTGTAAAAAACATGTCAGTTTTATGGCTGGGTATTGTTTAGCACAGGATAAGGTGCCACCCTAAGGTCACCTAGTCCTTTGGAGAGTGGAATTTTAAAACATGGTTTTTGGGGTATTGCTTCCTCAATCTGCTGTTAATGTGATTCAGGTCTTGGGAAAGAAGTTTAAACTGTGCTGCCTTTTAGAGAAATATTCTCATATTTTTTAATACAAAAAATAAAGTCCATTTTTGCACTCTGACTTGCAAAATATCAGTCTTTAGACACTGCTTTTCTAGGTGTCTTACCTCTCCTTCCTCCCAGAAAGGTTTCTGAAGATTATTCCCACAGAGTCATGAGGGTGTATGGGGATGTAAATGACGGTAGATTTCCATTCATGTGGATTCAGGCTGAGCATTTCTGTGTGATGTTATAAATACATTAGCCATCAATGCCACTACAATGTTGCATAATCAAGAGTGTTCCAGAAGTGGTAACTCACAGGATTTAAAAGTGGACAGACCAGCTGTCCCAGCAGGACCCTTCACTGAAGGGATTTGTTGGCTCAGAGGCTGTTATTAGAAACAGTTGGTGTACCCTTTCCTCTGTGGGGTGAAACTTGATGCTGTCTCTTATTTGTGGTCTGTTACTCAACGAAAGCTTAGTGTGGAGGGTAATAGACCAGATCGGTTCCCAATCATCTGAAGCATAAAGTCACCTTTTTTCCTTTTCCAGGTAGGATGTTGGCTAAGGTAAGTGTCAGCACATAATGCAAAGACGGGAATGTCTTTCACACCTACTACATCCTGCCCCTCGCCCCCACCTCAAACCAGCACTCCCTATTGTTTTATTCCCTTGTCTCATATAGGAAGCTGGCTTTTTCCAGTACCTGAGGTGCAGAGGAGCTTTCAAAACTGAAAAACAAGTTTGTAAAGTACCTAAGCATGGTAACTTTGCAGGTGTACTATAATGTACAGCATGCTCCTGGAAACTTTGTCTAACGTAGGTGATATAATTTGCAAGTTGAATTCATCTCTACAGAGCTAATTTCTTGTTTCACTTTTCTCTGGACACTCTTGCTCATACACATGCAATTTAACAGCCCTATTACGATGATTAGTATTAGAAATATTTTTTACTTGGAGCAAAGTATAGGGCTATCGAGTGGCTTCCATCTGTAAACTCGTTGCCAATTGCACTGCGATTATCAACCTGCATGAAGGATTTTAAAAAGCTTTTGAAAACTCACTTGTTTGAGCTACTCTACAGGTCTTGTGTGCTTTCCTGACTTTGGGGGACATTTACTAACCCACAATATTTTGTTGTGGAAGGGATGTTCCGTGATATTTTGCCCCATCCTGACAAAATAGTATGATCGCTGCATGATTTTTTTTTATCACGGGAGAAACGTGTGATACAAATTGAGCAGCAAAATAGGGCCTACTCGCATAGTCGCAGGCTTCCTTGGCTGAGGCCGATATCACTTTACTTACTTAAAGGGCCAGAGGCTGCTCCACACCTGTTGTCATTTGCCACACTGTTTTTTTGAATTAAAGCTTCACCAACATATATTTTGAATTAATTTAAGCAAAACACTTGTGAGCCGCCTATACACCTGAATTTGCAGCATGTAAGCTCCTAAAATAGTGTTAGCAAATGACAGGTGTGGGAATGATTTAAAACAATTTTATTGCTCTTAAATCCCTGTTCGATTCCTCTTGATTTTTTTTTTTTTAAGTCCTTTTGAATCCATATGCTTTGGATATTTTGAATTTTCAGAATTTGTTCACCTTTTGATGGTGTTACAAATTAAAGAAATATTGCAATACATATTATACATGATATGGAAACATGTGACATACTGGGCAGCATATACATATGTAGTGACCATAAGGCCAACGCAGATGAAAGTGGAGGTCTAAGGGAAGAGCAGAGGGATGAGGAGGGTCAAGGGAGGGTGGCAGGGCTGCATTTCACTGGATGTGCCCATGGGTGTGAGGCCAGTTATGAAGTGTCAGGCTTGGAGAAAGAACCAGATTTTAACTATACGATGGAGCAATGATATAGTTTGGCCTTTGTTGGGAGAGAGTTGCAGAGCCTGGGTATAAACAGAGAGAAGGCATGCTTGTGGATGGAGGCCAGCCTGAAATCTTTAAAAGCGGGGAGCTATAGGAGAGTCTCTGTCTCGGGTCTTAGCTGATGAGGGGGATAAGCAATTTCTCAGGTTGGGCCTTAACCTTTTAGTGATCTGAAGGCAGTGCATAGAGCTTTAAATGGGTCCCAGTAAGGAAGTGAAGCCAGCGTAATTCCGGGATGATTAGGGTAATGTTGTCTCTGTAGTTGCAGCCAGAAAATAACCATACAGCAACATTCTGTACTAAATGCTGTAAGCGGCACAGGAGTTTCTGTGGGAGACCCACAGTTTGTTGCAGTAGTCCAGTTGGGATAGGATGTATACATAGATCAAAGTGGCTAGGTTTTCTGTTGGTTTTATCCAACATTATCTGCTGAAGTCGTCTAAGGTAGTTAGCAACTATGGAGATTTGTGATTCCCAGTATAATTTGGAGCCCAGGAGGATGCTCAAGTTGCAGACTTCAGGTTTTATTGCGAGGGGTGTGTGTCATTGAGCTTCAGTTTTAAGGTATAAAGTGAGTCAGAGGAGAGGTATCTAGGGTTAATACCTCAGTTCTGTTGTGGTTTAGGTTTCGTTTATGTTAGGATTTCTATTTCCAGATTTCTAAGTGGCAGCTGTTTGTTTTTTTTCCATAGTAATGTCTTTATCAGAACCTGAATGTCATTTGCATAGACAAAGCTGTGAAGTTCAGTTTTTCTGTTCTCGTCAATAAGAAGTCTGAGGTAGATGTCAACAACACTGGTGAAAGGGATTGATCCCTGTGGAATGCCACATGGCAGGGGTTTGAACGATGAGGAGTCTCTGCCAATGCAGGCTTTTGTGTTCTTCCTGTTAGAAAACATTGAAATCATTTCAGGGCAGGGCTTCTGATGCCAATGTCTGACAGTTTGATTATGGTATGGCGAGAAGTGCCAAAGGCTGCCAAGAAACTGAGTAGGATTAAGATAGAGGGTATTTTAGTATAGGGGGTTCTGAAGATGACATCAAGCAAGTTGCATGGCTCATGAGTCTTTTCATCATTTGCTTGTGTGGAATACTCAAGATTTAGGTCAAGAAACAGTATGAATGAATAATACATGTTTACCTTCTCATATGTCTGGTATTTGGCCACTGTGAAATAACAGCAATAGCTGGTCCTACAGCATTCATAGCTTCGTAGCAAAGATAGGAGTTAAGAAACATCCCTTTTCAGTGTAGTAAAACCAGATTATCATCCTCCTACTCTTCTTCCCTACCTGTTTGTTTGATTATTTTTATTTATTTATTTAATTTTACTTTACAGGGACCTCTTAAAGATACACAAATTCACTACATGTGCTCTTCACAAATACTGGGAGTGGTATATATGCTGCATACTTGCAAGACTTTCATTGCCTTTGTAGTCCTATGTTCTCTAGCATCCTTTCACATATGTAGGCCAAATACTGAATCAGAGCAAGAAGAGGTTTTGTAACCCAGACTTGGACATCTTTGATCAATGGACCGTCCTCTTGGCTTTTTCTCATCACTCTTTGGCTGCATATTGCTCAGGAATTTCTCTGTTGTATTTTCTCAGCAATCTTCAAACTCTGAGCCTTACTGTAGTTGCATGTTGAGCTGCCAGCAATCAATGAGACTTCTACAATTACTGTTTTTCTTATAATTAACTTTGTATTCTTTCCATTCTATATTTGGTATGACTGTCGTGTAGTATAATGTGCCACAAACTTGAATAAAGTAGCTTGGCTGCTGTGCTAGTTCAGATGAAAACACAGAAATAAAGATTAAAAAAAAACAAAACAAAACTTGTCACTGCTGCTCAGTATTAAGGCTCAAGTCATGGACAGCTCACCACATCGAACTTTCTTTTCCTTGATTATCCCTGCTTCTGGGGCTTGTGTGCATTGCAGGGGAAGAGGGTTAGGTATAGGAGTGGGGTAATCTGCACAGTGAAATCATTGCCAGCCACAGAACACTGAGACTACATCCTCACCATCCTTTAGTTGAATTTGTAAATTTAAAAAGTTTACCCAAGCAGGACAAAAGATAAGACGTAGTGGGAGCAGGGCAGCTACTGGGAATTCCTGCAGCTGGTTCATCTTCTCTCCGTGGTACAGGGTAAGGCCTGAGGGAGAAAAGTGGGTGACTGATTTCTGCAGCACAAAGCATACAATTCATTCCTTGTGTTCTTTTAGGTGCCTGTTTACCTGTGTTTGTGTGTAATGAATGGGTGGATGTGAGAAGCAGCTTGCAGGACATTTACTGCTTTTCATATTGAAGTTAATAGTTGAATCTCCAAATTTTTGGAGAGGAAGGTGGAAGGGGCACTAAGGGAATGGGATGAAAAAGAGGGTTACTGATAAAGAGAAATGGGGAGAGGGGAAGATGGAAGGCTGGGAAGACAGGATTTGGATGCAGTTAAGATCTGGGAAGGGGTAGAATAGTCGATATGTGATGCTTTGCAGTACAAAATGATTTCTGTACAATCTGTAATAACTGACAAGTATGCTGTTCTACAACTTAAATGCACAGTACACCATTTACAGGATATTTTGTTTTTGGACGGGGAGAGGGTGGTGGTTTCTAGCTGTAAAACAGCCTCTCATCAAACCCTCTCTTCCACCTTCATCCAAGGATGGAAGTGCATAGCTCTGAACTAAAATCTTTGGGCTGTGCTGGACATGAAGACGTGGGCCTAAATAAACACAAATTAAGTGAGCGGTGTGCTGCAAGTGCCCAATCTGTGAGTAGGAGCCCCTCTGCCATATGTAATAGGCAGTAACTAATAAATAAATGGAATGAAATTCTGACAACTCCCAGGGGAGGTGGGGAGGGTATGTGTGATTGGCTTGTCCTGCCCTCCATGGAGAATACCAGTTACAGGTACACAACTTAATTTTCTTCATGGGGGAAGGTTAGATGCGCTTGTGGGGACTTTCAGGCTGCGGGTTATCTTGTGGTCCCTAATGTTCCACTCTTCCTGATAACCTGCTGAAATGGGTGTTTTCAGGATAACATTATCTCAAACTAATTTTTAAAAAAAACTTTAAACAGGTTTTGTGGTACTGACTGGCCAAAGTTGTTGTCTCTTCGGGAGTCCGTGTCTAGGCAGCAATGAGATACAGATTTCCCAAAAGTTAGAGAGAAACAGTGACTGTCAAATGGCTGATTGTGGGAACATGAATTCAAGAGTAGATTTCTGGAGTTCCTCTTAACATTTTTCAGCTGGAGCACTAGGAAAGAGACCAATGACATTGGTTGTACTGGTCAGAAAACAGTGAGACGCACGAAGGCCTCAGACACTAGTGAGACTGAGTAGGAAAACTTTTTTTTTAAAAATTAAAAAATGCTATAGAATACAGGGAAAAGAAAGCATTCCATTGGTGAAGATATGCTGGTTTATGGCTTTAGGTGGCAGTGCTGTTTTAACTAGCCCTACTTAGTAAACAAGAATATGCTGCCCAGAGAAGCCGTGTAAGTCATAAATGGTCTATTTTTATAGTGCAGACTGTATATAAACACTGGTGCAATACTCATCCCTTTCCTGGAGAGCACACATTTTGGGCTGTGCAAGTATCAGAGCTGTGCATGCAGAGCTAGCAAATTGCCCAAACTCATAAGTGACAGATGCAGATCTTGACCTTGGGTCTTCTGGTGCTAAGGTTGCCTGTGAACTCCATGCCCTCAACAGGCTGAGCCTGTCCCGATTTTACCCCATTGCATCTGTGGACTTGTCCTGGCTTTCTTAAGGAAAGTGGAATGACAAGTTCATAGATATAGTGGGGTAAATGTCCTGTCTCCACAGCTGTTTTTCTGTTTGTTCACTGTTGTCCTGCTTCCACAGCAGCTTTTCTGTTCCTTTTACTAATGCTACTGTTCAGACTTTTATTCTGCATAATTTCCTTGTTTCTGTAATACTGCCAACTGGTGATCAGCCTGCATGTTCACAGCTTCCCTGTATTCCGTGCTGCTGGCTCTGACTTGGAAGCAGAGGATCCTGGATGTTTTTTCCACGTGTGTTATCAGTCAGCATTATCCTGCTGGCCTGTGTGATTCAGTAGCTAGTCTGGCCAACCCTGCAAAATAATCCTCATTTTATCTGTACTTCTGTGACCCAAACTGCACTAAGACAGAAAAGTCAAACCTTGTGACATGGGAGCTTATTAGCAACCACACATGTAAGAAAAAGCACCCAAATTTAAGAAGCCTAAGTAAATTAGGTTAAATATAACTTTTAGAAGGCAGCATGTATAGTGGTTAGAACTTGGGACTAATAACCAGGGAAATAGAGGTGCAAATCTAGTTTCTCCCACTTGATGCTTCTTGTGACATTGAGCAAGTCACACTATCTCCCATTGCCTTAAGTAGCCACTTGGCGTTTAAGCTCTTTAGGGCATGGACATATCATAGCTGAACACTTTTTTCAGCATTGTATAGCGCTGTGTGTTTCCAGTAATGCTGCAAAAATAACTTATCTGGTTTCCACCCAATTGCTTTAAGATGTAAGCCACTCCCTCACCTGTAGGGTTTTTTTTTGTCCAAGACTATTATTAATAGATTCTTGGTCTTTGACACCGCCCTTCTTAACTAGTGTATGTGTGTAACACCATTTTGGGGTGACGACTAGCTACCAATGGGGCCATAAGAGTATTTGTTCTTGAGGGGCTGGATCCACTCGTACTAGCACTCACAAAAGTCTTTCCCCCAGGTCTTAAGTTCTTTGAGCCTTGGAGGAATTCCTTCCCCCTACCAGCAGAGTGGCGGGGGTGACACTGTGGCTCTCTTTTTTTTTTTTCCCCAGGAGAGGTATAAATCCTTCACACTGAAAATATTGTAGGTGCCAATAATACACAGGAGACTGGGCTTGGAGTGTCCAAAAGTAAACTTTACAGGAGGGTGAATCAGATAAGTAAATAGCACAGTTCAAACGGTTCTTAGCATAACAGATTGATTGTTGCTGTTCATGGTATTTTCTCTGTCTGTGCAAGAGTCTCTTGCTACTTGGGTAGGGGAAACATTCAACTTCCAGGATATGGACAAAATGAGGTTCCGGGGGGGGGGGGGGGCAGGAAGACCTCTCCAAAGCTGGTAAAATTGGTAACAGTTTATGAACATAGAGTCCCAATTTCCTCTCTCCCCAGGGCTGAAGACTCCAGATGGGGAGTGCTCAGGATTAGTTCAAAATTGTTCTTACTCACAGTTCTCCAAATGTCCAGGGTTCCCCCCCCCCCTCTCTGTCTCGAATCCTTGATGGGAAAGGATTCTCTCAGGAGCATGTAGCACTCAGATATTCCTCTTCTCATGGTAGGAAGGGAGCAGCAAACTCTTCCTCCCAGCTGTTTCAACCAAAAGTCTCTTCCCAAAAACTGAGTCAAAAAATCACCAGAAGTTCCCCTGCATTGGATCACCACCATACCTCTCTTCTCCAGAAGGCAGGTCGTCTTCTATCCTGGGCCTCCCCCCAGGAAAAGTTTTCCGATTACCTCTCTCCAGACAACACCTAGGGGTCTCGCAGGCTTCTCACAATGGAAAAATTCAGTAAAAGCCAAAGAACCTGGGATGCAAGCCTTTCTAGACAGTGAGTGGACTGGAAGTACAGATTCCTGATCTTTTCAGGGTCACCAGGCTGGAGTGCCTGCACACCAAAGATAAACCCAAAAATCCAAATCAGGAAAAAAAATGCCTCCTCTAACTTCCAAAATCAGGCTTCACTGCCCCAATCTTGCACTGCTGCAAGCTGCTTTTAATTCCTTACCAGGGGATGTCCATCCCAGCACTCTCAAAGGAAGGGGCTGTAGCGAATGGTGCCTTTCCTTTATTGCTCTGGTTTTAATTGAGTTACATTGGCTATCTATTCTGGAAAGAGCCAAGTATAAAATTGCCATATTAATATTCAAACTCCAAAATGATAATACCTCCCATTGAGCCAACTCGATGCTCAAGTTTTACCAACCAGCGAGAGCTTTAAGATCTATGCATCGAGATCTCCTGGATATTCCCTCTTCAAAGGAAGCAAGGCTTCATGTCACTCGAGAGTGTGCATTCTCAGTTGCTGGGCCTATATTTTGGAACTCTCACACTTTAGAATTGAGACAGTCCACCTCTCTAAAAGAGTTTAGAAAGCTAATTAAAACATATTTGTTTAAATTGTTACTTTTAATTATGATATTTTTTGTTGATTTTATATTTTATTTACTTTCCATTTTAAAGACTGAGTTTTGTCAATTTTAGTTTTGTGAAAATGTTATCTTATTTTTTGTGATCTTTTTTCTTTGCTAAACCAAGCATGGTTATGTATTTATATGTATTTCTGTTTTTGCTAAATTATGTATGTATTTTTGTTCATCGCTCAGGCCTTCATTGTGTTGAGCGATTTAAGAAATTTTAATAAATGTAAATGCCACCTATCTCCCTAGCTAAAGGAATTGCACTAGATCACCACTGGTAATGAACCCCGGGGGGGGGGAGGTCATTGCCTCTGTTTGGTGTAAGCAAAGACAGAAACCAGCAGTGAGACAGCTGTTTTTGTTAGACATTCTCCAGGGCAGGTGTGGTGCTCACTGCCAGTGCTGAGCACTGCCAGTACTGAGCACTGCCATGCAGAAGATCCCTGAAGTGGGTTTTCTGCTTCCAGGGTGAGCTGGAGTTGTGGTCATTGTTTACGGGCATACCTAATAGTTGGATTCAGGGCCTATGGTAGGGTTCTGAAATGAGCTGTGGTGCATGATTCCTGGCCCAGGACAGTCACCTAATGACCAGGTTAGATATGTCTCAGGGGGTGGGAGAGGGGATATAAAACAGGGGGAAATCCCTGGGTAGTTGTGAATGAAGGCTCATGGCATTGGATACCACTTGTGGTTCTGATTGAGCTGGAAACCCAAAGAAGTAGGAGAAAACTGTAGAATAAAAAAAAAAACAAAAAAAAAACCTGTCCTCCAAGAATGAACATGACAAGAACAGAGTAAAATTCTCATAAATTAACCTTCCAAACACTGAACGTATGTTCCAGTGCAAAGATTTGTTTTTTTTCTGTTGTAGCTCAGTGTCATATCCTGGATTGTGCAGTCTGCTTACCAAGCCTGTATTATAAATTTGTTTGTCACACCTAGAAGTCTGCAAATGTGCTGACTGTTTTTATCCAGCAGTGTATATTGTGCCAGTGAACATAATAACATTGTAATGACAGCAGAAAAGGACCAAATGGTTCATCCATTCTCCCAGGACAAGTAGGATGGTAGCCCGCACATGTGGGTGACGTCAGCAAACTGAGCCCTATCACGGAAAACTTTTCTGTCAAAGTTTCTAGAACTTTTGACTGGCATACTGAGCATGCCATAATCCCTGTAGCCACAGGGGTCTCCCTTCAGTCTCTTTTTTTTTTTCCGCGCTACAGTTTGCCTCGCGGTTAGGAGCTTTGTGATAATCTCTCACGGAAAAATGTGAAGTTTTCTTCATAAAAAGTTCCTTCATAGGGGTCTCCCATCGCAACATTGTTTTTCTCGTCGCTCGGTGACTATTTTCACCGTCTTCGGTCGATTCCTGCTACCCTGTCCTCAGTTCCTGCAGGCTATTGACTCTTTTCGTGGCCCTTTTTTCCATCATGTTGACAGGTTTTAGAAAATGCCCAGAATGTCCGCGTACCATGTCAATTACTGACCCGCATAATATATGTGTGTTGTGCCTCAGCTCATCACACTATCTTCGTCGATGCCCGAGCTGTGCTCAGATGACCCCCGAAGGGCAGACGTGCCTGCCTGGACAAGATGGGGAGTCCCTTTTCAAAATAAAGCTAACTCCATCGACGTCCACCCAGTCATCACCAGTAGGAACATCGACAAAATCCATCGACAAACCTTGCTGGGAGCAGCAGGGCAGCGGTGACCATCCGTCATCGACAACATCCAGGGCAAGAGCATAGTCTTCCTCTGTGCCGGAGAAAGATCGGACCGAGCACTGAAGGAAACAGTCACCGGCACCAATGCGATTCCACACCTGGTGCCGGCACCGACATTGCATCGGCATTGATGGCTATTGAGCTGATTGCAAAGAGGGCACGGGTAGAGGAGCCTCCAACCTCCTCTCCACCAGAGTCACCAAGGCGATCCCCACCAATATTGGTGCCAGGTATTGAGCCCCCACAGATTCCTGTGGCAGTGCCAGTAGCACCTAGCCTGCCTCCTGTGGCAGTGCCAGTAGCGCCTAGCCTGCCTCCCCCTGCAGCTGCGTTACCTATACCAGCTTCCAGGGAGGAGTTGGACATACTTGTCCAACAGGCAGTCCTCGATGCCCACCAGAACCTTCAACCATCTATGTCGGACCCCATACCAGCACTGGAGCCTTCGATCTTCACGCCATTGCTCGACCGTCTGGATATACTAATCTGTGCCCTTCCGACCCAGCCAGGGCCATTGGTACCAAGACTACCTACTGTGCCTCCGAAACTCCCGATACCCATTCCAGGATCCTCGGAAGACGAAGGCACAGACTCCAGTCCTCTTCCAGCTCCGCTTCCACCGATGCTGGAACCGGTTCCTGGTTCATCGGGGCTCTCTGGATCGAAGCACCATTGAAGCCACCTCACTCTCCATCAGTGCCGTTGCATCCTCCATCGAGACCATTGAGGGATCTGACCATGCCAGTACGTCCTGGAGTACCAGGTTTTTCTCTCCCTCAGGATCTCAGCCTGAGGCCCTGTATGATCCATAGGAGGATGTTGACACCGACACTTCTACAGAAGACATATGCTCGGAACCATCTCCTCCAGAAGAAAGGCTGTCTCCTCCTGAAGACCTCTCCTTTGCCAATTTTGTAAAGGAAATGTCAGAGACCATCCCCTTTGACTTAGTCACCGAGGAGGACACACGTCACAAGACATCGGAAGTCCTGCAATTTATAGACGCCCCCAAAGAAATCATGGCCATTCCAGTCCATGAAGTACTCTTGGATCTGCAGCATCGCCTATGGGGGAGCATCCTTGCACTGTCCAACCAGTTAATAGAAAGACAGATGCAACTTAGTCCAGCACACTCCAGGGTTTCACAAGCCACAGCTTCCTCACCAGTCAGTGGTGGTTGAATCTGCGCAGAAGAAAGCCAAGAGGTTGCGCCCCCCCATTCTTCCGCTCCCCCGGGAAAGGAGCAAAGATTATTGAATGGCTTGGGCCGAAAGGTCTTTCAAGGTTCTATGTTTATTTATTTATTTTTATTTAGTCAATTTTATATACTGACATTCATATTGATTTCATGTCTGTTTACAATGAATAAAATTCAGCATTGTCTGTTAACAAAATTAAAAAATTCAGCATTCAATAACATGTAGTCATCACTCTTACATTAAAACATAATAAAATGCCCTTAATCAGTAATTCTAAGATATAAAATAAAATACATCGAACCTTAACTCTAATATTGTTACTTATCCATAAAACTAAAATTAAATAATATAAAAAGAAGTAAAACTGCCTTATAATTATTTAGTCATAAAATATACATAGGATACGTAAGTATTCATGTAGGGGGAAGCCATGTATAGGTGTTAATTAGCTTTAAAAGCCTGCTCAAATAGCCACGTTTTTATCTGTTTCTTAAAGCTATTTATATTTGCCTCTGTATGAATATCTAGGGGCAGCGAATTCCAAACTTTGGGACCAGCCAGAGATAATGACCTTTCCCTAACTGAACTAAGATGGGCTAATTTTGGTGAAGGTATTGTTAATAAAGCTTGATCAAGTGATCTCAGGTTACGAGATGGAACATGGATACGGAGTGAAGCGTTCAACCATTCAGTATTATTACCATATATAGCTTTATGAATTAAAGTCAAGCATTTATATTGAATTCGAAACTGAACTGGTATAACCAGTGTAATTTCATTAGGATGGGGGAGACATGATCGAATTTCTTTGTGTTAGTCAAGAGCCGTGCTGAGGCATTTTGCAGTAACTGCAAAGGTCGAATGGTTGAGATTAGCACACCTAGTAACAGAGCATTGCAATAGTCCAGTTTCGGTAAAATAAGGGCCTGGAATACAATGCGAAAATCATTAGAGTGCAATAAGGGTTTCAATTTTTTTTTAAGATTTGTAATTTATAAAAGCAGTCTTTCGAAATAGCTTTTATTGATGCTTTCATGTTCAGCTCTGAATCGAGAATATAGACCAATCCCTTGCTTTAAATCGAATATTGTAGGATGGGGCACAAGGTAAAATGTCTGACTCCATTTTTTCAGTAACTTGTTGCTTATAAGCAGTAATTCAGTTTTGGTGTTAAGTGCTAATGACATGTGTGAGAAGCTGTTTAATAGATTTATAGTAGATGTCCCATAGGTTCAGAGTAGACTGAAGAGTCTTTTATAGGTAGTAAAATTTGAACATCGTCTGCAAATAAAAAATGTACCAGACCTAAACCTGCTAGAAACCTACAAAAAGGGGCCATATAAATATTGAACAAGGTTGGGGACAAGGAAGAACCCTAAGGAACTCCTGTATGGAGGTCCACTAAATCAGAATCTTCCGTTACTAATTTTACTTTATATGACCTATTAGTGAGGTAAGATCTAAACCAGGCCAAAGTAGTATCAGTAAGGCCAATTTCTTGGAGTCTTACAATGAGGGCCTCATGATTGAGAGCGTCAAACGCTGCCAAAATATCTAAAAGGATTAAAAAATAAGAATTATTCTGATCAAAGCCTCTTTGGATAGTGTCTGATAGAGAAATTAAAAGGGTTTCAGTATTATGACATTTCCGGAAACCATATTGGGATGGAAAAAGCAACTGGTTATTGTCTAAAACCTCTCCAGATGTTGCAGAACGCAACAGCAAGGATTCTAACCAAGACAAACAAAAGAGACCATATAACACCCATCTTGAAAAATCTACACTGGCTTCCTACCAAATTCAGAATACTTTTCAAAGCACTCTCATCAATCCACAAGGCAATACATAACATCGCACCACTCGAGCTCAAGATCCCTCTTCAACCTCACATCTCCACCAGACCAGTGAGACAAGCATACAGAAACAACCTACAGGTCCCACCAATGAAGACAGCATTAAGTAAAAGAGCTTTCTCCACTGCCAGTCCCAAACTTTGGAACTCTCTCCCATCAGACCTCAGACTAGTGCAATGCCCTATTGTATTTAAGAAAAGACTCAAGACCTGGTTATTCAACCAAGCATTCTCCTAACCTTAGCTTTTATTTGAATTCCAACCTATGATCCCCTTCATTGGTAACCCCCAGAGAGCAATATTAAAAGCCTAGCCTTATGCCCAACACCCGTTCTTAACTCCAGTCTACATTAGGACCCATATATTTTACTTTATGTTGTTAACCCCATGTATTTTTATCCAAGTTCAATCTACCTGTTTATTGTAAGACATCCTCTTGTCATGGTTATTGTTTAGAATGTAAACCGACTTGATTAGTAATTCCATTACTGGAAAATCGGTATACAAAAGCGCTAAATAAATAAATAAATAAATGATCCATGAGTTGTCTGTTAACCACTTTTTCAAGTAGTTTAGCCAAAAAAAGGGAGTTTTGATATAGGGTGATAATTTGCTAGAATATCAGGATCTAACTGGGCTTTTTTCAAAATGGATTTAACTACTGCACATTGTAGTAGATCTGGAAAATTACCTTCTTCTAATGAGATATTAATGATATCTGCCAATGGTTTGGCTACGATGTCCTGAACTGATTTGATATATTTTATGGACATCTCGTCCAATGGATGATTAGGAGGTTTCATCTTTTTGATAAGATTAACAATTTCCAGGGAGGATATTGTATCAAATGATGACCAATTTGCTGAGGGGTTAATGGGTAGTGTAATGCTTTGTTTGGATTGCATATTTAAATCATTTAATACAATTTTAATTTTATTTCTAAAAAAAGAAGCAAATTTGTTGCTTTTGTTTTTTATATTATCCCAAGAGAGTGAGTTACCTCTAACATTAGTGAGTTCAGATACATAAGCAAATAAAATCCTAGGATTAAATTGAAATTTATGTATTTTGTCAGAATAATAATCTCGTTTGGCAGTATTGATGGCTTCTCTGTATTTGTGAAGGGCGACTCTATAATTAGCTAGCGAGGCAGCATTACGGTGTTTCCACCAAAATCTTTCAAGTTTCCTAAGGCCTTGTTTGAGGGTTTTAAGGTGAGAGGAAAACCAGGGAGCTTTTGAGGGAATCCATTTCTTAACAATAGGACAAATCTTTTTCGCTAGTTCTGACATGGACTTATTCCATGACATAACTGCATTAAATGTATTTGAAATATCTAATTTTTCCAATGTTTCTGGAAAATTATTAGTTAAGTCCTCGGTTGTACAAGATTTTTTAAACTCAATTTCAATTTTATCTGTTAGGCTAATTTTAATCTGGGGAGTTTAAGTGAAATAGATGTACTAACCAAATGGTGGTCAGACCAAGGAACAGGTAAACTATCTGGTAAGGCAGTAGTCTTAAAAGCCTCATTCAAGAACAACAAGTCTAATGTATGGCCTGCTTTATGTGTAGGTGTCTTAATTATCTGAGTGAATCCTAAAGCTTCTAAGGTGTTTAAAAATGTTTCACAACTAGCAGACCGAGGAAACATATCCACATGTAAATTAAAATCACCCAAAATTATGGTGGGGATGGTAAAATCAATCATAGAGGAGAAAAATTCAATAAGTGGAGAACAGTTATGATCCAGTATCTTGCATAGCTGCCTATCAATTATACATGACACAATACCAGAGGTACCTGTGGAAACAGGTCCAAGGCATAGTGGACTCTCTGCCTCAGCAACAGCAAGAAAACCTCACTGTCCTCCTCCAGAAAGGCCTCAAGGCAGGAAAACATGAGGTCAGAGCTGCATATGATTCCTTCGAGACGGCGCCTCGCTTATCAGCAACAGGAATCAGTGCCAGAAGATAGGCCTGGCTTAAAGCATCTGACTTGAGAACAGAAGTTCAAGACAAGCTCGCTGATCTCCCCTGCACTGGAGATAATCTCTTTGGTGACAAGATTCAGGATGCAGTAGCTCAATTAAAAGATCATCATGAGACCCTGCGTCAGCTCTCCACAGTCTCCTCAGACCCTCTTACTTCGGTTCATAAAACCACCAGAAGAGATGCCAGAAGACCATTTTATCGCTCACGCAAGTACTACCGACCTACTTCTCGCATGAGACCAGCCAGACCACCACAAAGAGGACAGCTATGTCAGACCAAGACGTCCAGATCTCAGCCAGACCTGCAAATGGGCCCGGCCTCTGGTTTTTGAAAATTATCCAGAGAATAGTGGCCACTCTCTAAATCAAAGACCAGACTTGCCAGTAGGAGGTGGGCTAGACCACTTTAAAACCAACTGGCACAGCATTACCACAGACCAATGGGTTATATCCATCATAACCCAAGGATACCATCTAAACTTTCAAGGTACCCCTGGATTCACCGCCCAATCCACTGTGAATGCAAAAAGATCACACAACCCTTCTAGAGTCAGAACTGACCACCCTACTGAGTGTCAGGACTATGGAAGCCGTTCCCCGAGCACAGCAGGGCAGATGGTTCTACTCCTGCTATTTTCTCATTCCAAAAAAATCAGGCAGCCTCCGCCCCATCCTAGACCTCCGCAATCTCAACAAATTTCTACAAAAAGAAAAATTCAGGATGGTGTCCTTGGGCACCATGCTTCCCCTTCTGCAAAAAGGAGATTGGCTCTGTTCTCAGGAACTTCAAGACACGCTCACATTCCAATGTTCCCACATCACCGCAAATACCTGCACTTTATAGTGGGACATCAATATTTTCAGTACCGGATTTTGCCTTTCAGACTGGCCTCGGCACCCCGTGTATTTACAAAGTGCCTAGCAGTGGCTGCAGCCCATCTACGCAAACACAGCATACATATGATTCCTTACCTGGACGACTGGCTAATCAAGAACCAGTCCCAACAAGGAGCTCTCAAGCTCACCATCAATCTGTTACACTCGTTGGGGTTTCTCATCAATTACCAGAAATCCCACCTTCTTCCATCTCACCTCCTGATTTTCATCGGAGCAGATTTGGACACCACAGTCGCAAAGGCCTCCCTGTTCAACGACTGCACAGACACACTCTCCAAGCTAGCTACGTCTTTTCGCACAAAACAAACAACCTCAGCCCATTAATTTCTCACATTCCTGGGCCACATCGCTTTCATGGTCTACATCACTCCTATGGCCAGGCTGGCTATGTGGATAACTCAAAGGACTTTGAAATCTCAGTGGCTTCAAGCCATTCAACCTCTTTCATCCCAAATCTATGTAACCCACCAGCTACGTCTATCACTTCTCTGGTGGATAAACAAAGCCAACTTGTTGAAAGGTCTACCCTTCCAGCAACCACTTCCTCAAGTGACCTTAACCACAGATGCATCCAACTTGGGTTGGGGAGCTCATGTGAACAACCTTCAAACTCAAGGGACTTGGACACAACTCGAAGCACAGTTTCAAATCAACTTCTTAGAGCTTTGAGCCATATGCTATGCTCTCTTTCCATTCAAAGACTGCCTTTCACACAAGAGTGTTCTCATACAGACAACACAGTTGCAATGTGCTACTTGAACAAACAGGGAGGCACAGGCGCTTATCTCCTCTGCCAAGAAGCTGTGCAGATCTGGGCCTGGGCCCTTGCACACTCCATGTATCTACGGGCCACTTATCTGGCAGGCAGATCGCCTCAGTTGACAGTTCCATCGCCACGAGTGGTCTCTGGATCCCGTGGTAACGAACAGAATCTTCCAGCGTTGGGGTCAGCCAACGATCAACCTCTTTGCATCCAACCTGAATCAAAGTGGACAGATTCTGCTCCCTGCACAGGCAGCAAAACAGGTTAGCCATGGATGCCTTCGCTCGCCCCTGGAACACAGGCCTCCTATACGCGTATTCCCCGATAGCCAAAACTCTTGTGAAACTACAACAGGACAGGGGAACAATGATATTCATAACCCCATATTGGCCTCAACAAATATGGTTTCCCATGCTTCTGAACCTCTCCATCTGAGAATCAATTCGCTTGGGCACAGCGCCCACACTCATAATTCAGAACCATGGCATGTTACGCCATCTGAACCTTCAGACCCTATCCCTCACAGCCTGGATGTTCAAAACTTGATCCTTCAACCACTCAACCTTTCAACTAGGGTCTCTCAAGTGCTTGTAGCTTCACAAAAGCCTTCCACACAAAAATCCGATCTTTCGAAGTGGAAAAAATTTACCACATGGTGCACTCAAAAGGGTATCGACTAGAGATGTGATTCGGCCGAACCTTTTGGTTTGGCCTTCGTTATCAGCCCGCCACGGGAAATTTCGTTTTCCCGCAGTTCGGGCTGATTTTATTTCGGCTGTCCCTGAAACAAAACCTGAAACCTGCCCCAACCCTTCAGATTAAATTTGCAACGGGGGGTTGTAAAAAAAAAAACACAACAAAACAAAAAACTCAAACCCACCCCTTCAAATTTAATTGCAACCCTCCCACCCTCCTGATTCCCCCCCCCAAAACTTGCCAAAATTCCTTGGTGGTCCAGCGGGGGTCCCGGGAGCGATCTCCCGCTCTCTGGCCGTCAGCTGCCAGTAATCAAAATGACGCCGATGGCCCTCTGCCCTTACCATGTGACAGGGGCTATTGGTGCCATTGGTCAGCCCCTGTCACATGGTAGGAGCAATGGATGGCCCGCACCATTTTTTAAGATGGTGTCGGCCGTCCATTGCTCCTACCATGTGACAGAGGCCAGCCAATGGCACCGATAGCCCCTGTCACATGGTAAGGGCAAAGGGCCATCGGTTCCATTTTGATTAGTGGCAGCCAAAGGCCAAGAGGGGGAGATCGCTCCCGGGACCCTGCTAGACCAGCAAGGACTTTCGGTAAGTCTGGGGGGCGGGGGGTCAGCAGGGTGGGGGGTTGCAATTAAGTAAATTTGAAGGGTTGGGGTTTGTTTTTTTTGTTTTGTTTTTAAATGTGCCCTTTCTCCCCTCCCGAAATACAATAAGAAAACCACATGAAATTTCGTGGGTTTTCTTATCGTTTCGTTGCGCCCCCCCCCCCCCCCCCCCCAAAAAACCCACAACGAAATAGGAAATACCGACTCCTTTTCCTGCACCACTCCATCTCTATTAGATTAACTCTGGCACCTTTCAGACTCTGGTCTCCAGACTTCTTCGGTACGGGTACACCTCAGTGCCATCTCAGCGTACCACAAGGGAATAGGGGATGCCCCAATAACAGCGCAACCCCTTGTGAGTCGGTTTATGAGGGCCCTTTTACAACTTAAGCCCCCTCTACGGCCACCAGTTATCGAATGGGACCTAAATGTAGTACTTACAAGGCTCATGCGTTCTCCGTCTTAGCCTTTACACTCCTGTGATGATAAATCCCTTACATGGAAAGTCCTCTTCCTAGTAGCCATTACATCTGTCAAAAGGTTAGTGAGTTACAAGCACTTGTCACATACTCACCCTGTACAAGGTTTCTCCATGATCGAGTGGTACTCCGTACTCACCCTAAATTCCTTCCTAAGGTGGTAACTGACTTTCACCTGAATCAGTCTATAGTCTTGTCCACCTTTTTCCCAAGGCCTCACTCTCACCAGGGCGAGAGAGTTTTACACACCTTGGACTGTAAACATGCACTTGCCTTTTACTTAGACCGCACTGCAGTCCGTAGGAAATCCACCCAACTCTTTGTTTCTTTCAAAAAAAACAAGCCAGGAGTTGCAGTGGACAAACAAACTCTCTCCAACTGGCTAGCAGACTGTATTGAATTCTGCTATGAGAAAGCGGGCCTTCCTCTCCAGGGACGAGTGAAGGCGCACTTAGAGCCATGGCAACCTCAGTAGCAACTATCCTTCAGTACTGATTGCTGAGATCTGTAAAGCTGCAACATGGAGTTCTCTTCACACTTTTGCAGCCCATTACTGCCTGACAAGAAAGACGTCAAGACTCTGCCTTCAGCCAGTCCGTCTTAAAGAACTTATTTCCAGTATAATCCCAACTCCTTCAACATCCATCTGCTGTGATTTTCAGGCTGCCTCATTTTTCTCAACAGTACGCCAGTTGTTGTGCCTGTTGCAAAAGTTGTATGCTGTTGGTCCAAACAAATGAGTCAGCCTGTAGCTTGCTAATCACCCACATGTGAGGTCTACCATCCTGCTTGTCCTGGGAGAAAGTAGAGTTGCTTACCCTGTAACAGGTGTTCTCCCAGGACAACAGGATGTAGTCCTCACGAAACCCACCCACCACTCCGTGAAATTGGGATCTGTTTTATTATTTTATTTTTTCGCTCTCACCTCTTGCTACAATGAGACTGAAGGGAGACCCCTGTGGCTACAGGGATTATGGCATGCTGGGTATGCTCAGTGTGCCAGTCAAAAGTTCTAGAAACTTTGACAGAAAAGTTTTTCATGATAGGGCTCAGTCTGCTGACGTCACCCACATGTGAGGACTACATCCTGCTGTCCTGGGAAAACACCTGTTACAGGTAAGCTGTTAGGATCATGGACCCTTGGGCTGGCTGAGACGGCAGGTGTAGTGCTGTGGAACCCCACAGTGAGTGTCTCCGCCGGGAGGCTGTGCTGAGGAGAGACTTCGAAGAGGGCTTCACCACTGGAAGCCCGAGGTCCCCCCAGGAGGAGCCCGTAGGGACCCGGGCCTCTTGGTCTTAGGTGGATCCTATGCGACCAAGGATTGGAAGAGCAGCTTGCCGAGGTATCTGACGATGAGATGGCGCCCAGGAGGTCAGGAGAGACTTCACCCTTGGAAGCCCGCAGTCCCCCGGGAGGAGCCCGTGAGGACCCGAGCCGCTGGGGCTTAGGAGAAACCTCTGGGCGGGTGAAGAAGTACCTGCAGCAGTGGAGAGATAAGCCGAAGTCCAGAACAAGCCAAGGTCGGGAGTCAGATGTCGAATGACCAAAACCAGGGACGGAAGCTGAAGCCGGAGTCGAAGAACGAAGCAAGGTCAAGAATCAGATGTCGGATGCCAAAACCAGGGATGGAAACTGAAGCCGGAGTCGAAGAACAAAGCAAGGTCAGGAGCCAGGAATCAAACGTCAGGAACAAGCAGGAAGCACAACTAGCTACTCCGAAGAGTGAACCATGTTGCAAGGCGACGGTTAGGTGTGACTGCCGGGTTTAAATAACCTGGCAGTGTCTGACGTCATCAGGAGGCTGTCTTCAGTTTTCCCGCGCTGGCTCCTTTAAATCTAGAGCCCCTGTGCGCACGCCTAGGGGGCGGGGCCAGCAGCGGATCGTCGTTGGCTTCTCCCTCACAGGGAGAACGCTGTGGTAGGCCGCGTCTTGGGCCTGGACAGCCGGAGGGGAGCTCCCGTGGCCGGGGCGGGCCGCATGGTGAGTGGGGATCCTGGGGCACGGCCCAGGATCGCAACAGGTAAGCAACTCTGCTTTCTGCCCAGCAAGCTGCTTATGGTAGTATTTACCCTGCCCTGCAAGTTACCCCTATGTTTCTCTTAAGGATTCAAATGCCGCTCCGTTCAGTTATCCCCAAGCCTTATGATAACCCTTAATTTACTGCTAGCAATATTTCTACTGGGTGATGAGCCACCTTTAAAATTCAGACAGTGCTGCTTGATGTGTTTTGCTCATAGACTTGGCCATAGAAGCAGTTCTGTGCTTTTTCTCTTATGCCTGCGCATCAGAGCCCCAGACTGTAAAAGTCGGGCCCTGTGTTGGTTGTTGTCTTGAGTCCAAGTTCTGTCTCCCCCACCCATCCCCGCTGTCAGATTTTAGTGTAATTATTCAGGGCACGGAAGTGCAGGGGAGAAGACCCTGTGTCCAGTGGGAGGATCTGCTTCCCTGGAGGCAGCTGCGATGGGGAAACTGGCCAGCATTTAATATTGCAAGGGAATACCACAGATGAGTTTTGGAAGCCATCATTTTCAGCCCCTCACCTGGGGGAACTGATACTGAAGGAAACCACACATTTCTTCTGGTGTGGTTTCCTGCTGACTGCTCAAGAGCAGGAAGTGGACTCCACCAGTGCTGAAAACTTCACTTTGCATTATTCCATGCTGACAAGCAGAGCTATTCTGTCTTTATCTTTTAAAGGTACAGGTTATGTTGGTACCTTTGCATCGGTAACTCTAAAGCCAAGGTCATTTGTCTAGCACTGTAGCTGCTGGGATACACATCTAATGATTGTATAAAGTGTATAGGTAGTGAGAGAAGAGCTCAAATGAGGTATCTAGTAGTGCATTTATATTATACAATTACCGTCTTTACTCCAAAGATGACAAATTAACTTCACTTCTAAGGTGTTTCATTTTGCTCTATCTGCTCCATCCACATGGGATGCTGCTCTGGGTCAGTATGAGAATGGAGAACCTCCTCTTAAAACCAGATTTTAAATCTACTTGCAGAAGTTATAAGGAAACTGTATCCAGCGTGCAAGACAATAGTACTTCAGAAGTAAACATTGCAAACTACAGTGCCTGACCTTCACAACACACTTCCTTTACAGATAAAGCATGACTGTTTAACTTCATCTCCTTCTTTGTGGTTTTTGCTTTTAAAAAAAAAAAAAAAAAAAAGCCCAGAGGAAAAGGCTCCTGTGTTTTTTGGGTTTTTTCCCCACCCATCAAGGAAATTTAAATAAGAAACTAGAGCTATCATTTTCTGCATAGTATATCTGGAAACATGGCAGCTCCTTCCCTTTCTCCTGCTGTTCTTCACTTGCAGAAGTGTATGTATAGTTCAGTTTATTTATTTAAAAGTATTTATATCCCGCCCCTCCCAAGTTCAGGGCGGGTTACAATACAATAAGTCATTTAAATAACATAATTAAAATAATAAACAGACATCTTTAAAAGGTAATAAAATACAGGCAAGCTTCAAACAAATAATTGAAAAATAAACTAAAATGTGACTAATTTGCTTGTGAGGTTTTGCATAGATCGGGAAAGGCCTGAATAAAGAGATAGGGGTAGATTTTATAACATGCGCACGCCCTGGGGCTGAAGTAAGTTGTGCGCACCGGCCGACTGCTGGCGTGTGATCCCTGGCCCAGCAGCCATGCAGAGGCCTCTGGCTCCACCCCTTTTTGCAAGCCCTGGGACTTACACGCGTCCCGGGCCTTTTAAAAATAGGCCCGGTGCGCGTAACCCTTTTAAAATCCGGCCCATAGTGTTTGATGGCATTCTTGAATAATTTTATCTGAGATTAAATGGATTTCTGTTGGGTTTGAGTTCCAGAGTATGGGTCCGGTAATTGAGAATGCACATTCTCTGGTGGAAACTAGTCTAGTAGTTTTCGGTGACGGAACTTGAAGTAGAAATTTGTTTTTTGAGCGAAGATTCCTGCTTGGGGTGTATATGTGAAGAGAAACAGAAAGCCAGGAAGTGTTGTTACTATAAGATGACATCACGAGAGAGAGAGACCACGCCCCCTCCCACAACGTCATGGAGACCGTCGGCGGTTGAAAAGCGCCTCACCACCAGGCGCCGCGCGCCGTGCGTCGTGCAATGAAGGGGTGCGACAAAGGGGTTTTCCCCTTTGTGCTCCCCTTCGTGCAACCCTTGGTGCCTCATTTAATTTCCTTTGTACATTTTCTGTTTATATAAACCATTTCCAAGTTAAGTACCCTTTTTTAGTTTATTAACAAGTTTAATTTGTAATTGTTCACTGTATCAGACTATGGAGTTATTCTCCAGCTGTCTTGTTTTTGTTCTATGTAAACCGGTATGATTTACATGTAATGTAAGAATGTCGGTATATAAAAATCCAAAATAAATCCAAAATAAATAATAAATAAATAAATAAATAGACAATCGTGTGAAAAATCATCAGGGTTTTAAATTGTATACACCACTTAACAGGCAGCCAGTGAAGTTTGTGAAGGACCGGGGAAATGTGTTCTCGGAATTTGGTATTATGTATAAGTTGTGCCACTGGGTTTTATAGTAACTGTAATGGGCAAGTAGTGATTTGTGATAGGTCTAATAACAAAGACTTGCAATAATCAATGCCGTCGAATTAGTGATTGTATAATTGTGCGGAAATGAACCGGATCAAATAGTGGTGTTACATGTCTCTAACTTTATTTTCAAGACAGAATTTCTGAAGAAAGTTTTGGGGTGTGAGTTAAGGTTTAGTTTTGTGTTGAGGATGATTCCTAAATTACGTACCTGATTAACTATATGTATTGTGCAGTTGTCGTGTTGAAAGAAAGAGGGGATGCTTTCAAAACGAGGATTTCCTAAAATGAATATTTGTTTTATTGAGATTTAGACTTAATTTATTGTACGTTAACCAGCTTTTGATTTTTGTGAGGCATAAGGAGAGGAATTTTGATGTATCTTGCCAGGTCTGTTTGGTGGGGAAGAAGAATTGTATATCGTCTGCTTAGATTCTGTAAGTTAGGCTAAGTGTGGCTAACAGTTGACAAATTGGGGTGAGATAGATATTGAATAATGCGTCTGAAAGGGCAGAACCTTGGAGAACTCTGTTTTTAGTGCAAATGAAGTGGATTGATTATGATTGAAAATTTGTTGAAATCGGTTGGATAGATAAGATTTGAACCAGTTATAGACTGTTCCAGAAATGCCTATGTGGGATTGTCGGGTTAATAGGATTTGATGATTAATGGTGTCAAATCCTGCTGAGAGATCAAGAAAAATGGCAATGTAGGATGTTCCAGAGTCGAATTCACGGAGAATGGTATCTGTGCTGGAAATTAGTAGCATTTCAGTACTATAGTGCAGCATGAAACCAAATTGATATTGATCAAGTAAGGATTGTTGATCAATGAAGGATGTTAACTGTTTTAAGACTACAGATTCTAGAATTTTGGCAAGAAATGGAAGTGAGGAAATGGGTTGGAAGTCAGCAAAATTTGGGTTAGCATTATTCTTTGGCATGGGAGTTACAGCAACAGTTTTTAGGTTTTCTGGTAGGTGGCCATTAATGAGACAGGAATTGACTGTTAGCTATTGGAAGTGCGATATTTTCCTTAGTTGTTTTGAAAAGAGTGGAAGGTTTCATTTTGGAAATATTTATAATTTCAGTACTGGCAACAGTTTCAAACGATTCTTAGGACTGGGTTATTACTAGAAGTTAGGTGGTGGGTTCATGGTGGGAAATGTGGCAACGATGGTTTGGATTTTTTGTTCAAAGAATTTGCCAAATAAGTTGCTGAGTTGGGTTAGGGTATTGGATTGAATTGTTATTGGGGTTGGTAATGGATTTCAATAAATTATTTATTTAAAAATTTTGTATACAGTCATTCGCAAGAAACATCGCAACGGTTTACATCATAGAATCATAAAAGCAACAATAAATTCTGGTAGTTAAAATACAATAAGATATTTAAACAAAATAAAATTATTAATAAAAAGATGGGTAAAAAAATACTTAATTACTTAAGAATAATCGCAGTTTTGGGATTGTTGTTTGAATCTTTGATACGTGATGTGTAATATTTCTTTTTTGCGTCATTAACTGCTGTATGATATAGGTCAAGTTCTTTCTTATATAAAAGGAGATTGTTTTTGCTTTTATTTTTTCTCCATTTTATTGCTAGGGAAAATAGTTTGCATTTGTGGGTTATAAGTGAGTAGGAAAACCAAGGCGCGTATTTGTTTCTATTGGCTTTTACTGTACATAGGGGCAGTGTGATCAAGGGTTTTCAGTAATGAGGTATTCCAGTTTGCAATGCATCGGGGTCGTCACTACTGTTACTATTGAATATTGGTATAAACGTTTTAACAAACAGATCAGGTTCTATGTGTTTATGCTTTACTAGCATAGCATGTGGGATTTTGGGTTATGTAGGTGGTTGGTTAAGTTGAACAGAAAAACGTATGATGAAATGGTCAGACCAGGGTTTAGGTGTGATTGTCATTCTGTTAGTCAAATGATGAAAAGTTCTGGTATTTAGAAATATAAGGTCAAGCGTGTGACCAGCACAGTGGGTTGGAGCTGAAATGATTTGAGTTAGATCTAAAGCAGACATGGTATCTAGAAAATATTCTGCAACAGAGGATAAAGGGGTAGTGTCTACATGTATGTTGAAGTCACTGGCAATGATTGTTCAGTCGGGATGCAGTAGTGAAGTAATCAAATATTCCAGTATGGGAATTGCATTATTTGCAATTATGCCTAGAGGGCAGTAAATTAAGCATAAGCTGAAATTTGGGTTTTCTAATAATTATTCAAACTGATTTGGGAGGTCCGGTTGAGATGTGGTAAAGGTGATGGTGTTTTTGTGGAAAATCACTAGGCCTCCCCCGCGTCTGTCATAGCATGGGAGGTGTTGAAAGTTGTAGTTGCTAGAGGACGTAAGTTTTAAGAGGGATTCGTCTCCTGGACTTGTCCAGGATTCTGTTACACACATACAGTCTATGGACAAGTCCAGGAGAATGTCATGAATAATGTTAGCTTTCTTTTTCAATGACCTTTCATTTATTAAAGATATGTTGAGATTTGAGAGATTATTGGGTAATTCTTTTGTTTTGGTTTCTTGAAGTAGAGTTATCCTAGTGAGTACTGATTTAGGTCTAGGTGTGTTACGTTTGTGTCTGAGAGAGCCATATATTCCTAGATTTGTAGTAATTGGAATGAACATAGAAGACACCATGAGGAAAGTGAATAAGAGGATCAGGATAGATAGAGCGTTGTTTGCACTCATCCATGCACGAAGGAGCATGCTCCAAATGCGATTCTTTCAGGCAAAGGTTGCAAGCTACTCATATATTCCTTTGGAGGTGGATGCATGCGTATTTCTAAAGTTTTTAACATGTGAAACATGCTGGTGTCCTCTTGCATAAAACAATATTTCATAGATATCCAATTTAGTACTTTATTATTGTCATGGAACTGTAAACAAAAGACCTAAAATGCAGTTTTGTTTTTTAAATTCATTTTTAACCATGCTGATGTCTCAAAAGACAGTGAAAAGAAGAACTTAATTCTGAGAGATCTAACATTGGGTACACTACAGGAAGTCCTCAGACTTGAGACACAGTTGGTTCCTGAAAACTGTAAGGTGAAACTGACACCAGGGCCCAATGCCCTGTTTTTACCAAAATAACTCAGAATTTACTTTTGTATAGGACTTTAAAAATTCTATACATATTTTAAAGCATTGCTTGTTTTTTGTCTTAAGAGTAAAGTGCCAAGGCATGTCTACAGGTCTTTGTACTGACACTGTCCTCAGGAAGTCCCTGATACTTTTCCTACAGATGTCACCTCACCAGACCTCATGGTCATCAGCACACTGTGATAGCTGGGAGATGCTTGGGCATCTTAAAGTTGAAGCAAGCTGTTGTAAGTTGGGTAATGGGTGTGAGTTTAGACAGGTAACTCTGAATCGTTGTAAATCACAACACCGCATGTTGAGGACTTCCTGTATACTCTTTCAAGATAATTTTTTTCTCCAGAATCGAGTTCTCCCAGGACAAGCAGGATGGTAGTCCTCACATGTGGGTGATGTCACTCAACGGAGCCCTATCACGGAACACTTTCTGTCAAAGTTTCTAGAAACTTTGTCAGTCAAAGTTTCTGGAAACTTTGACTGGCACACTGAGCATGCCCAGCATGCCATAAACCCTGTAGCCACAGGGGTCTCCCTTCAGTCTCTTTTTTTTCCGCGCTGCAGTTTGCCTCATGGTTAGGAGCTCTGTGAGAACTTTCTCTCAACTTTTCCTCACAGAATACTTTGAAGTTTACTTCTCTCAAAACTTCCCTCATACGGGTCTCCCATCGCTACATTGGTTTTTCGACGCTCAGTGAGTAAATTCCACAGTCTTCGGTCGGTCCCTGCTTCCCTTTCTTCGGTGTCCGCAGGCCATTGATAGTTTTGGGGTCCTTTTTTCCATCATGGCATCGGGTTTTAGAAAATGCCTGGAGTGTCCCCGTACCATGTCTGTTACCAACCCGCATGACGTCTGTGTGCTGTGCCTCGGCTCATCACACGACGTTCATCGATGCCCAAGCTGTGCCCAAATGACCCCGAAGGGTAGGTGGGCCCACCTAGACAAGATGGAGTCCCTTTTCAAGATTAAGTTAACTCCATCGACTTCCACCCAGTCATCACCGGCGGGAATATCGAAGAAACTGTCGACAAACCTTGCTGGGACCACCAGGGCAGCAGTGGCTACCCGTCACAGACACCATCTAAGGCATTGGCATCATCTTCCTCGGTACCGGAGAACGACCGGACCGAGCACCGAGGAAACACTGTCACCGGCACCAATGCAATTCTTCTCCCGGTGCCGACACCGCATCGGCCTCGATGGTGAAGAGGACACAGGTACAGGAGCCTCCAACCTCTTCTTCACCCAAGATACTGAGGCAATCCCCACTGATATCTGTGCCGGGTACTGAACCCCTACAAACTCCTATGGAGATGCCCAGTAGCGCCTAGCCTGCCTCCCCCTGTAGCTGCGTTATCTACATCAGCTTTCAGGGAGGAACTGGATGGTCTCATCCGCCAGGCAGTGCTCGATGCCCTCCGAGACCTACAGCCGCCATCAATGTCTGCCCCCATGCCAGCACAGATACCGGAGCCATCGATGTTTCAGCCGCTACTCAACCGACTGGACACACTCATCGGTGCCATTCCTACTCAGCCTGGGTCACCGATGCCAACACAACCTATGGAATCTCTGAAAACCCCGATACCCATTCTGGGTTCCTCAGAAGACGAAGGCACGGACTCCGGTCCTCTCCCAGCACCGCTTCCACTGATGCCCGGTCCATCGGGGCTCTCGGGACCGAGACGCCCACGTTTCCCTTCGATGCTGCCGAAATCCTCATCAGTGCCACCGCATCTTCCATAGAGGCCATCAAAGGATCCGTGGGTGCCAACACGTCCTACAGCACCACCTTTTTTTGCCTCCCTCAGGATCTCAACCAGAGACCCTGCATGACACATGGGAGGATGTTGACGCAGACACATCTATGGAGGACATCCTACCAGAACCATCTCCTCCGGAAGAAAGGAGAAAGTCTCCCCCAGAGGACCTCTCCTTTGCAAATTTTGTAAAAGAAATGTGTCAGAGACAATCCCCTTTGACCTGATTACAGAGGAGGACACACGCCATAAAACATTGGATGTTCTCCAATTTGTTGATGCTCCAAAAGAAATTATGGCTATCCCTGTCCATGAGGTGCTCTTGGACTTCCAACATCGTCTCTGGGAGCATCCTTGTACTGTCCCACCAGTGAATAGGAGGACAGATGCAACATATCTGGTCCAACATACTCCAGGATTCCAAAAGCCACAATTACCCTATCAATCAGTGGTAGTTGAATCCGCACAGAAAAAGGCCAGGCGTCTGCACCCTCACTCTTCATCTCCCCCTGGAAAAGACCAAAAATTCCTGGACACTTTGGGTCAGAAAATCTTTGTGCTCTATGCTAGTGTCATGTATAGCTGCATACCCAGCTATACATGGCACAATATCAGAGGAATCTCTGGAAGCAAGTTGAGGGAATAGCTGACTCTCTACGCCAACAACAGGATAACCTCAATGCCGTACTACAAAAAGGCCTTGAAGCTGGAAAGCATGAAGTAAGGGCTGCTCACGATTCCTTTGAGACTGCTTCTCGCATGTCAGCTAAAGGAATCAGTACCAGAAGGTGGGCCTGGCTTAAGGCATCGGACTTGTGAGTTGAAGTCCAAGACAAGCTCGCTGATCTGCCGTGTACCGGAGAAAATCTATTCGGTGACGAGATGCAGTGGTTCAACTGAAAGACCACCACGAGACCCTGCTTCAACTGTCCACGGTTACTACAGAGGCTCCCTCCTCTGCAAGAAGGACCACGAGAAGGGACCCCAGAAGACTGTTTTATCACTCACGCGGGTACTACCTACCTACATCTCGCGTGAGATCAACCAAACCACCTCAGAGAGGACACCCACAACAGCCAAAACCATCCAGGCCTCAGCCAGCCCCGTAAACAGGCCAAGCCTCTGGATTTTGAAATCTGTCCAGAGAACAGCAGCCACTCCACAAAGCCAAATCCAGACTTGCCAGTAGGAGGTCAGATTCACCATTTCATAACAAACTGGCTCGGCATTACCACAAACGAATGGGTTATCTCCATCAAAACCCAAGGATACCATCTAAACTTCCTCATGCTGCCCCTGGATTCACCACCCAATCCACTGTGGATGCAAAAAGATCACACAATCCTTCTAGAGTCAGAACCGTCCACCCTTCTGAGCGCTAGGGCTGTGGAAAGTTTTCCCCGGCCCAGCAGGGCAGAGGGTTCTACTCCCGCTATTTCCTCATTCCAAAGAAATCAGGCGGCCTCCGCTCCATTCTCAACAAATTTCTACAAAAAGGAAAATTCAGGATGGTGTCCCTCTGCACCATGCTTCCCCTTCTGCAAAAGGAGATTGGCTCTGTTCTCTCTATCTTCAAGGCGCTTATGCGCACATTCCAATATCCCCACATCACCACAAATACCTGCACTTTGTAGTGGGACATCAACATTTTCAGTACCGGGTTCTGCCTGTCGGAATTGCCTCGGCATCCCTTGTATTTACAAAGTGCCTAGCAGTGACTGTGGCCCATCTATGCAAACACTGCAAACACAGCATACATGTGTTTCCTTACCTGGACGACTGGCTAATCAAGAATCAATCCAAGCAAGGAGCTCTCAAGCTCACCATCAATCTGCTACACTCGTTGGTGTTTCTCATCAATTACCAGAAATCCCACCATATTCCATCTTGCCTCCTGACTTTCATCGGAGCAGATTTGGACACCACGGTCGAAAAGGCTTTTCTACCCAACGACTGCTCAGACACACTCTCCAAACTTACCTACATCTCTGCGTTCAAGGAAAACAGCCTCAGCCCATCAATTTCTCACATTGCTTGGCCACATGGCTTCCATGGTCCACATCACTCCTATGGCCAGGCTGGCCATGCGGATAACTCAAAGGACTTTGAAATCTCAGTGGCTTCAAGCCATTCAACCTCTTTCGTCCCAAATCCATGTAACCCACCAACTACGTCTATCACTTCTCTGGTGGACCAACAAAACCAATTTGCTGACAGGTCTACCCTTCCAGCAACCAGTTCCTCAAGTTACCTTAACCACAGATGCATCCAACTTAGGTTGGGGAACTCATGTGAACGACCTTCAAACTCAAGGGACTTGGACACAACTCGAAGCACAGATTCAAATCAACTTCTTAGAGCTTCGAGCCATACGCTATGTTCTATTTGCGTTCAAAGACTGCCTTTCATACAAGACTGTTCTCATACAAATCGTCAACACAGTTGCAATGTGGTATTTGAACAAACAGGGAGGCACAGGCTCTTATCTCCTCTGCCAAGAAACTGCCAGATCTGGGCCTGGGCTCTTGCACACTCCATGCATCTCCGGGCCACTTATCTGGCAGCATACACAACATAGTAGCAGATCGCCTCAGTCGACAGTTCCATCCCCACGAGTGGTCTCTGGATCCTGTGGTAACGAACAGAATCTTCCAGCGTTGGGGTCAGCCAACGATCGACCTCTTTGCATCCAACCTGAATCACAAAGTGAACAGATTCTGCTCCCTGCACAGGCAGCAAAACAGGTTAGCCATGGAAGCCTTCACTCGCCCCTGGAACACAGTCCTCCTATATGCATATCCCCTGATACTGCTGATTGCCAAAACTCTCATAAAACTACAACAGGACAGGGGAGCAATGATACTCATAGCCCCATATTGGCCTCGACAAGTATGGTTTCCCATGCTTCTCGACCTCTCCATCCGAGAACCAATTCGCCTAGGCACAGTGCCCACTCTCATAACTCAGAACCATGGCATGTTCCGCCACCCGAACTGTCAAACCCTATCCCTCACAGCCTGGATGTTGAAAGCTTGATCCTACAACCGCTCAATCTTTCATCTAAGGTTTCTCAAGTGCTTGTAGCTTCATGAAAGCCTTCCACACGAAAAATCTATCTTTCTAAGTGGAAAATATTCAGCACGTGGTGCATGCAGAAAGGCATCGACCCTTTTTCCTGCCCCACTCCTTCTGTTAGACCATTTCTGGCACCTTTCGGACTCTAGTCTCCAGATTTCCTTGGTACGAGTACACCTCAGTGCCATCGCAGCGTACCACAAGGGGGTAGGGTATGACCCAATTACAGCGCAACCCCTTGTTAGTTGGTTTTTGAGGGGTCTCTGACAACTTAAGCCCCCTCTAAGGCCACCAGTGACAGAATGGGACCAGTACTGGAGAAGGTTTTCATGGGTAATGATTCAGATGGACTGAACCAAATCACGGTGAACCTAGAAGATGTGGTAGACCTGATTGACAAACTGAAGAATAGTAAATCACCTGGACCGGATAGTATACACCCCAGAGTTCTGAAGGAATGAAAAAATGAAATTTCAGGCCTATTAGTAAAAATTTGTAACCTATCATTAAAATCATCCATTGTACCTGAAGACTGGAGGATAGCTAATGTAACCCCAATATTTAAAAAGGGCTCCAGGGGCAATCCGGGAAACTACAGACCGGTTAGCCTGACTTCAGTGCCAGGAAAAATAGTGGAAAGTGTTCTAAACATCAAAATCACTGAACATATAGAAAAATCACTGAACATATAGAAAGACATGTCTATTAATTTCATAACATATTATATGATAATTACCTAGTTAATCTCTATCGCTCTTACTCCTACTTCACTTATTCCTAGCTACACTAGCTCCCAAGTTCAATACCCCTGTTTATTGTAACTTTGATTTTTCGACCTTTCTTATTTATGTTTACTCTGGTTTTATTTTACTTTTGGTTTTCCCCTGTTCCATGTAAACCGGCCTGATATGAATCCCATTCATGAAGGCCGGTATAGAAATGTTTTAAATAAATAAATAATGGAACAAAGTCAACATGGCTTTACCCAAGGCAAGTCTTGCCTCACAAATCTGCATCACTTTTTTGAAGGAGTTAATAAACATGTGGATAAAGGTGAACCGGTAGATGTAGTGTACTTGGATTTTCAGAAGGCGTTTGACAAAATTCCTCATGAGAGGCTTCTAGGAAAAGTAAAAAGTCATGGGATAGGTGGCGATGTCCTTTCGTGGATTACAAACTGGCTAAAAGACAAGAAACAGAGAGTAGGATTAAATGGACAATTTTCTCAGTGGAAGGGAGTGGGCAGTGGAGTGCCTCAGGGATCTGTATTGGGACCCTTATTTTTTAATACATTTATAAATGATCTTGAAAGAAATACGACGAGTTAGATAATCAAATTTGTAGATGATACAAAATTGTTCAGAGTAGTTAAATCACAAGCAGATTGTGATACATTGAAGGAAGACCTTGTGAGACTGGAAAATTGGGCATCAAAATGGCAGATGAAATTTAATGTGGATAAGTGCAAGGTGATGCATATAGGGAAAAATAACCCATGCTATAATTACATAATGTTAGTTTCCATATTAGGTGCTACAACCCAAGAAAGAGATCTAGGCGTCATAGTGGATAATACATTGAAATCGTCGGTTCAGTGTGCTGTGGCAGTCAAAAAAGCAAACAGAATGTTGGGAATTATTAGAAAGGGAATGGTGAATAAAACGGAAAATGTCATAATGCCTCTGTATCGCTCCATGTTGAGACCGCACCTTGAATACTGTGTACAATTCTGGTCGCCGAATCTAAAAAAAGATATAATTGCGATGGAGAAGGTACAGAGGAGGGCTACCAAAATAAGGGGAATGGAACAGCTCCCCTATGAGGAAAGACTAAAGAGGTTAGGCCTTTCAGCTTGGAGAAGAGATGGCTGAGGGGGGATATGATAGAGGTATTTAAAATCATGAGAGGTCTAGAATGGGTAGATGCGAATCGGTTATTTACTCTTTCGGATAATAGAAAGACTAGGGGCACTCCATGAAGTTAGCATGTGGCACATTTAAAACTAATCTGAGAAAGTTCTTTTTCACTCAACGCACAATTAAACTCTGGAATTTCTTGCCAGAGGATGTGGTTAGTGCAGTTAGTATAGCTGTGTTTAAAAAAGGATTGGATAAGTTCTTGGAGGAGAAGTCCATTAATTGCTATTAATTGAGTTGACTTAGAAAATAGCCACTGCTATTACAAGCAATGGTAACATGGAATAGACTTAGTTTTTGGGTACTTGCCAGGTTCTTATGGCCTGGATTGGCCACTATTGGAAACAGGATGCTGGGCTTGATGGACCCTTGGTCTGACCCAGTATGTTATGTTCTAATATAGTATTTACAAGGCTCATGTGCTCTCAGTTTGAGCCTCTACACTCCTGTGATGTTAAATTACTTACATGGAAAGTTCTTTTTCTACTCGCCATTACATCTGCTCTAAGGATTAGTGAGTTACGAGCACTTGTCACATACTCACCCTGTAAATAAATGGAAGTAAACATTTGCTAAAATCTTTCCTTTTTCGTTAAACATTAGAATTGTACCTAGGGAGAATGGAATTATTTGCAGGTTGTGACACCATAAAGTTTTATGCCTGTGCTATTGCATATAATCTTTGGAGAGTTACGAAGGGACCTGATCTTAAAAACCCCGCAAATATTCTTAATGTTGTTTCAATAAAATATCAAAGCCTGCAACAACTTGTTTAAAAATTGGAGAAACATTTTGAACACATCAGAGCTTGCATACCTTTCGTTTTCTTTTCTTTTTTTTTTTGTGTTTTTTTGCACTTTCACTTCATTTACTGTGACCAATGAATTTAGTCCTAATGTGAAAACAATATATTTAATATGCATGCAAAATGAGCACAAACATTGGGATTTTATTCGATCTCCTGATGAACTTTGTCGCTTACTTTCTACTCTAAAAACATGAACAGACAAGCAGCATAGCATACAGTAGGGGAGTGAAGGGGAAGACAAATCAGCTGGACCCATGCCAATACAACAGGAATTAGAGAGCAGATTCTGTGGGCTTTGCAGGCCTTATCTGACATCACTGTAATCTAGTTGAGTAGCTGGTCCGGGTTAAGTGCATTACTAAATGATAGGGGATAAGATTATTAGCAGTAAGAATTAGGATTATGAGCTGTAGTTTTGATATATAATTCCTCTCATTCCTTGGATAGCCCTTACTCTCTTACCAATGGTTCTCCAAGATTTCTCTGTCCGCCAGTTTCACAAGAGCTCCCAATCCAAGTGTACAGACAAATGGAAGGCAAAAAGCACTTTGCACTAATGAAACTTGCTTAAAAAGCCCACAAAATGGGAAAAGGTAATCAATACTTGAAATATACTAGTTTCAATATGAGGCATGGAAATATAAAAATTGTACACATGCTCTTGCTAGCAAAGAACAATAGATTATGTGACTGTGATTTTATATTTAGATAAATGCCATCTCTACTTTGATTGTAAATGCACTTGTTTCCCCCCACCACAGACGATGCCTTCATCAACCCACAGTTGCAGAAGATCTTTGACCGTGTGCGCCAGAGTGCTGACTTCATGCCAATAAAGCAGATGATGGTAAGGACTGAAAGCAGAATCCACTTGGGAGGGGAAGGTAGCGTAGAGGCACCATGCCTTGACTTACTTCAGCTGAGTAGGTGTCGTCTTTAATGTTGCTGTGCCCCAGCTCCACTCCATAGTTACTGAAAATCTAAATCCACTCTTTTTAAGGAGAATAACATTCGCAGCACTCCTTACCCTGTCATGAACTGTGGCCCACAATGATGGCCTATGCTGAGGAGGCCATGATACACAATCATTTCCTAGTGCTGCTCCTTGGCCATCCATCAGGTGTCAGCAGAAACAGCAAGTGCTCTTTTTCCCAGATCTGTCAGCAGAAACAGCAAGTGCTCTTTTTCCCAGATCTGTCAGCTTCAACTTAACTCGTCAGTCAAAACCAAAATTCTCTGTCCAGACTGAATGTCCCTTACATCTGCCTTGTGCCAACTGTCGCACTGTAAAATTTGCAGGGCTTTAATTAACATTATTTTGGAGGTTTCTTTCTTTTCAAAAATCCCCAAAAGCAAAACATTAGAAGTGATTGATTTGCACATTATATTCTTGCATCTTCAAATGAGACAGTACTTCTTTAAACTTGTCCTGCGATAACCCTGAATGCTTTCTGCTAACATTTTAATTGTTCAGTTGACAATGCTTGTCCAGTAAATCTAGTTTATTTGATGTTTTAAAAGTCTGGCTCATGTTTATGATTCCTGTTTACTGATCTGCTCCTGTAGAAAACTTTAAACAATGATCTTGGTCCTAATTGGAGAGAGAAACTGGAGTTTTTTGAAGAGAGGCCCTTTGCTGCAGCTTCCATCGGGCAGGTCCATTTGGCCCGGCTGAAGGATGGGAGGGAGGTTGCCATGAAGATTCAGGTGAGTTCTTGATGTTTGACGCTATATGGAGTGCTCCAGCGAGATGAGTTCCTTCAAACCTGCTTTATAAATTTGAGCAGTTTCCATCAGTTGAATTTTGTTGATTCATTACAACGTTTGCCTCAAAACTTGTTGAAATTAGTGGTTTCCGAAAGATGCCAAGGTAGGTCATAAGATAAGTCTCCCCAACTTGTTTTCTGAACCAGAAAAATCAACAGTTTCAAGATAGCAAGTAGTAAGATATTTAAAACTTACAGCAGCATAAAAGATTTCTGGATTGTGAAATTGCTGGGTTCTGTGATTTAGTGCAGTGTTTTCCCAACCTTTTCCTGCCTAAGGCACTCCTAAATTAACAAAAATGTTATGTGATACGCCATCCTCCACGGAGCACATAGGGGCGGATTTTCAGCGCCCTGCTCGCCTAAATCCGCCCAAAACCGGGCGGATTTAGGCGAGCAGGGCCCTGCGCGCCGGTAAGCCTATTTTACATAGGCCTACCGGCGCGCGCAGACCCCGGGACTCGCGTACGTCTCGGGGTTTTCGGAGGGGGGCGTGTCGGGGGCGTGTCGGGGGCGGGCCCGGTTGACGCGGCGTTTCAGGGGCGTGTCGGCCGCGTTTTGGGGGCGGGTACGGGGCGTGGCTACGGCCCGGGGGCGTGGCCGCGCCCTCCGTACCCGCCCCCAGGTCGCGGCCCGGCGCGCAGCAGGCCCGCTGGCGCGCGGGGATTTACGTCTCCCTCCGGGAGGCGTAAATCCCCCGACAACGGTAAGGGGGGGGGTGTAGACAGGGCCGGGTGGGTGGGTTAGGTAGGGGAAGGGAGGGTAAGGTGAGGGGAGGGCAAAGGAAAGTTCCCTCCGAGGCCGCTCCGATTTCGGAGCGGCCTTGGAGGGAACGGGGGGAGGCAGCGCGGCTCGGCGCGCGCAGGCTATACAAAATCGATAGCCTTGCGCGCGCCAATCCAGGATTTTAGTGGATACGCGCGGCTCCGCGCGTATCCACTAAAATCCAGCGTACTTTTGCTTGAGTCTGATGCGCAAGCAAAAGTAGGCTGTTCGCGCGCCTCTTAAAATCTACCCCATAGTGCAGATATGGAGAGGACTCGTATAGCCAAAAGAAGAGCTAGGAAAGCACTGAAAGCCCCAACAATCTCTCTCAAACATTTTTTAAAATAAAGTGGGGGGGGCAGAGACAACCATGATAGTGCAAAAAGACAGTTAATTAAAAGTTAATATCCTCTGCATCAGGTCACTGTCGGGTTTATCTTATGATAACATACTGCAGGTCTTCCTTACCCCAAATCCAGCCTTGAAAACAGGGATGCCCCGATCCATCGCAACAAGGGGGACTGGCTCTCACAGGAAATTATGCAAAAATTAGCTTAAGAGTCAAAAACAAATCTTAATTTCAGGCAGACAGATCAACAAGAGGCTGACCCCTAGAACGGAAAATTTTTTACTGATTCACTCAGTGCATAGTTAAGCTCTGGAATTCATTGCCAGAGGATGTGGTTACAGCAATTAGTGTAACTGGGTTTAAAAAGGTTCAATAAGTTCCTGGATGATAAATCAATAACTGCTATTATGGTAATGAATAAGCAATAGCTTATGATCTATCAAATGTTTGGGTACTTGCCAGGTACTTGTGACTTGGATTGGCCACTGCTGGAAACAGGATACTGGACTTGATGGACCCTTGGTCTCACCCAGTATGGCATTTCTTATTTTCTTATGTACTAACCTGTCATAATAGAACTGCTTCCTCCCTATATACAAGTGCAGGAGAAGGGAGAAGTCATATGGTGTGGTTAGCATATGGCTGCCAGAGCTGCTTCATTGCTGCTGCTCCCAGCACTCACAGGCCGATACAGTACAGTGCCGCGTTTGGACACACGTTTTCGACGCGCTAGTTTTACCCCTTATTCAGTAAGGGGTGATAGCGCATCGAAAACGCACGTCCAACCCCCCCCCCCCCCCCCCCCCCCCCCCGAAACTAATAGCGCCCGCAACATGCAAATGCATGTTGATGGCCCTATTAGTTATTCCCGCGCGATACAGAAAGTAAAATGTGCAGCCAAGCCGCACATTTTTCTTTCAGAAATTAGCGCCTACCCAAAGGTAGGCGTTTATTTCTGCCAGCATTGGGAAAGTGCACAGAAAAGCAGTATTAAGTCAGAGGTCGGAGGTCCCAAAAGTTAAAAATAATTTAAAAAAAAAAATTTAAAATCGGCCCGCGACTCGCGGGTTGAAAACCGGACGCTCAATTTTGCTGGCGTCCAGTTTCTGAACCCATGGTTGTCAGCCAGTTTGAGAACAGACGCCGGCAAAATTGAGCATCAGCTGTCAAACCCGCTGGCAGTCGCCGCTCCTGTCCAAAAAGAGGCGCTAGGGACGTGCTAGTGTCCCTAGCGCCTCTTTTTACCGCAGGCCTTAATTTGAATAATTTCTTTTACTGAATTGCGCGCACAGGAGAGTGGCCTGTGCGCGCGATTTTTACTGTATCGGCCTGTCAGTGAGACACATCTAGTGCTCAGTGTCTGCGCTTCCTGTCTCACTTAGCCTTGGGGATAAGACAGAAGTTAGAGGGACTCAAAGTGAAGATGAGGTGTTGTGTACATTTACATTTTTTTTTTTAATTTGTGAATTGCCCAACAAAAAAGGCCTTGGCGATGAACTTAAAGGAACCTACATACATAAAACAATAACCCAACGAAGCACACAGTGTGCATGCTGCACAAAATGAGTCCCAGATATCTGTGCCCTGCATGATGCCCATTAATTACCACCCTCTGGCGTTCATGCTTTAGCCAGGGAAGAAAAGGTATGCATGATTACATAAAATGTTTGCTCTCAGGAGCTCCTACAAATTTGGGAGATTGCTGATGTCTCTTGTTGCTGCAAGGTGCTGAGAGCAGAGCCCAGATGCTGGCCTGGATCTGAGCATCAGGCAGTGGTGACTTTTCCATGGCACACCTGATTAGATCTGATGGCACACTGGTTGGGAAGTGCTGATTTAGTAATCCAAACAGATAGTTTAGCTGATGTTCTACTCCCTTTTCTCCTTGCTTGTTCTCTCACCAGCAGTCACTTGATAAGGAGATCTCGCAAGGTACATGATCATTTACTCCCGGCTCACAAGGAATCAGAAAATGGCCTGGGCAGACAGGAGGATGGAGAACTCCTCTATGGTCTGTGTATAGGCTACAGGAGGAGAGGCACTGACATGCTGCCCAGAAGAAGCCAGAGAAAGCAGCTTGCATGGGCTGCAGAAGGGACTGTGGAAGGTTGGGCTGGGTTGAGGCCCAGTTCTGGAGTCAGGAAAGAGAGGGAAGGATTGAGGAGGAAGAGGGATAGTAAGAGAAATGAGGGTTAAGGGGAACAGGAGAAAGGATGGGAGAAATGAGATGGATGAGAGGAACAGGGGGACAGGAAGAAGACAGATAAGATGGGAAGGAGGGGCATAGAGAGAAGGGTATTTCAAGGCAAACTGTCATTCAGGGCTGAGGCTGGGGAACCAGGTGGTTGGAGGAGGGGTAAATGCTGTGGGGTGAGGAGGGGTACAAAATGGAACACGAACGGTCATTCCAATCCGGTGACATTTTAATGGGTCTCAGCCAAAGTGTATGTGAAGACATAGTTTCAGCTTGGCACCATAAAAGCTATATCAAGAGAATCAGTGGCACTAATCATTCTGTTCATTCAGTGCATATAATTTCTGTGTAGTTCAGGTTTTCTCACAAGTCAGCAGGATGGTAGTTCTCACATATGGGTGACATCACAGGATGGAGCCCAATCACGGATCACTTCTGTCAAAATTTCCAGAACTTTGACTGGCTCCTACTGGGCATGCCCAGCATGACACTAACCCTGCAGCCAGCAGGGGTCCCCCTTCAGTCTTCTTTTTTCCGCTCAGCAGTAGCCACGTGGTTAAGGAGCTCTGCAGAGATTCCTGACAGGAATTTTCCTCACGGAATTACTAAAATTTAATTTACCCCACAGGGGTCCCTCCTTCAACTTTTTCAAGCTGCGGTACTCCGGTAAGTTTTTTACCCGTTTTCAGTCTATTACCGTCGAGTTTGGCCCTTGCGGCCTACTGGCCGTTGACCATACCGCGGCTCAATTTTTTCATGGCCATAGCGTCGGGGTTCCGTCAGTGCCCGGACTGTAATCACACCGTGTCCATCACAGACCCCCACAAAGTCTGTGTAATGTGTCTCGGATGTGAGCACGATGTCCTAACTTGCACCAAATGTGCCCTAATGACACCAAAAGGTCACAAGGCCAGAATGGAGAAGATGGAACTTCTCTTCCGTGCTCAAACCCCGATGCCGTCTATTGCGTTGACGTCAGAACCGGCACAGTCAACTTTGCACCAGTATCGACCTCTGGCCGGTGAACGTCCGGCATAGACGACTTCTCGGCCTTTAACACCCTCTACTCCCCCTCAGGATCGTGGGGATGGTAGAGATAAACATCGCCACCGGCATCGAAAGTCTCGGGCCATTGAGGGAGTGAAATCATCGACCTCGCCATCGTTCGAGCCGCCGTCAAAGAAACCCCGTCCAGAAAAGGCACCGATCTTTTTGGCGACCGGGTCACCGAGGCAACTCTCACCCGACAGGGTATCAGGAGCCGCGACTCCGCCTTTACGGTGGTCCCTCCAGCTATGCCTCTGCCTCCTTCTTCTGTTCCGGAGCCGGGGCTGCTTGCTCCAGGTCTCCGAGAAGAACTGGACCGGATGGTTCAGGAGGCCATCAACAAGGCGATGCATCGACTTAAAGTTCCTCCGGTACCGACACGGTACCGATTGCAGAACCGACCACCGACCCGATTCCAACAGCGTTGGCACCGCTGGTCTCGAGGATGGAAGCGCTCATGGCCGCTTTTCCACCGATTGACCCTGGGTCACCGATGGCTCCGGTGCCCTCCCCGCTTACTTTGTCATCGGGAGGAGAAACACCGTTCCGCATCCCTCCATCGGGAGTTCTGCCGATGCCTCAGCCATCGATGCCGATACGTCCGTCGGTGCCACCTATCCATCCATCGGTGCTGATACCGGTGCCTTCGATGCCTTCATCAGTGCCTCCAGTTATTCCTTCGAGTCCTTCGAAGCCTAGACCAGGACCTTCAGGGATCCCACGCCCTGTCCTCCTCTAGTCCCTAGAGGAGCAGGTGCTGATCCCTATGATACCTGGACTGATGATTCTTCACCAGACACCGATGATTTGCCTTCACCACCTTCACCTACTGAAAGCAGAAAGCGTTCTCCTCCAGAGGACATTTCCTTTATAAATTTTGTGAAGGAGATGACTGAATTGGTTCCCTTTCAATTACAGACGGAACAGGACAATAGGCATCAAATGATGGAGTTGCTACAATTCCTGGATGCTCCCAAGGAAATAACCTCCATCCCTATCCACCAAGTTCTTCTGGATCTCCTCAAAAAGAACTGGGAACATCCTGGCTCTGGTGCTCCAGTCAACAGGAAAGCTGACACCACCTATCTCGTACAGTCAGCTCAAGGCTTTCACAAACCTCAATTGGATCACCAATCTGTGGTTGTAGAATCTGCCCAGAAAAGAGCAAGGAGATCAAAACCTCACACTTCCTTTCCCCCAGGCAAGGAACAAAAATTTCTAGATGCCATTGGTCGCCGTGTCTTCCAGGGATCAATGCTCATCTCCAGAATTGCCTCTTATCAGCTCTATATAACCCAAAATAATAGGGTCCTATTTAAGCAGATACAAGACTTGACAGACTCCCTGCCTCAACAATTTCAAGATAAACTCCAAACGCTAGTAAACAAGGGTTTTGAAGCAGGCAAGCATGAGATCAGATCATCTTACGATATCTTCGACACTGCTACCAGGGTATCTGCAGCTGCTACCTCTGCAAGACGATGAGCCTGGCTCAAGTCTTCCTACCTTCGCCCTGAAGTAAAAGACAGATTATCCGACCTGCCTTGTGTAGGAGATAATCTGTTTGGCGAGCAAATTCAACGAACGGTGGCGGAACTCAAGGACCATCATGAGACCCTAAGACAGCTCTCTCTGATGTCTTCTGAGTACTCTTCAAACCAGCCCTGCCGAAAGGACTCTAAGAAGTCATTCTTCCGCCTGAAGAAATCCTACCCGCCACCAACTAGAACCTTTTCTACGAGACCATTTCAAAAAACCCAGTCTTGTCAGACTCGAAAACAAAAACCGCAAGCATCTCCTCAACCAGTTCCTGCTTCTAGTTTTTGACTCCTGCATAGAGAGCAGCAGTCAGCTTCCATTGCCCCACATACCAGTGGGAGGTCGATTGTGCCATTTCAACAGGTGGCACTCGATCACCTCAGACCAGTGGGTCCTGGCGATAATTGCTCAGGGTTATCATCCGAACTTTCTCTCCATTCCATCGAACTCCCCACTTCTACCGACGTGGAGAACATACGATTACTCCATCCTTCTGGAACAGGTGGTCTCCCTCCTCCTCCAGTCCAAGGCAATAGAACCAGTATCCTACTCTCAGCACGGCCTAGGGTTCTATTCCCGGTACTTTCTAATCCCCAAAAAATCGGAGGTGTTCGTCCAATTCTGGACCTACGTGCCCTTAACAAGTACCTCCAGCGAGAGAAGTTCAAAATGGTAACCATGGGCTCTCTTCTTCCTCTTCTACAAAGAGGAGACTGGCTCTGCTCTCTAGACCTCCAGAATGCATACACTCATATCTCAATAATTCCTTCTCATCGCAAATACCTGAGGTTTCTAGTAGGCACCACGAGTCTTCACAAAATGCCTCGTCGTATTTGCATTCTTCCTCAGGACTCAAGGTGTTCACATCTACCCCTATCTAGACAATTGGTTGATCAGGGTTCCCACTCAGCAAGCTGCTCTGTCGTCCCTACATCTTACCTTACACACTCTAATCTCGCTAGGATTTCTCGTTAATTACGACATATCCTACTTAGTCCCATCTCAAACCTTATCGTTCATTAGGGCAGACTTGGACACCTTGCAGGCAAAGGCTTTTCTGCCTCGACAGCGAGCTCTCACTCTCGTGTCTCTTGCACACCAGCTGCAGTCTCAGCACTCCACGACTGCACGCCACTTTCTCATCCTCCTGGGACACATGGCGTCCTCAGTCGTCACCGCTTCAATCCGGGGGAATGGGAGCTGGCAGATGAAGCTTTCCAGCTCAAATGCGATGCGTGGGGCATACCCTGCATGGATCTAATGGCAGCGTTTCAGAACACCAAGGCTCCGTGCTTCTTCGGTCGCCACAGAGAAATAGGAGCAGAAGGGGTAGATGCCCCGGTGCTACCCTGGCCAAACGATGTGCTGCTGTATGTCTTCCCACCTTGGCCGCTGATAGGCAAAGTGCTCAGGAGAGTGGAGATATACCCAGTGGAACTCATCCTCGTAGCTCCAGAGTGGCCGAGACGGCCTTGGTTTGCGGACCTAGTCAATCTGGCAGTCAGTGACGGGACCCCTGCGGTTCCCAATGCCTCCCGGACCTTCTCCATCAAGGGCCTGTGTGTTTGGAAGAGGTCGATCGCTTTTGTCTAGCGGCATGGCTTTTGAGAGGCGCCGCCTGAGGAGCAAAGGGTATTCGAATGCTGTGGTGGCTATGCTCCTCCGATCGCGCAAAACATCCACTAACCTCGCCTATGTGCGTGTGTGTGGAGAATCTTTGAATCTTGGTGCGTGGACCTACTCAGTCTTTGGTGTCTGATATTTTAGGTTTCTTACAATCAGGACTCACTAAGGGTTTATTGTATAGTTCCCTGAGGGTTCAGGTGGCAGCTCTCGGTTGTTTGCGTGGTTCCCTTCAGGGCGTGGTATTGGCTGCTCACCCCGATGTGGCTCCTTTTTAAAGGGGGCAAAGCATTTACGCCCTCCGATCAGGCACCCTTGTCCTTCTTGGAATCTGAACTTGGTTCTCTCAGCTCTGGGTACTGCGCCCTTTGAACCTCTGAAAATGGCTACAATAAAGGATCTCACGTTAAAGGTGATTTTCCTTATAGCTATCACGTCTGCTCGCAGGGTATCAGAGCTCCAGGCTTTATCCTGTAGGGAGCCGTTTCTGAGAATTTCGGATTCTGGGATGTCCTTGCGGACGGTTCCTTCTTTTCTTCCGAAGGTGGTGTCTGCTTTTCATTTCAAATCAGTCAGTGGAGCTTCCGTCGTTTCCCGTGTTTGACCGGTCGGACCCTATCTCTAAAGACTTACAGAAGCTGGATGTTCGAGCGTTGTTGCATTATCTGGAGGTTACAAACTCGTTTCGTGTGACGGACCATCTGTTTGTGTTATGGGCTGGTCCGAAACTAGGAAATATGGCATCTAAAAATAGGATTTCTCGCTGGTTGAAAGAGGCTATAAGCTCGGCATATTTGCTGTATGGTAAGCCTGTACCGTTTGGTCTTCGGGCTCATTCTACCCGTTCGCAAGCTGCTTCTTGGGCGGAGTGTCAAATGGTCTCTCCGCAGGAGATCTGCAGGGCGGCGACTTGGAAGTCTTTGCATACCTTTGCCAGGCACAACAGCCTGGATGTTCAGGCACCAGGTGAAGGAAGCTTTGGAGAAGCAGTGCTTCAAGCAGGCCTCTCCAGATCCCATCCCAGGTAAGAAAGCTCTGGTTCATCCCAGGAGTCTGGACTGATCTGGGTATGTACAGGGAAAGGAAAATTAGTTTCTTACCTGATAATTTTCGTTCCTGTAGTACCACAGATCAGTCCAGAGTCCCGCCCAGGGAAGGCATGGAAGTAAGGGAGAGTCCGCTCTGTTATTAATTGATTTGCTTTCAGATCTGCAGAAATTTGACTGACTGTCCTCAAGTGATTCTACAGGTTCAGTTCCTATGGGGGTTAATAGATCTGCTTATTTTTCTTATTGAAGGGTTATTGTACATAGTTAAGGTAATTTTTGAGAGCCATTGGGGTAGATTTTAAGAGGCGCGCGAACAGCCTACTTTTGCTTGCGCATCAGACTCAAGCAAAAGTACGCTGGATTTTAGTAGATACGCGCGGAGCCGCGCGTATCCACTAAAATCCTGGATCGGCGCGCGCAAGGCTATCGATTTTGTATAGCCTGCGCGCGCCGAGCCGCGCTGCCTCCCCCCGTTCCCTCCAAGGCCGCTCCGAAATCGGAGCGGCCTCGGAGGGAACTTTCCTTTGCCCTCCCCTCACCTTACCCTCCCTTCCCCTACCTAACCCACCCACCCGGCCCTGTCTACACCCCCCCCTTACCTTTGTCGGGGGATTTACGCCTCCCGGAGGGAGACGTAAATCCCCGCGCGCCAGCGGGCCTGCTGCGCGCCGGGCCGCGACCTGGGGGCGGGTACGGAGGGCGCGGCCACGCCCCCGGGCCGTAGCCACGCCCCGTACCCGCCCCCAAAACGCGGCCGACACGCCCCCGAAACGCCGCGTCGACCGGGCCCGCCCCCCCGACACGCCCCCCTCCGAAAACCCCGGGACGTACGCGAGTCCCGGGGTCTGCGCGCGCCGGTAGGCCTATGTAAAATAGGCTTACCGGCGCGCAGGGCCCTGCTCGCCTAAATCCGCCCGGTTTTGGGCGGATTTAGGCGAGCAGGGCGCTGAAAATCCGCCCCATTCTGCTTTGACTTTGAGTAATTCTACCGGACTGTAGGTGGCACCATCCTATATAAGGCGGAATTTTGTTTTTGAAAACTTCTCTGTCTCCATCTGCTGGGGGGGGCAAAACCCAGGAGTCTGGACTGATCCGTGATACTACAGGAACAAAAATTATCAGGTAAGAAATTAAATTTCCTTTATTTAGTCATTATTTTCCTTTTTCTATTCCCCTTTTATTGTAATCATTGTGTATATTATTTTGGCAGCACAAGTAAAATTCTCATGCCAATAAAGTTATCTAAATCTGTATTATAATGGTATGGGTGGGAGTTGATTGTGAATTGTGTTCTTTTCTCGTTCCTTCAATGCATAAAAATGTGTATTAATGTTGCCTTTCAGTAGAGATCAGTTGTACTTTGCCCTTCTCTTTGAAGAATGTATCTAAGTTATACTGTGTTGCATTGCTCCTGTACTATTCAAGATTCACTAAAATGTTAAGAAAAAAAAAAGTGCATCAGATCTAAAGGCTGAATATTTCACTTGACTGTCCCTTGCTATGGCAGCTTTTATATAATCATCCGAAAAACTTCCCAATGAGAAATTTATACCATCTATGTGGTCATCATACTAGGCACTCCTGGTATCAAATACCATCAATTGCATTATGTATAATCATCAGCCAGTACAACTACAATCTTTATATATATATATATATATATATATATATATATGTATTTTTTTTTATGCAAGTAAAAGACTTATCTTATCTTATAATCTTCCCAAGTGAAACAAAACTCCCCGACACAGGTCTGTGTTTCGTGTGCTGCATCAGGGGGTACTCTTTCAAACAGCCATTTCTTTAATTCATTTGAGATTGTTTGTTGCCTGCATCTCCATAGCGTCTCTCTTGGCGCCAAATCAAAGCGAACCAGAATTAAAGAAATGGCTTTCGTTTGAAAGAGTTCCCCCTGATGCAGAATGTGAAACACGGACCTGTGTCGGGGAGTTCTGCTTCACTTGGGAAGTATATAAGATAAGTCTTTTACTTGCATAAAAATATATATAAAAACAAGAGCTTGTAGTTGTACTGGCTGATGATTATATGAAAGGCAGTTGAAGGTATTTGATACCGGGAGTGCCTAGTATGATGGCCACATAGATGATATAGATTTCGCTTTGGGAAGTTTTTTGTATGATTGTTTGCAAGTTCTTCCTATCAGGCCGATACAGAAAAACATGCGGGAGAGCCGGCGAGCGCACACGCCACTCTTCTGGGTGCGCGATACAGAAAGCCCAGGTATGTAAATTAGGGCCCGTGGTAAAAGGCACTAGGGATACTAGCGCGTTCCTAGCGCCTCCTATTTGACAGAAGTGGTGGCTGTCAGCGAGTTTAACAGCCGACGCTCAATTTTACCGGTGTCTGTTCTTGAACCCGCTGACAGCCACGGGTCCGGAAAACGGACGCCAGCTAAATTGAGCGTCCATCTTCCAACCCGTGGACCGCAGGCAGATATTTTATTTATTTATTTTTTTAATTTTAGATTTTTTTATTTTTATTTTGGGGCCTCCGACTTAACATCGCTATGATACTGAGTCAGGGTGCACAGAAAAGCAGTTGTGTTTTTTCTGCTTTTCTTTACACTTTCCTGATGCCTGCAGAAATTAACACCAGCCTTTGGCAGGCGTTAATTTCTGAAAGTAAAATGTGCGGCTTGGCTGCACATTTTACTTTCTGTATCGCGCGGGAATAACTAATAGGCCCATCAACATGCATTTGCATGTTGCGGGCGCTATTAGTTTCGGGGGGGTTGGCTGCCCGTTTTCGACGCGCTATTACCGCTTACTGTATAAGGGGTAAAAATAGCTCGTCGAAAACGCGCTGCCAAATGCGGGCTAACAGTGCGCTCCATCGGAGCGCAATGTTAACCCGCACTCTACTGTATCGGCGCACTCTACTGTATCGGCCTGTTTATTAGCACCCTCCTTATACTGCTTTTATATAGTGCCATACCAAAACTGAGCATTTCAGAGTAACTTTCACCCCCTTTTCTTGTCTCCCCCTCCATTGCTCACAAAGCGGATCCTGGCCAGAAGTCATTAATGAGTGTTTTCACCATGACCCAGTTCTGCTGCTGCTCATTTCCTTCGAGGCATAGATATCTTGTTCAATTTGTAGTGCTCGACAGTAAAGCTGAGTGGATATAACCTGTCCTCTTTTTTTTGTTGCTTGTGGAAAAAGATGAAAGGTGCCTGGCCTTTTGCAGTGATTTCAGCATGAATCTGAACAGATTCTCTTGTGTTTATTTATTTATTAAAGTCTTATATTCCGCAACTTCCTTGCACAAAGTGTTCAGTGCAGATCCCATAGTAAATATATCAAAACATTAATACAAGAACACATACATTAAAATGTACATACTTAAAACATACAAAAACTCACACAATTCATTAATTGATACTGGCTCAACACTTTGATCAAACAATTCCTTGAACAAGATTGCCTTAACACCTTTTCTGAATGCCTTCATCTCGATCTTCCCATAGCTGCAATGGCAATTCATTCCATAATGTCGGTGAATTAAAAAAACATGCCCTTGCATGTGAGAAATTTATGTTTATAACTCGTACGCTTGATCTGTGTAATGATAGAGGCTGTGAGAGGTATCTGGCTAGGATATCGCACAAACTCTTGTTATAAACTTTCTTACCAGCATCATACCTCCATGCTTTCTGGAGTATTTTATTGTGCAGATATTGAATGCCACAGAATTTTAGGAAAACATTTTTTGACTTTGCACTTTCCTCCTTCTCCTCCTTCTAGGGCTTCTAGCTCAAGTGGAATTGGTTTCTTTTGGGGTAGATCTCTACAAGCCTTTATTCACTTTTACCTGTGAGGGGTGGCAGGGAGTTCCCCCTATTTTGTATTTCCTCTCAACTTTGCTTAGCCAGAGGCCTGGAATCGCAGCTCCCTCCAAAGCCTGTCCAACATATGAACCCTGTGTGTGGCCATTAGATGTTGCATTTTGGTGATGGCTGAAGTTCCCTCCCCAAAGGGGCTGTGAACACCACCTCCAGAGAATCTTCAATTTCAGCTGGCTCAGAGAACAGAGTCCTTGCCCAGAAATCAAACCCAGTTACTTCTCACAGCATCACTTAATACTGAGCCACCAGGCTGGCCCTTAGTTTTGGTTTCTTTTAAAATTCTAGGTTCACCTAATCTGTGTGTGTTTTTTTTTTTTCTTTTGTCTTTCTCTCTGCTGCAGTATCCTGGTGTGGCCCAGAGCATCAACAGTGATGTGAACAATCTAATGACAGTCCTGAACATGAGCAATGCACTACCGGAAGGTAAATATCCTGAATGCATTCAATTAAGGGTTTTGCTGCTTGGTCTCCACCTTACCATCTCCCTTAGTACATAGAGCTCAATGTTCCCTGTACGTACCCGGATCAGTCCAGACCATGGGTTGAGCCTCCTGTCCAGCAGATGGAGACAGACCAAAACTGAAAGGGTATCCTATATCAGGACAGAGCCTACCCTGCAGCCCTTCAGTATTTGTCTGTCTTCAGCAGATGCGACAGCTCACCCTGTGGTTCCCTGTTCTTTTTGCCTATTCCCTTTTGGGGGGCTACTTTCTTCTCTAATTGTGTCAGATCAAGCAAGTATTGGTTATATTTTCAGGTTTTACTTTAAAAAAAACAAAAAAAAAAACCAACAAAAAAGTTTCTCTGGACCCTGTTGATTCCTGTAAGGGGACAGTTTTTCTGTCCCCTCACTCTTGGGGGGACCTGGGGGGGCTTTGCCCCTTGTGTTACATAGCCTAGGTCCCTATCCCCGGTGTTCCTCGGCTGTGGGGTGAAATTGGTGGTGCCAGTCACTCCCCCTATACAGCCTTCTCTATCTTTCTCTCCCCGGGACATTTCTTCCCCGGTGCTGCCTGCAGGGATGTTTCCTTCCCGATTTAAAAATAAATAATACATCTATCGGGTGAATTCAGTGTTGGCAGCCTGTTTAGAGAGAAGGGAGCATGCAGGGTTCGTTCCTCTGCCTCCACTTCTTCAGCCCCAGCTGCTCAGCTGATTTTCTTTGCTCCTCCTCCCCGCATCGGGGCCATGCCGCGATCCCTTCTCTGTTTAGCCTGCAGGGAGTCATCGATCCGACTCTCCCGCGAGGGGCTCTGCTCTGTCTGCCAGGAGGGGAGTGTCCCTCCGTGGCAGCAATCACTTCAGGACCCTGGCCCAGGCCTCTGAAGCACATGGCCGTGCTGTTCCCGGGTCCGCAAATCGCGGGAAAGGCAGCCATTTTGGGTTTTTTGGATGCTGCTATTTCGGGGCAGCAGGACTCACAGGACCCGGATTTTTTAGATTCTCCTCCTCCCCCCCCCCCCCCCCCCCACCCCCGATTTGAGCTCTGTGCGGTCCCCTGATGCATGTCCTGACCCTCATGCAGCGGGCAAGCCTCAGGTGGGTTCAACAATTGCTCAGCACCCAGGACTTCCCGTCTGCAGAGGCAGAGCAGGCTGAAAGATTGAAAGACGCTATAGCATATGGGGCGGATGCCCTTTACGACATGTTCCGGGTCCAGGCAAAAGTGATGGCTTCCGCGGTCTTGGCCAGACGGCTCCTCTGGCTCCGTAATTGGGCGGCCGACTCGTCTTCCAAGGAGCAGCTTGGCACGCTCCCCTTCAAATGTAAGTCACTTTTTGGCGAGGACCTGGAACAACTTATTAAATCCTTGGGTGAGAACAAGGTCCACAAACTACCTGAGGATCGCCCGAAACAAGCGAGAACCTTCTTTCCTACTCACACCCGCTTCAGGGGTAAGCGGAGATATAATCCCCAGGGCGCGAGGCGCCTTCTTTAGAGGAAATTCCTCCAGGTCTCAGTCCTGGTCTCAGTCCTTTCGAGGGCGCCGTGCCTTCCGTGATGGTAATCCACAGCGCCCCGCATCTAAGCCTACCTCTCAATGAGATTCGGCCGTCCCATTCCTCCTTTCCAAACTTAGGTGGTCGGCTGTCCCTGTTCTTGGAGGAATGGGTCAAAATCATGTCGGACCAGTGGGTCCTCGAGATAATCGAGAGAGGCTACGCTTTAGAATTTGCTCGGGACCTGCCCGATCTGAACATGGTCTCCCCGTGCGGCCATTGGAAGCGGGCTGCTGTATGTCAGACTTTCGCCAGACTCCAGGGGCTGGGGGCTATAGTCCCTGTTCCCGTGGAGGAACGGGGCGCCGGCCAGTATTCTATTTTCTTCATGGTTCAAAAAAAGGACGACTCTTTCCGCCCCATCTTGGACCTCAAGACGGCCAACCAGAGCCCTCAAAGTGCCCCATTTTCGGATGGAAACCCTGAGGGCAGTTATAGCGGCTGTTCATCCCAGAGAATTTCTGGCCTCTCTCGACTTGACGGAGGCCTACCTGCACATTCCAATCCGTGCCGAACATCAGAGGTATCTTCGGTTCCACATCTTGGGGCAACATGTCCAGTTCCGGGCTCTCCCCTTCGGTCTGGCCATGGCACCATGCACGTTTACCAAGATGATGATGGTGGTGGTGGCGGCCGCCCTCCGACCTTCCCAGGTCCTGGAATTTCTAGGGGCTCGGTTCGATACTCGGGTCGGCAAGGTATTTCCTGCTGGACTTTCGAGCGTTCAAGCTGATGGATCAAGTCCGAAACTTCCTTTCCATGCCTCTTCCCACGGCGTGGGACTACCTACAGGTTCTGGAGACCATGGCTTCTACGATCGGCTTGGCCCCTGGGCTTTTGCGCATATGCGTCCTTTACAGAAAGCTTTGCTGTCCCGCTGGAAACCGGTGTCGGAACTATTTCAAGCGCAGCTTCCTCTCTCCGACTCTACCATCAGAGACATACATTGGTGGCTATCGCTCAAGCACCTTCTGAAAGGCATATCCCTTCAGATTCTGCAATGGATTGAGGTCACGACGGATGCCAGTCTTTCCGGTTGGGTAGCAGTCTGCCAGACACAGGTCATGCAGGGGTACTGGTCCCCTGCCCAATCCCGCTGGCACATCAATCGCCTGGAGGTTCGGGCGGTCCGTCTGGCTCTTCAAACTTTTCTCTCCCTGCTCCGCCGAAGAGCAGTTCAGGTACTCTCGGACAACTCTACCATGGTGGTGTACATCAGTCGCCAGGGGGGCACCAGGAGTCGCCTGGTGGCCTTCAAGGCCAGCCAGCTCTTCGCTTGGGCGGAGCACCATCTGCAGTGCTTAGCAGCATCTCACATTGCGAGCAAGGAGAATGTTCAAGCAGATTTGAGTCGCCAGCAGCTCGACCCCGGCGAATGGGAGTTGTCTGAGGCACTGGAGCTGATTGTCAACCAGTGGAGTCCTCCTTCCCTGGACCTGATGGCAACCTTGGACAACGCCAAAGCTTCCAGGTTCTTCAGCTGCTGGAGGGAGCATTGTTTGGAAGGGGTAGATGCGCTAGTCCTTCCCTGGCCACGCGACGTCCTTCTGTACGTGTTTCCCCCGTGGCCCCTGGTGGGCAAGGTGCTCAGAAGGATAGAGCTCCACAGGAGTCCGGTCATTCTCGTAGCTCCTGAGTGGCCCCGCAGACCATGGTTCGCGGATCTCGTAAGCCTGTCGACGGATGGCCCTCTTCGTCTCGGTCATCTTCCGTACCTGCTCCGGCAGGGCCCCATATTTTTCGACCAGGCGGATTGCTTCTGTCTAGCGGCCTGGCTTTTGAATGGCAGAGACTGAGGAAGAAGGTGTATAGGGAAGACGTCATCTCCACTATCCTGCGTGCTCGCAAGACTTCTACTTCCCTCGCCTATGTCTGGGTCTGGAAGGTTTTCGAGCTTGTCTGCGTGGAATCGGGTATCTCGGCACATTTGGCCCCGGTTTCGCTGGTTCTTTCCTTTCTCCAGCACAGTCTCTCTAAGGGCCTCTCGTTCGGTTCGCTCCGGGTACAGGTCTCCGTCCTTGGCTCTCTCTTGGGAAGTCTTGAAAGTTATGTGGTTGCGTCTCATCCAGATGTTGTCCGTTTCCTCAAGGGAGTTAAACATTTGAGGCCACCATTGCGTTCCACTTGTCCTTTGTGGAGCCGTAACTTGGTCTTCCGGGCTCTCTGCCTTGCTCCCTTTGAGCCTCTCCGCCACTCTACTCTCAAGGATTTAACACTTAAGGCAGTGTTCTTAGTCTCTGTTTGCTCCGCCAGGCGGGTGTCTGAGATCCAAGCATTGTCTTGACGGGAGCCATTCCTACGTTTTTCGGACTCAGGGGGTCTCCCTCAAGACTGTACCCTCTTTCTTGCCGAAGGTTGTTTCTGCCTTTCATGTCAATCAGTCGGTGGAGCTTCCTGCTTTTTCTCCCACGGACCTTGCAAGTATGGTTGGGGATGATCTACGCCGTCTGGATGTGAAGTGCATTCTCATGTGTTATCTGCAGGTAACCAATGAATTCCGAGTTTTGGATCATCTCTGTCTTATGGAGTGGGTCCAACCAGGGCAAACGGGCCTCTAAGACTACAATTTCTTGCTGGTTGAAGGAGGCGATCGCGTCTGCCTATATCTGTCAGGGTTGGGCGGTCCCAGAGGGCCTGAAGGCTCATTCCTTGTGTTCCCAAGCTAATTCTTGGGCGGAGAGTCAGTCAGTCTCTCTGCAGGAGATATGCAGGGCAGCTACGTGGAAGTCTCTGCATACTTTTGCTCGGCATTACTGCCTTGATGTTCAGGCGCCAGTCTTTGGTTCCTTGGTCGGCAGGTGCTTCGAGCGGGACTGTCTTGGTCCCACCCTGTTTAGGGAAGCTTTGGTACATCCCATGGTCTGGACTGATCCAGGTACGTACAGGGAAAGGAAAATTAGTTCTTACATGTTAATTTTCATTCCTGTAATACCACGGATCAGTCCAGATGCCCTTCCCTCTATTTTCTTCTGTCCCCTCGAAGTTTCTTTCCTTTTCCTGCAGGTTTTTTCGACTGATTCTTTATGTGATGATCATCAAGAGGCACCGGAAGCATCTATATGATGACTATGGACATTCATGCAAGAGCGTCCATCTACAGAGTCCAATAAATGTTTGCGCTTGTTCAAATTTTTTTGAGTTCTCTTGTGGTTTTGCTCAAGTTCTCTTGTTACTTGCTTGATTCCTTACTGTTTATCTTCATGTTTTCTGCTTTGACAATGGTTATACTGAAGGGCTGCAGGGTAGGCTCTGTCCTGATACAGGATACCCTTTCAGTTTTGGTCTGTCTCCATCTGCTGGACAGGAGGCTCAACCCATGGTCTGGACTGATCCGTGGTACTACAGGAACGAAAATTAACAGGTAAGAACTAATTTTCCTTTCAGGTGCAAAAATAACACTGGCGGAGTTCATACATTGGGCAATAGCATTCCTGTCCTCAGGAGCCTGAGTTTTGAATGGTTGGTAAGAGCGATATAACATTGAAATATAAAAAATGGTGAAAAATAAAGGTTGCAGAATCTATCCAGTCTGCTCGTTTTCTCTGCATACTAGAATAATGCAGATGCTGCATGATCTCCAACGTGACTCTTGGTTTCCTCCTACTAAGAGTAATCTGCAGTTCGCCCATGGTTTCTCAAATTCCTGTGCTGTTTTTAGCAATCCCCTCACTTGGCAGGCTTTTCTATGAAGAGATGCTTCCTTACTTGAATTCTGAATACTGGCAAAACTTAGGTCTTGGAGGTGGACCTAGTCTTTACTTCCATTCTGCAACTCCGTACAATGTGCTTGGGTTCGGGGTTTTTTTTACACCCAGAAATTTTTTACCCTTGCACTTCCAGTTTAAGTTGGTATCTGGAACAATGAGACCTTCATTCCCAGGGATTTTTTTTCTTTAAAGAAAATTGGGAGAGAAGATAATCTGCTCGTTGTAGTGACCGTCCTCAGCTAGGGGCCATACCCTAGGGCTCCTTCCAGAACCCTGCAATCATGGGTCTTAAATCTGGCCACTAGGTGTCACCATTACACGATGATGGACGATTTTCTCCCCAGGAGAAGTGAATTCTAACTCTGCTGCATTCCCAGCCCCACCTGACCCGGGAAATGAAAAACCCGAGCTAGGTCAGCTCTATAATATTTAGTTGTAATTCAAGTTCCACAGCTAGGGTACTTTTTTCTCACTGTCTTTGTCCGTGGAGTTAGCTACTTTACTGGTATTGCCAAAGTACTCCTCTTCTTTCTCTTTAAAAAATAAAAAAAAATAAATTAAATAAATTAAATTAAAAAAAAAAAAAAAAAAAAAAATATATATATATATATATATATATATATTCTTCAGTGTGTTTGGAAAATATGCCCATCCCATAAACCTATGCATGTCCTGGAAATGAACCTGACTAGGCCTCTTCCCAGCTGTGTACAAGGGTAAATATTATTTTCAGCCTTCAGTACCTCATTAATCAAATACTTTGTTTTGATGATGCGACTGTTCAGCCACAACCGAAATAAACTAGCCCATTCCTTTCCTTTCCTCTCCACTCTTGCCTTTTCTCTCATTACTTATAAACATTGATGAGTGCCAGCAGAGTATTTATGTGGAGAGTTAAATGGGGCCTGGCATTCCCTGACAATTCATGAGCCTTGTCTGATCTGGATTTGCGAGGGGTGCAACAGACTTTTCTTAGATGCTGCTGTAAATAGGCTCCTGCAGGCCTTTTGGAGACAAATGTCAAAGCAGGAGGTGCTCAACTGATTTAGAACCAAGGCTGGAAGGGGGAGAGGAAGAGAGAAGGCTAGCGGCAAGGGGAGGGGAGCAGGGAATAGAAATGTGCAAAGTAGAGAGCCTTGTGTTCTTGAAAAGCAGGAATGGTGAAACTTATCTGTGTTCATACCTGTAGATCATTACAAATGCAGCCCATGAAAGTTTTATATGCTCATCTTTTATTTTAAACAAGCCGTTAAGCCCGTTAAAACGGGCTACATCCCTCTGTCTCTCACCTCCCCCTCATTCTCTCTCCCCTCACTCTTCACCACCCCCTACCTCCCTCCCTCTCACCCACTCCTCCCTCTCCTCTCACTCAGTCCCTCCCTCCCACTCAGTCTCACTCACTCCCCCCTCTCTCCCTCCCTCTCACTCACACTCAGTCCCACTCACTCTCCCTCAGTCCCACTCACTCCCTCCCCCTCTCTCCCTCCCTCCCCCTCCCCCTCAGTCCCACTCCCTCCCCCTCAGTCTCACTCACTCCCTCCCCCCTCTCTCACTCACACTCAGTCCCACTCACTCCCCCTCAGTCTCACTCACTCCCCCTCCCCCTCAGTCTCACTCACTCCCTCCCCCTCAGTCTCACTCACTCCCTCCCCCCTCTCTCCCTCCCTCTCACTCACACTCAGTCCCACTCACTCTCCCTCAGTCCCACTCCCTCCCCCTCAGTCTCACTCACTCCCTCCTCCCTCTCTCCCTCCCTCCCCCTCAGTCCCACTCCCTCCCCCTCCCCCTCAGTCTCACTCACTCCCTCCCCCCTCTCTCCCTCCCTCTCACTCACACTCAGTCCCTCCCCCTCAGTCTCACTCACTCCCTCCCCCCTCTCTCCCTCCCTCTCACTCACACTCAGTCCCACTCACTCTCCCTCCCTCCCCCTCCCCCCCTCTCTCCCTCCCCCTCCCCCTCCCCCTCTCTCCCTCCCTCTCACTCACACTCAGTCCCAGTCCCTCTCTCTCAGTCCCACTCCCTCCCTCCCCTCTCTCTCTGTCCCACTCCCTCCCTCCCTCTCTCTCTCCCCCCCTCACTCAGTCCCCCTCTCACTCAGTCCCACTCCCTCCCTCCCTCTCAGTCCCACTCCCTCCCTCTCCCCCCCTCACTCACCCGCCGCTGCCACCCGCCGCCGCCGCTGCCACCCACCGGACGCCGCCGCCGCCGCTGCCTCCCGATGCCGCCGCTGCCACTGGACGCCGCCATTTTTTTTCTGGCTCAGACCGACGTGCTCGCCCGCACATGCGCGGTAGAGCTGGTCTCTACTGCGCATTTGCGGCATGTCGGTCATCCTTCGTTTATTAGGTAGGATAATACCCTTGAGGCACATGCAGCAAGAGATTAAAAAGTGCCTAGAATGCTTGCCCCCTAATGATATAGAGATGGCTGCCTTTAGTTATTAAAGTTAGAGAGGTCAAGATTTCATATCAGCAGTGAATATTCATGAGATAAATATACTGTAAAGGATACAGGTAACCTAATGTTTTAATAGTTAAGCTTTTTGGCATGCTTTGAGGGAGAAAAGCTGGTATTTATTTTATGCATGTCCTTTACTCTTCAGTTATAACTTTATCAGGATAAATCTGGCACACTAATGATTGGAACTGTTCTCGAGCCCGTGGCTGTCAGCGGGCTCGAGAACAGACGCCGGCAAAATTGAGCGTCGGCTGTCAAACCCGCTGACAGCCGCCACTCCTGTCAAAAAGGAGGCGCTAGGGACGCGCTAGTGTCCCTAGCGTCTCCTTTTGCCCGTTTCTACAGCCAGGCCTCATTTAAATACTGTATCGCGCGCACAGGCAAGAGTGGCCTGTGCGCGTGCCGGGAGAGCAGGCGTTTGCCCGCTCTCCCGCGGACTTTACTGAATTGGCCTGACTGTAAATTGACATGCCAACTGTTGTTTGTAGTCAGGATGGCGGTAGCCAAAACCTAGAAGATAAAGGCCTATCTACCAAAGATTAATTAACCAAAAGTTGGGAGATCTGTAGGTTAGAAAGCATATCTATTAGAAACCATTCTGAGCAAAGTATAAAATCTGGTCTTCCTTTTTTATAAGCAATTATTATTGCAAACCTTCTATCCGACAGGGAAATGCAGAAAACAAGCCTGAAGAAAAGAGAAACAAATGAAGGCTCTGAGTTCTCTACACCCCTCCCCTTCCCCCCCCCATTACCATCTGTACGTTTAATAATCTAATAAAAAGCATTAATTTTAAAGTGACATTTGCTTGCACTGCAGTAGTCATAAGGATGACTTCTGATGCGCCAGATCCTGCATAGGCCCCGAGTGAAAAGGATACTCTATCCTCTGTTTGCTGTAGGGGACACACATTACTTCCAGTGTGGCTGAGTCATTTTTTTTAGAGCATCCTAATTTGACCGTTGCTTTTTTCATGTATTGATTGCCATAGTCAGACTACTTTGGAGAAGGGGCTCAGTGTGAGTGAGCAGAGGAGGATTGTGCAGTTCACAATTCTAGTCATCCCATGTCCTGCATGCTGCTTGTTACTCTGTTTACAAGGCTTATCTGGTTTCTGTAGTGCCCATCTTTGTATTTCTCAGACCGTAATCTTTCAGAGCTCTTGATGTTCAACCCCATGCATACTGTACTCTTCTGTGGCATTATGCACCCTCTGGAGGCAAAAACAAGTCATTTCTTCTTTTTTTTTTTCTGTACTTTATTGGCTTTTTTTAAATCGATCTTTCGAGGTTTAAGTCTTTCTTTAAATATGAATTTAAGATTAGTGTGAGTCTGTACTGCCCCATCCTGCATATGTGTGCATTCTTCCAGTTCTTATTTTGTTATATAGGTTTTGTGCATCTTGAAGCTTTAGGTAGGCTAAGATTTCATCACATATGATTGGAAGAGATATTGGGAGGCCTTAGATTAGGTTACATTAAACATTTTGCTGAAATTTGTGGTTCATTTGTTATGAGTCTGGTTTGTGCCCTTCACTACCTTGCCCAGTTATAGAGTGTGATGTCCTCTGGCAGATTCAAGGATTGTTTTCATTGCTTCAGTAAAAGGGTCCAGATGTGTATACGTTGGGCATACCTCTCCGTAAAGGGCTTAGTAATTCTTTCCAGTGTTTGTATTTTCCAGGCTTTGACTAGCTACTGTTCTACCTTCAGGTCACATGGCATTTTCCAGTTCTTTACCAGTGTAATTCTGGCTGGCTGTGGTAAGTGTGAGACTAGTTTAGTGTAGAGTCCAACATCTACTCATGGTTTGTGGCTTTACTTATCCAGTCTCGTTTAACTATTGACCGGTATTGCCTTTTGATTAGACATTCCCACCCCATGTGAAAGAAACTATTTCTACTTCTTTTTCCTTTCATATATTACTCTTGAATCAGAATTTTTGCATGAGCTTAATTGTGCTCTTAATACTCGTTCTATAGTAGTAAAGCCTCAGCTTATTTATGACTTAATCATAAATTGCATTTCCTCTTTCTTACTGAGACCTGGATTAAACCAGGTGATAATTTATGTCTTCAACAATCCTGCCCCCCCCCCCAAATTACAGGTTTTTGAATAATAACAGATCTAAACGTCAGGATGGTGGCACTGCTATTCTTTATCAAAGTGATATTAATATTAATGTTTAAAGTCCTTTTCAGTGAATTTCTTTTTCTTCAGCTCCGTAAACCTACCAGATTTAACATTTTTTTTATTTATCAACCTCCCTTAGTTAATTTGTTGGAACTTCATAATCTTCTGATGTTGATTAATGAATGTACACTGAAAAATTCTCATCTTCTACTTTTAGGAGACTTTAACCTTCATGCAGATGAACCTGACAAACCTCTGGCAGCTAATGTTTTTTTTGGCTATGCAAGGTTTATCTTTCAAACAATGTCACCTTACCCACACACAATCTTGGTCATATTTTAGATTTACTTTTTGTTTCTGAACATGTTTGGATTTTAGATAGTTCTGACAATTATTTTCCATGTACTGGAACTGATCACTTTCCATCTCTAAAGCTATTTCACACTGTACCTATTCAAGAAAATCTTCTCATTAGAAATTTAAAAAAAAACAAAAAAAACAAAAAAACCCTAGATTTAGATAAACTCTCTGAAGTGATTTCTTTTCCCTCCGATTTTTCATCATCATCTTTGGAACAGGTTTCTATTTTGAATCGGATTCTGAAATCAGGTTTGGATAAAATTGCTCCTTTTCAATCGCTATCGCAAAAATAATTCTCATAATTCTCCTTGGAATCACTCTGGGGTTAGAATTCTCAAAAGGCAAACTAGGCACTTGGAACACATCTGGCACAAGACAACATCAAAATAGGACAGGTTTTGTTTAATTAATAGCACCAAACAATTTGTGAGGTGAAACTTGCCTAGAAAAGATTTTATAAGGCTCCTATTGCTAAATCAGAAAATAAACCTAAGGCTCTCTAAGTTGGTATCCAAGCTCTCTTGTTTGAAGACCTTTCCTGATTCACTCTCTACTTCTTACTGCACATACATTTTCAATCTCTTTTCAGCATAAAGTACATGTTATAAGGCCTCTTTTTCTTCGTTGAGTTCTGGTCTTAATCAGTCCTATCAGAATTTAGCATCTTGAAGATTAGAGAATTCAGTACATTTTGAATCTTCCTACTTCTCAGGAAACAGATGTTCCCACTAGCAGACTTGTTCATGTCAATAAAATTTCACCGGGTGCACTTTCTTTATTATTGAAACAGCTTAATTCTGTGTCTTCACCCTTTAATACTATGCCATTTTATCTCGATAAAAATCAAAATTTAGGATTTTTGCCATTCATTGCTGATATTGTCAATATGAGTCTCAAAACCTATAATTTTCCAGTCCATCTCAAATCGGCACGTATTCACCTGGTTTTAAAGAAAAACATTTGGATCCTGAGGTTTCTGATAAATATCATCCTTCTCACCCTTGCTAAAGTCATTGAGAAAGTAGTTGAATCTCAACTATCAATGTTTCAAAAACTATGGCTCTTCATCCTAAGCAGTCAGGCTATAGGAAGGGTCATAGTACTGAAATATCTCTTACCTCTCTTCTTAATGAGATTGGTCTTTGTTTGGACAGAGGTGATGCAGCTCTTCTTGTTTGTCTTGACCTCGGTGCTGCCTTTTAATACAGTAGATCAACAACACCTACTGAACTGACTGATTGTGGTGTCAGAGAAAATTTGTTGCAATGGTTCAAATCTTTTTTAGAATGCACTTATAGTGAAGGCTGGAATTCTAAGAATTGTGCTTCAGTCCCACTTAGTGATGTCCCCATACTTTGCAATTTATATCTCTCTTCTCCTGCTACTCTAATTCAGAGTTTGGGTTTCTCATGGTACTTTTATGCTGATGATATTCACATTCTTGCTAGTGTTAAACTCTAATCTACTGACAATCTGTCAGAGTTTAATAACTGTCTTTCTAAAGTCTCAGACTGGTTATACTCCTCCAAGTTTGAAGGTCATTCCTTCAAAACTGAAGCCATTTGGTTCACTCGCACTTTTCTTCTGCTCTTCCATTGCCAATGATAGGTTGTGCTATCCAATTAAAAATAGTTATTTATATTAGGCTTCACTTTTGACAACCAACTCAGTTTTTCTCATGTTTCCAAAGTGCTTAAGTCTGTATATTTTTTTTCTCAGATTTATACGTCATCTCCAGCCATTTTTGGAAAGTTCTGATCTAAACATTCTAATTCATGCCTTTATCTCTCGGCTTTATTACTGTAATGTGTTATTACATGGTTTTCTGCAACTCAAAATGACTTCAATTAGCACAAAACACAGCTGCTAGTTATTTTTTTACAAATCTAAATATGATCATGTCACATCTTTGTTTAATTTACATTGGCTTCCGGTATCTTTTTGTATCTTATTGAAAATTGTATACCTTTTAAGGCTTTGAGGTAGACGCTCCTTATCTTGCCTCTGCGATTTCTCCCTATCTTCCTTCTCGTCAATTATGGTCTTCACAACAAGAACTTTTAGGGCTACCTTCTATTCATAATATTTTTTTTGAAAGCTCAGGTGTAATTTGTTTTTCTTACCTATTTTCTCACCTTTGGAATTCTTTACCTCTTAATGTTCGTCTTGAGAGATTTTTTTTTAATTTAGGAAGGCACTAAAATCTTATGTTTGTATAGGCTTTTTCAGAATGGATTGTTAAGTAAATCAGCCAATATGTTTGACATGTGACATTTTCTTATTTGAATTATTTTCTGTATCTAGTTATTTTATCTGAATATTGCTTTGTTAGCTTTGCATATTTTATTTATACATCGCTTTTTATATCTGTAATTGCGATTAATCAAGTATTAATAAACATAAATTGTGCTGCGTTGGACTTACATAAGTATAACATTGCCATTGAGGATGGGTGTGTTTTAAGGAGGATTTGCATCTACTGTTAGTTGCCAATGTATATTTAAAACACTGTGGCAAGATCTTAGTCATGAGTCTAATGGCTTTCAGATCCCATTAGTGCAGGCCTTAATGTGCAGAGGTTCTTTCAGTTAATTCTTCTTTGAAGACTTTGTATGGTTTTCACACAGGTTTTTTGGAATATTTCTGAACAATATTTTTTGATTGTATGTGGTGATCTCAGAATTTGTTTGACTGGTTCCTCCTCACAAAAGTGGAAACAAGGAGTCTGAAAACTACAAGCGAGTTAGTCTAACCTCTGTGTATAAATTAATAGAACTGCTGCTAAGTCAATTTCTGAAATCCAATGAATTATAGGGTCTGAGGCAGCATGGTTTTTACCAGAGGTAAATCTGATCTTAGACAGATCTAATCAATTTCTTTGGCTGGGTGACCAGAGAATTAGGAGTGCTAGATGTAATGTACGTTAATTTCAGCAAGGTCGTTGATTCCGTTCCGCAGAGAAGATTTATAAACAGTGTGTCCTAGGTATAGGCCCTAAAGTGTTTGGGTTATAAACTGAGTGGAAGGCAACAAAGGATAGTAAACTGAGTTGCCTCCAAGGAAAAGGGAGTTACCAGTAGAGTGTTGCTTGGCCTAGCATGGCCGGTTATGACACATCGAGAAGGTGGTGGGAATTGAGCCACAGGCTAACAAGGCACTTTTTAAAAATTTATTTAACAGTGCCACTTAACAGGATATCTTTGAAGATTAGCTGAATACAAATGAGTCAGCTAAGCTAGCTGGATAATGTTGCCCTGCTCCAGATTTCCTCTTTTTTTTTTTTCCTGTCTAAATTTCAACTCGATAATGACTTATCTGGCTATAATTTAGCCAGAAAAGACAGTGACCCAGTATTCAAAAAGTTGCCTTTTAGCCAGATAATTTGTGAATTATCCAGCTAAATGGCTTTCTTAGTATTTGGATAGGTAGATCCAGGACCAGAGGGTTATGCAGCTCTACCAGCAGATGGCGACTGAGCAAAGTAACGTCACGATATACATACCCCTGCACAGACATTAGCCTGCCAGTATTCTCAATCTCCCTACTGGGGATTGACTTAAGTTTTTTGGTTTGTTTTTTTTTATAGAAGGAGAAAAGAAGAAAAAGTTTATTGCCCCACTCGCCTGTGGTGATACCTTCTCTCCCTCAGTCAAGCTTCCTGAGGTGATTTCTTTAAATTCTTCCCTCAGAGCGCGGCGGTGAAGGTATATGCCCTCTCTCCCCACAGCCGGAGACTTACTCTGTATTAGGCTGGGAAGGGCTGAGCTCAGGTAAAGAGTATTTACAAAAATTACAATCCAACATCCGTTCCTGCCTCCAGGGGAGCTTGGGGGACATGGGCACCTTGGTGGGTTGAGCAGCCTTCTGGGTAAGGCCCCGCTTACAGGTTTAGATTTTTTGCTGTGTGGTAGGATGTGTCAGTGTTCACGCACCTTTTCTCTGTGTATAATGCTGCCCTCTTCAAGTACGTCAGTTCACGCTTGCATACCCGGCTGTGCACCTAGCTGGGTGCATAAGGGCACTTACCTGGGCACTAAGTTGTGTGCATAAGGGTGCCTAGTTGAGGAGACAGTGGTGCGCTGCAGGACACCTAGACGAGTGCTCAAGTTGGGTGTCTATCTCAATAGTCTATTAGGCATCTAAGTTTTGAGCTCCTGTTTTGTTTTTTTTTTGTTACAAGCACCTATTGCGAGCACAGCTGGGCACACACTTCTCAGATGCATGTTTAGAGCATGGTGTTAAATGACTATGGCACCGATAGCAAAGAAGCCTTAAGCGTCTTACCCTTTGTGCTGCTTGCCATGTTCAGGCATCTCAGCTAAGCATTCCCTCTAACTTGAGTCAGCACTGTTTGGAGGTTCAGGGAGATTTGTCTCAGTCTGATTTTGCTAAACCCAGTCCTTCCCAGCATGATGTGAGAATGGAAAAAGTTGCCAGACGTTTTGCCTGGAATTGAGGCTCCCCTAACTGGTTCTTCAGTGAGGGAAGGTAGTTCAGTGGGTGCAGGTCAGATGCCCCCTGGGTTTATCTTGGACTCCTCTGCCTTTTCTTGGGTGGAATTTTGTCAAGGGCTGCAGTCCTTTCTTCTGGCGTAGTCATTGGCCCCAGTCGGTCTTAACAATTCAGGATCACAGGCTGCGAATTCCCGCCTGCCTTTTGCTGCAGGTAAGCATCTGAGTACGTCTAGACCTGCTGCAGGTCACGACTAAAGGGACCCAGCACGGATGATGAAGCTGATCCTTACTTCCTGGAACCATATAAAACTGTGCGTTTCTTTCATATAGATGTTACCAGCTTTGATTTCCCAGACATTGAAAATGTACCAGGGGCTGATTTCCCAGACATTGAAAATGTAGCAGGGGCTGATTCCATGTCTGAGCCAAAGAAAGATCCCATTTTAATTTCTTTGTGTAAAGCCTCATGTTTCTTCCCTATTATGGAGGCTATTCAAGAATTGATTGATCTTGAATGGGGCACCCCGAAAGCTAATTTTAAAGGGAGACAAACCTTGGAAGGGCTGTACCGCCTGGATCCGGCTGTGAGAGAGCAATTGTATTTTCTGAGAGTGGATGCGCTTGCGTTTGCTTGACACCAAGCGGACAGCTATCCTCGTAGAAGGGGGAGTGGTATGGAAGGATGCACACGATAGAAGAATTGAGGCCATCCTTAAGCAGGCCTTTGAATCGATGGCAATGAATTTACAGATAGCTTCTTGTTGCTCCCTGGTGGCTCGCTCTTGTTTTACTTCTCTCTCAGAAAGTCGATGAATCTGGAGTGAATTCCAGAGCAGTGATGGAACCAGCAGCTGCCTTTTGGTGGATGCGGGCTGCAACATGGTCCGCACTTCGGTCAGAAGGATGGCTTCAGAAATTGCAGCCAGGCAATTAGCTATGGCTTAGGAATTAGTCGGCTGATACAATTTCAACATTTAATCTTAGGAAATTGCCCTTTAAGGGATCACTCTTGTTTGCAAGTGAGCTGGAAAAAATGGCCACTAAGTGGGGGGAGGCTCAGGTTATTCGGTTACCAAAGGATAAGAAGCAGACACTGCGTTCCTTCGGCACAAGAGATTATACCAGGGGTTTCAGACGCTTTCAACCCTACAGAGGAGCAGCCTCCCAGAGGACTCAGCCTTTGAATAGGTCTCAGTCCTTTCGTCCCAGGCAGCCCAGAAGGGATGCAGGCTCAGGTAGTGATGCTCCTTGAGCCTCTCAATGAAGGTGTGCCGACCCATCCCCGGGAACTGGAGATAGGAGGTCGCCCCTTTTTTTTTTTTTTTTAATTAGAGGTGGGTCAAGATCACGTAAGACCAGTGGGTTCTGGAAGTGATAAGGGATAGTTATGCTCAGGAGTTTCTCAGTGTTCCTCGAAATGTTTTCTGGTGTCTCCCTGCAACTCTCCGCAGAAGAGGCAAGCAGTAGAGTGTACATTAAGACTTGTCCGTGCCCAGATGTCAAGAAAATATGGTCCAATAATCCGTTTCTTTTGTTGTGCCCAAGAAGGAGGGCTCATTTTGCCTAGATCTCAAGGGAGTCAACCGTTTTTTACTTGTTTTTGCATGGAAACCTTCTGCTCAGTGATAATGGCAGCACAGTCAGGGGAGTTTGATATCCCTGGATTTGTCAGAGGCATACCTGCTTATTCCCATCCGTCTGGAGCATCAATGGTTTCTGCTGTTTTGAGGTGACATCAGTTTTGAGCGCTGCCTTTTGGGTTGGCCACTATGCCCAAAACCTTTTCCAAAGTTATGGTGGTGTTTGTGGCAGTGTTGAGAAAGGATGGCATTTCTGATTCACCTGTACTTAGACCAGTGGTTCTCAACCCTGTCCTGGGGACCCCCCAGCCAGTCGGGTTTTCATGATATCCACAATGAATATGCATGAGAGAAAGTTTGCATACACTGCCTCCATAACATGCAAATTTTCTCTCATGCATATTCATTGTGGATATCATGAAAACCCGACTGGCTGGGGGGTCCCCAGGACAGGGTTGAGAACCACTGACTTAGACAATTGGTTAATTCGGGCCAAGAGTGTGGAAGAGAAACTTTGAGTCTCAGGCAAGGTGATCTTGCTACAGGAACTAGAATGGGTGGTGAACTTGGTCAAGAGCAATCTACAGCCCTCCCAGACTCTGGAGTATCTTGGCCTTCAGTTTGACATGAAGCAAGGCAGGGTGTTCCTGCTGGAGAACCGCATTCAGAAGCTGATGGCACAGGTGCAACTACTGACAGAAACAATACGCCCGACAGTGTGGTTTTATCTACAGGTGCTCAGTTTGATGGTAGCCCCCTAGAGGTGGTTCAGTGGGCAAGGGCGCATATGCACCCTTTTCAGTGCACATTACTGGCTCGTTGGAATCCACAGTCTCAACACTATTCAATACAGCTTCACCTGCCAGTGGAGATCAGCATACAGCTGCAGTGGTGGTTGCAAGTGGACCATCTAAGGAAGAGGGTTTCTCTACGATCACTGGACTGGCTAGTACTCATGATGGATGTGAACCTCCTGGGTTGGGAGGCCCACAGACAAGAGTTGATGGCACAAGTGCGGTGGAGTACAAAGAGTCTCTCTGGAGCTTCAATCAGCTGAAACCCTGGCTTCCTTATGATTCATCAACAGACAATGCAACGACAGTGGCTTATATCATCACCAGGGTGGAACAAAGAGTTAGCAAATGTGGTAGGAAATAGCCCAACTCATGGAATGGGTGGAAGTGCATCTTCAGAAGAATATCAGCCTCCCATATTGCAGAAAGACAATGTAGGAGCTAACTTTCTCAGTGGACAGAGTCTAGACCCAGGAGAATGGGAGTTGTCAAGTGAGGCGTTCTAGCTCATAGTGGACCATTGGGACCTATTATTTCTAGACCTGCTGGTGACATCTAACAACGTGAAGGTTCCTCACTTCAGTCACAGGAGAGATCAAAATTCCTTGGGCATTGATGCCCTCGTGCAGGAGTGATCGGTGGGCAAGTTCCTATATGCCTTTTCTCTGTGGCCCATGTTGGGGAGAATGATTCGGAGGATCGAGAGTCACATGGGGATGATGCTTCTGATGGTGCCAGATTGGCCCAGGAGGCCATAGTATGCAGGGCCCGATAGACCCTCCTATCCAATTACTGGTTCACAGGGATCTGCTATGGCAGGGGCATGTTCTTCATGAAGACCCGACTCGTTTTTGTCTTATGGTATGGCCCTTGAGAGAACTTGGATGCTGAAGCATGGATATTCCACTGCAGTAAATTCCAACTTGCTACGAGCAAGAAAGTTCTCCTTGCAGTTCTCCATGTGCAGATTTGGCCAGTGTTTGAGGCTTGGTGTGAGGCTCAATGTATTCTCCCTCATTCGGTTAAGATCCAGTTCATTTTGGAATCTTTCCAGGGTGGATTGCAAAAAGGGTTGGCCATTAATTCATTGAAGATTCAGGTGGCAGCTCTTGCCCGTTTCTGAGGTCAGGTGAATGGTGGACACTTGTCAGCTCATCCACATGTGGCTCATTTCTTAAAAGGTGTGAAGCATCTTTGTCCTCCCCTGCGGTTGCCAGTCCCCTTGTGGAGTCATAATCTGGTTTTGGATTTCCTGGCGGGTCCTACTTTGACTGCTGCACAGTGATTTGTCCCTGCTTATGTGATTGGGGGAGAGGGCCATCCTAAGTTGAACTTGTGTGTCCTTAGTCCCACCCCTGTGCAAGTATGCATGTAAGGAACACCTTAAGCTGATCTAGTTTGTATATGGGTTTTGTCTAAAATGGGGGCAGGGGGTAGAGGAGCATAGCTGGTCCTGCCAGTGAGCTGGAAGATCATCCTTGAGGTTACTTACATTGAAAATGTGTTTCTTGTGGCATTTTGTTCTGCACGTAGAATCTCCGAACTGCAGGCATTGCCTTGCCGGGAACAGTTTCTCCGAGTAATTCTGGGGGGCGATACAGTTGCGAACTGTTCTGTCTTTTGCCAAAGGTGGTCTCAGATTTTCACTTGAATCAATCAATTTCCCTTCCCTGCCAACTCTGAACATGGAGAGAGATGTGCAGGAATAACGCTTGTTATGGTCCTTGGATGTCATGAGGCATATCTTGAGGTATTTAGAGGCTTCTAAGCCTCTCAGGAAGATGGTTCAGCCAGAATAGCCTACTGGATTAAAGAGGTAGTCATGGCCACGTAAGTGGATGCTGAGCAGCTGTTGCCTAATCAGGCTAGGTCTCATTCCACTAGGGCTTAGGCAGTAGAATGAGCCCTAGTGGATTGCTGTCTTCTGAGATTTGTCGAACTAGGCAATGGTCTTCCTTACATACGTTTTCCAGGCATTACCGCCTAGATGTGCAGGCCTGGGAGGATGCAGCCTTCACATGTGCGGTATTGATCGGACTGCAGGCAGTCTCCTGCCCTGTTCAGGTGTAGCTTTAGTACATCCCACTGGTCCCGGATCCATACCTGATAATTTCCTTTCCTTTAAGGATAGGTGGATCCACCTTCCAGCCCTCGGCTGCTGGATGTTTATGCTGCTGTCCTGCATGGCTGTGTGTTCCAGAAATTACTGGTAAGTGTCAATCCAGTCCCTAGACTGGTGTTGTTATGTTCATTGTCTGAGCTCGGTATTTTCCGGTTAGCTGAGTGCTAGAGTGGTTGTCTGTTAATAATTAAGTTTTGCTTAGTTTGTCCACAGTTGGCTTTTGCAGAGAATACTGGTGGGCTGATGTCTGTGCAGGGGTATATATATATATATATACTCTGACATCATCTTTGCTCTGATTCCATCTGCTGGTAGAGGTCCTGGATCCACCTATCTTTATTAAAAAAAAAAAAAAAAAAAAAAAAGGAGATTATCAGGTAAGTAGTAATTTCTGCTTTAAATATGTACCTCCTGATTTGTTTGCAGGTCTGCCTGTGATTTGTCCCTGCTTATGTGATTGGGGGAGGGGGTCATCCTGGAGTTGGACTTGTGTGTCCTTAGTCCCACCCCTGTTACAAGTATGCATGTAAGGAACACCTTGAGCTGATCTAGTTTGAATATGGGTTTTGTCTGAAACACAGGCAGGTCCTGCCAGTGAGCTTGGAAGATCATCCATATATGCCAAAGTTGTGTGCTGTACTTAGCTTTACAGAGAGCACACAGCATGTTCTTTACCATTAGTTTTGCAAAACAGGACACATTTCTGAAGGTTTTGCTTCTACTTTTTGTTCCTAGGACTTTTTCCTGAGCACTTGATTGAAGTGCTGAGCAGAGAGTTGGCCCTGGAGTGTGACTATAAGAGGGAAGCTGCCTGCGCTAAGAAGTTCAAGTGAGTGTACAGTCTTCTCTCTTGTGTGCATTGGGATGGTGGTGTGCAGCTGGATCATCGCAAGCAGCATCTAGCTCATGCTTCATGTTGTTCATTCAGGAGGCTCCTTAATAGGTTGATAACAGATTTAGAGAATATTGCCAGGACAGCACCCACAATTAAATCCTTAATATAAGGTGTTGAATCTCTCCAGCTTCCTGGGGGTTTAATGCCATAAGAAGCCAATGGATATAAATTCTAGGTCCTGTGCAGTTAATTATTTTCCAAGTGGAAATTACATATACAAACACAATGGGAGTAATAGTCACTGGCTGGATTGGAAACTTAGCCGGATAAACTTATCCAGCTAACATTGGAGGGATATTCAAAGGTACAGCCACACTATTGAATATAGCTGGCCATCTTTTTAAGAATCTTTTTATAGTTTTACATATAACAATCAATAACCCACAAGATATACAGTGCAATAGCACAAGCATTCCCCAAATCCCCCCAAGCCCTGCCCAGCGGTGATTGAAGAAACTGAAAACTTCATAGTATGGCACTGTCCAAGGCCCCTAGATAGACAAATCCATTATATTCAAAACTTTGACATGTCCCATTGGACTGGTTTCCATCTGCAAGCTAGAACTGGGTGATTAAAAAAGAAAATAGTTAATGGATCTTATCCCTTAGCTCTGCAGGGAGCATAGAAAGAAAAGGGACCATATCCCTTGAATGCCTTATGGCGCTCAGCCTCAAGGGGTCAACTGATCTATATTCCAAAAGTAGGAACTGGAGCATAGATGACTTCCAAACTGCAATAGATGGACCAGCTGTATCAAGCCATACGTGCAGGATACGTTTCTTTGGCGCCATGCTATCTGTAATAAGAAACTTGAAATTTTCAGTCGTTGATCACTCTGCATACCCAAGTATACAAAAGGTTGCTGCTCAGGATATATCCAAGTGCAACAAAGTGACCAAATAATCCCAGACAGAAGACCAAACTAGTTGAATCATTGGGCATTCCCAAAGACAATGTAGAAAAGTAGCATCAGTCATGTCGCATTTCACACGTTGACTAGTCACTGCAATATCAACTTTAAACGCTTTAAGTGGCCAGAATTCCATCCAACTTACAATTCTGTATTGCATTCCTCTAAATTCTATGCTGGGGGAAGTTTTAGTTACGAACATGTTGCATATAGAAATATCACATTCAGTAATTGTAACTGAAAAATCCTTACTCCTATCTGGCTATCTTAAAGATAGCTGGATGCTCTCACATTATCCAGTTAAACTTTAGCTGGATAATGAGTTAACCAGCTAAACTTTAGCCAGATAAGTGGGGGAGGTATTACAAAGTCGGCATTTAACCAGATAATTTGTAAGTTATCCAACTAAATGTTACTGAATGTTGACCTCAGTGTGCCAATGTTGTAAAGTTGGGGGAAGGTGTAGAGTCGTCTAGTCCACTGCTTTGGAGTTTAGAATAAATCCTCCATATTACTGGAAAATAGTACATTAACTTCTGGGGTTATAATTTCAGATTTTTCTGCTCCTCTGCATGGCATGCATGGAGACCAAGCAGCAAGCACGGGACCAGGGTGGTTGCTCTGCTCACTTCCGCTTCTGGGTTAACCTTTCACGGTTAAAGTTTGCTAAACTAAAACATGCCTGTGCTGATCTGCCAATGGAACCGAAAACTCCTTATTGAAATTCTACTTCAAAAGTAGAAAAAATAAGCCCATTCAGACTGCGTGGCCATCCTCTCGGAAGATGGCTCTGTAAGGCACTATGCTTTTACAGGGTAATCTTCAGCTGCCCTCTCAGGACTGAAGTCTGTGTATAGAAAGTTCAGGCAGACTTTAGTTTGAATTTTCAAAGCTGACAATGCGCAAGTCCACTTTGAAAATTCCTGGGTATGTGGGGAAAGAGTACCAAAATATACATGTACAGCTGCTCCTGAGTAGCTGTAAATATGTACATGTAGGTTTATGTGCATGTTTTCAAAAAGCAAAATTGTACGTGAAAATGGTTTGTCTGCGCCATCTCCGCCCCCCAGATCACCTCTCTGTAGTCTGCACAGAAGTATGTGCAAAATGGTTTTTGTGCACACTTCTGTGTATGCAGCTCCAGGGTCATTTTCACACAGTCAGGGGCTCTCTTTTGGGGGTGGTGGTTTGTAGAATGATTAACCTGTGGAATTAAGGGAGCTCACGGATTTCAAACGGTTTCATAAAACTTCTTTGATTTTATAATCCACTTAGTATGGCATTGCCACTATAGGTGGAATAAAAGTGTTTTAAATAAATGCCATTTACAATTAACCAGGTTTTGTGTGTGTAAACAACTTTGAAATATTATCGCCTTAAAGTACTTTTCAGGACCCCATTTGGACAAAGTAAAATTTAGTCCTTGACACTGCAACAGATTCTCTACCTGTGGACACCATTATTTGTGGAAAGCTGCTGATTATTGCAGAGAGCCCTCAATATCTATAATATTCAGCATGGTCTTCAATGATTGCACTCTAGATATCATCATTCAGTATTAAGCAACTATATTTGTATGCGTGTGGTCCAAGAGCCAGGTCAAATTGCATATCTTGGTTACCCTAAAAACTGGACTTGTCTGGCACTTAATGGCTAGAGTTGATTACTTTGGATCTATACATATACCTGTGATCTATACATATACCTGTACATCTCTGTCCTGAAAATTAAACCCACATTTGTTATATTAAGCTCACTGAGGGGGAAAGTGTAGTTTTGAATGCTTCCACTTTCTGCACTCCCAAAATGTTCTGTTTTCATTTTCATTGTAAAGAAATGGTCAGGGCAAATGAGTCACTGAACTGATGGAAGTTGGGCTTACAGAATGCCACAACTCAAGCCTCTTGTCCTTTGGGGCTGTTGGATGGCTGGCATGTTTATCTCCGTCTCGTCGGAGAGCTGATGATTGTCCACTGCATGGGTGATGCCTGCTGGGGTGAGAGGCGCTCTCTTAGTCCTTAGTCAGTTGGAGACCCCCTCTTCTCATCAAGGTGGTGATGTGATGTCAAGAAGTGAGAGGCTGGTTTGTGGGCAAGAGAATTAGAGTTGAGTATTTAGCTAATTTTCAGGAATTGTTTTAAGAATGAAGATAGATACGTTTGCTGCTAAGAACACAAATAACATAGCCTGTCAGCTGTGCACTTTCTGTCTGGCCAGTGCAATATCAGGGTGCGAAAAATGAACGCTCATGATTGAGCACCCACTTTCCTAATGCACACTCATTCACGTCTCCCGGGTGTGCAGTGAGGTAGGCAAATGAGCTGCTGCATTAAAAAGGAGCCGCTTGGGGAAATTGTGCGTCCCTAGCACTTCCTTGATATTGGGCACCCAGAAGTGGCTGTGTGTGAGTTGGAAAAACGGATGCTCAATTTTATGAGTGTCTGTTTTCCTAACCTGTATACAGGCACAGGTTAGGAAAATAGACACTTGTTAATTGAGCATCCATTTTCCTAACCTGACCACCGGCAAGACATTTTTTTTTTTTTACCTTACTCTTTTGGTTCCTTTGATTTAATGGCACCAGTATTTTCTGCTTTTCTGTTAACTTTAGGTGCTCTTCAAGACTTAACACCTGCTCTGGGGTTGGCGTTAATTTTTGAGAGCAAAACTGTGCATTCAGGCGCACATTTATTTTTTTTTCATAAGTGGGTAAAAGCTAATAGCCTCATCAACATGAATTTACATGTGATGAGCGCTATTAGCTACACGCTGGTTTGGATGCATTTTGGATGAGCTAATCCCCTTATTGCATAAGGAATTATGGACGCACATCCAACCACAGGTTAACCAATGCACTACCTGCAGCGCACGGTATTGCAGCGGCACATGTGTGTGTTAAAGGCAGCTCTCAGAATGACTGGAAATGCCTGGGATGTAGCAGGCGGGTGTGATAACTTTGTGAGAGATCTGTACTTTCCCTGCAGGGAGCTGCTGAAGGACCATCCTTTCTTCTATGTGCCCGCTGTGGTGGATGAACTTTGCAGTGAGCATGTCCTGACTACAGAGCTTGTGTCTGGCTTCCCACTGGACCAAGCAGAAGGACTCAGCCAGGAAATTCGAAATGAGGTATTTTATAGGCACATGGGGGTATGGGAGGGGAAAAAGATGAAAATGTATTGGAGTTGATAACACTGGAGGTGTAAACAGTGACGATCACCCCCTCCGTATGAGCCAGTCTTGAATGCATTTATGGACACTAGACATGCTGTTGCTCCTGCCAGCATGGCACTGGAATAACATGAGAACTTTCAGAAAGGCAAGTTTATCCCTCAGCACATTGCCCAGCACGGAATGAATTGTCACTTATTGGCAAATGTAATTTATTCTTCCTGTTTATTTCTTTCCTTTATACCCATAGCACTCTAGATGAATTACAATAAAACAAACGTAACATCACATAGACACAATCTACAACAAACTTTACAAAACAAACAGTTTTAAAAATTAGCTAATGGAACCTCATAGGTCCCTTTGGATGTCTCTCTGGAGCAGCTACAGAGCAGGCAGATCTATAATAAAAGGGAAACATCTGTTCCTGTTCATTCCCCAAATCAGTCCAGATGCATAGGTTTTTCATCCCTATCAGCAGATGGAGAACGAGAAGAAAAGCTTTACTGACACCATGCTACTTAAGATAGCTTGTCACCTGCAGTCCCTCGGAATTTCTCTGTCACCAGCAGATGATAGCGGTGCAAAACCTGCAGTCGGCCTGAAAAAGACAGAAATTACTCCCAGGTGTGTTAGGCTCCGTTCTGGGGCCATCCCCCTGGTTGAGCAGGGGCGAGAAGGGGGTCAGTGACCCCCGAATGTTGCTGCGCCCGGATTTAAGTGTGGAGATCTTGATAGCCAGTGGTCTGGTTCCCTCAGATCAGCTCTAATTTCTCTTTCCCAGGTCTGCTGAAAGCGCTCTGGACACACAAAAAGGAAAATTCACCCCTTCATTTATTTCTGAGGGCACTGTTTTTTAAGTTGAAAAAAAGAAAAAAAAAATGCAACAGTCTGCATTTCCTGGTGGGGAGCTGTGGTGTGAGGGAAAGAAGGATCAAATCAGAAGACCAGGGCTGTGGTGCAGTCGTGTGGTTTTCAGTGTCTGGGAAGTCTGGTGCCATGGTGAATGAACAGCTGATGCAGGGTGGTGAGTGACCACGTGGCGCACATGGTGGCTCCTGCTGAGCGCAGGAAGCGCTGAGCTATGATGACAAATGCTGACTTCGGGCTTCTGCAGGGAAAGGAAGGTGCCTCCGGGGTCGGCAGTGCTGCAACAGAGACAAAATAGCAATGGCAAAGAAGCAAGCTTTCATGGCACCAGAGTTAGGCACTTTGAGCCTCCCTGGCAGCACGGCTACCACGGCCATTTTGTTTGGGCCCGAGGTGCAGGGAGCATCGGGAGAGAGAGCTGACTCTTCCCTAACGGCTCTCTCCTTTTTCCCTATGCAGATCTTACTTGTTAATGGTCACTCTCTCTGCAAGGAGGTCCCTGGGGAAGACTAGGACAGGGAGGTATTCCTTTTTTTATTTAAGCTGTTTTTCCTTGGGGGTCTGTCTCTCGGGAGACAGGTCTGCTCGGTTCAGTGGAGCTGTCTTTTCACTGGTGAGTTCCTTCTCCTACCGAGAGCATGTACGGCCCAGGTCCCAGCATGGAGGCAACTACGGAACGAGGGAAATGCTGCAGATTATGTGGGAAAATTTTGCGTGTGAGCTCTTCAGGGCTGTGCGACCTATGTGTATATGGCGAGGGAAGGCAGCTTAGTATTGGCAAATGTGGCCCCAGAGGGGAGAAAGTCATCCTGATCAGTTGAGGCTGGCAATGCTGTTCTTCTTGACCGTGCAGGAACCTGTCATTTTAGCATCTGTTCCCGTGGTGCTGGGAAGATCAGGGGAGAGGGGCCTGATTCTCCTCTCCATTTTCCCCTGTGATCTAAGAGTGCCCAGGAGGGTCAGAGAAAGTTGAGGATTCCTCCAGAAGAAGATTCTGTCTGGTGAAGCCTTATCAACTGACTATGTGCTGTTAAAGCACAAAGCCACCTTAACAAGGAAGGGATTTTCGGTAAAGTGTCCCCCCAGGGGGTCTAGAGCACCCCTAGGTATTCTCAGTGGTAAGTAGCACACAGATTTTAAATCCGTCTGCGGGCTCTGATGGAGAGGAGGATCCCTCGTTGGAACCTCCGGTGGACAAAGATGAGGACAACGATCACTCAGGGGAAAATCCCTGTGGCAGATTGGGACAACCCCATGAGAGTCTGGCTCCTCTGCAAAGAGGAATTATTTCCCGAATTGTAAGACATCTTGGCATTAGAGAGGTTCAGGTGAAACATGAGCATGAGGGAGAGGATCCCATCATGGAAGGACTTAGGGTACTGGCAAGAGTTTTTCCCTTCCATCTTACATTTTAATAAAAATGTTTTTAGGGAGTGGGATACGCTTGAAGCTAATTTAAAAGTTGATAGTGATGGCAAAGCTGTAACCCCTGCCAGAGGATGCGTTGGAGCTCCTTAGGCTGCCTAAGGTGGATGTCAGTCTCAGCAGTGACCAAGAACACTACCATTCTGGTGGCTAGTTTGGCTGTGCTGAAAGATGCTCAAAACTAGAAGATGGAGATACATTTTAAGATGTTTTAAGTCTCAGCATTGGGCATACAGGCAGAGATGTACAGTAGCTTTATTAGATCTGTTTGTGCTGAGTTCAACAGCCTCAGGTAAAGGGAGCAGGAGCCTCTGCTGCTTGAAGCCTTCATGGTTTCTCCATGTATCTCCAAATACAAGAGGGCCGTGGTTCATGTTACACTACAGCGGCCTCTAGAGTTGGAAGCAGTGGTCCCCATGCCCATTAGGGTAAACGAGCAAGGAAGATATTCCATCTATTTTGTGGTTCCCAAAAAGGGCACATTTCATCTCATCCTACATCACAAAAAGAATGCTTTATTTATTTATTTATTTGGCATTTTTATATACCAACATCCGTTTGCACATCGTATCGGTTTACAAATAACTTGGAACTTGTAGGCAAGGCCTTTACATGGAACAGTAACTGTAATTAAAAGAGAAACAAGAAACCAATTTACAAAAGACGAAAACTAAATTACAAAAATTACAAAAATAATCAGTGACTGTATCACAGAGATTTCAGATATCAATCCTTATAGCTATCTCGTTTTTCCATGAAGATGTTGCACTCACTCATTGTCATCCCTAGACCTCATGGAGGCTTATCTGCAAATTCCCATGTGGAAGGAACTTCACAGCTTCCTTAGGTTTACTGTGTGGAGGAAGCATTATCTGTTTCAAAGCTCTTCCCTTTTGGGCTTGTGATGGCTGTGGTGACAGTCCTCCACAGGGATGGCATTCTGGTTCATCCTTATCTGGATGACTGGCAGCTTCGGGCAAAATCAAATGAGATTTGTCAGCAGTTGGTGTGGTGAGTGTTACAGCTGTTACATCCCTGAGTTGGGTTGTGAATATAATGAAAAGCCACCTTTCTCCCGCAGAGCTTTCTGCAATGGACGCATATGCGCAAACGCCCAGGGTACCAGATCCAGTGTAAAGGCTATGAAGCCAGGTACCTGAAAGTAATCCCGAACCCTGGATTCCAGCAATGAAGCAACTGCCACACCCTGACTGCACTGGAATAACTAAGAGTGCAATTCGAGACCAAGGAAGGCAGCGTGTTTCTCACTTCGGAGAGGATAAGCAAATAGAAGGGATAGATGTGGCAGTTGCTTCATTGCTGGAATCCCAGGGTTCGGGAGGCTTAAAGGTAGATTTTAAAAGACGTGTGCGCAGTTCCCAGCACGCGCACATGTATGGCACCTATTTTATAACATATGCGCATCACTGCGCGCATGTTATAAAATTCTATACCCACGCGCACATGCACGCTCTATTTTATATCTGCGTGCGTATGTGCAGGGGGGGTGATTTAAAAAAAAACATGCAGTGACGCAAACAGCCCAGTTCCATCCCAGTCCACTCCAGTAAAGAAACGTACTGGGAGGGAATTTCCCTAACCCCCTAACTACTCTGCCTCCCTTTCCCCCTCTCCTCCCCGACCCCTAAAATCCCTCTTCCTACCTTTATTTTTGTTTGTTTTAAAACTTACTCGTTCTGATGAGCTACAGTAAGTTCTGCATGCCAGCCAGCTGCCGGTGTGCATGTCCCTGGGGCAGGACATAATGGCCACTGTCCTGGCCGGCCCCTACCCCGCCCCTTTCACAGGGCCCAGTACTTCCACGTGTATCTCCTGGTATTTGCATGCGCTGGGTTCTTAAAATTTACCCGTTAGTGTCTAGAGGATAGGGTTGCCCCATTACAAGCCTCAGATACTCACCTTTTTGCAGAAGGAGCTTCAGAAAGGGCTAGCCCTGAGTTCTCTTCGGGTACAGCTGGCAACGCTGGCCTGTTTTGGGAGTGAATCCACAAATACTCTCTTGCATCGCACTCAGGAATTGTGAGTTTTCTAAAAGTTAGGCTGGTAGTGCCTCCTTGGCACCTTAACATGGCCCTGAGGGCATTGTGCAAAACACCTTTTGACCCTTTACAGAGGGCATCATTGAAGGACCTCACCTTAAAATCGATTTTCTGGTAACAATTTGTTAGGCATGATGTATTTCAGAGTTATGGCCGTTGTTGTGTAAGGACCCTTCCTTCAGTTTTTGGAGGCTGGTGTCTTTGCGCACGGTGCCTTCCTTTTTACCTAAAGTGGTATCTGCTTTTCACCTCAGGCAGTGGAATTTCCCTCGTTTCATTTACATTTACATTACACTTATTTAGATTTCTGAATCGCCTAACACAATAAGCCTAGGCGATGAGCAGGTTTACATACATAATCATAATTTTTTTTATTTATTCTGCTTAAGAACATAAGAAATTGCCATACTGGGTCAGACCAAGGGTCCATCAAGCCCAGCATCCTGTTTCCCACAGAGGCCAATCCAGGCCATAAGAACCTGGCAAGTACCCAAAAATTAAGTCTAGTCCATGTTACCATTGCTAATGGTAACATGTAATCCGCTTTTCGCACTTTTTCAGCGCTTCAAAGCGGATTACATTCAGGTACTGTAGTATTTTCCCTCTCCCCAGAGGGCTTACAATCTAAGTTTTGTACCTGAGGCAATGGAGGGTAAAGTGATTTGCCCAAGGTCACAAGGAGCAACAGTGGGACTTGAAACCTGGTCTCCTGGTTCGTAGCCCACTGCTCTAACCACTAGGCTACTCCTCCATAGAGTAAAATAAAACAGACAGTAAATCTTAAAATGAATAAAAACGTTTCTGTGTGCGAGTGAACTTCACTTCTTGGATGTCTGTCGGGTCCTGTAGCACTGCTTGAAGGTCCCCAGCAATTTTTAGAGGTCCACTCGCCTTTTCGTTCTGTTTGGGGACCGAATAAAGGGAGTAAAGCTTCTAAACCTATCCTTTCTTGCGGGCTAAGAGAGTCCATTGAATCAGCTTATGTTTGCTAAGGGCTTCTGATTCCCGAGGGGCTTCAGGCCCATTCTGCTAGAGCCTTGGTGATGTCCTGGGTGAAGTGTCCCCACAGGAGATCTGGTCTTCACTGCACGTTTTAACAAGGCATTACTGACTGGATAATTGGGTGCAGGAAGAAGCTGGTTTTGGGGAGAATGTACTGCGAGTGAGTTTTTCAGATTCCCGCCCAGTTTAAGGGAGTCCATGCGTCTGGACTGATCTGGGGTATGAGCAGGAAAGGAAAATTAGTTCTTGCCTGCTAATTTTTGCTCCTGGAATACAACAGATAAGTCCAGAGCCCTGCTCTCTCTGGAAAGACCACTCTGTTTTCTGAGTGTAGATAGTACACAAATTCTTGGGGTTGGGAGTTTTCATTCTCCTCTGTAGACAAAAGGGCTCCAGTTTAGGGTTCAGCCTTTCCCCTACTCCATATGCGCAGTGAAGTTGATGGTTTAATCCCATCTTGGCTTGGGTACACTTGATACTGAGGGACTGCAGGTGGCATGATATCTTAAGTAGTCTCAAAGCTTTTTTTCTTTCTCTATCTGCTGGTAGAGATGAAAAAACCATGCATCTGGACTGATTTGTGGTATTCCAGCAAAGAAAATTAGCAGGCAAGAACCAGTTTTCCTTTATATAATGAATCTTCATAAATGAGGAAGGGCAGCAGTGACCAGAGGTGTTGAAGTGAGTACTAGCAGGCCCTTTTACAATCCTGCCTCTGTTGGAGAGCACTGAGAAGCAATGAGACACCTTTGGGCAGGCCATACATAAGTCAGTATTCTTGTTTTCTTAAATTTTTGGTTATAAGTAGCTTTATAACTATAAATATTCTATAGCACTTCTGCTTAATTTTGTGCACAGCTTTTGCTAGCTGGATAGACGCTGCATAAAAGAATGTGCTAGAAACTGCTAGTGTAAAATTGAAAAGTACTGTGCTTAAAACGTCCCAAGGCCAAAGCTGACATTCCAGCCAGGCTGCAAGCTCATCTTACACACTGATAGCATTTAAATACTTAATGAAAACATAGTTACATACTGCCACTTGAAATAATTGTTTTCTCAATTATAGTCATTCATAGAAATATTTGGACAATTGTTGCCAATTGTGTCCCTCAGGCATTGGTTTAGGGGTTAGATGTGTGAAGAGGTGTAACCCCTGGTATCGTATCAGTAAATAGTCTCCGAGAGCTGTCCTGGTGGCTGTGCTTGGTGATCTGTGACTCTCTCCATAAGATGTATATAGCTTATTATATTTTTGCTGTTTTAATAAAAATAATTTTTCTCCTCAAGCTGCTGGCTCTCAGCATTTATTAAACCATAATAGTATGTATGAAGAGGGCAGAGAAAGGGGAGAGAAGAGCCTCTCAAGGGATTAAAAAAAAAGAGTATAGGAAAACATGTCTCTGGTCTCTGTCTAGTCAGAATTCTGATCCTTTCCTCTCTGTGCACCCTCTCTGCACACACATGCCATTCATATTCTTTTCCTTTGTCACATCTGAAAAACTTTTTGTAAAAGGTATACTTCTTAAGAGTATAAAATCTGCCTCTCAGATGCAGAAAAGGAAGGAGGATTTTAGGAGGCTACAGACACTACTGTACAAGAATCTTTATATGATTTATTTTCTTTGCTGGCTGTGATTCCTTTAATTGGATTAACAAAGTATCTTAATATTACATTGTGCTAATATTTGAGTGTTATTTGTATTTACAATGTTTTTAACTTTTATTTTTTTAGGATAGTGTCGGTTATTGGTTTAGAGTTTGCATATTTACTTGTTCTTTGTTATATGTAATTTTATTATATGCGTTCTGTTTTTATTTTTATACACCCCGTTTTGAGCTTGCTTTATGGAAAAGTGGGTTATAAATTTGATAAAAGAAATAATTTAACTCCCATCTTTTCTGGACCAATATGCCAGCAAACATTATAATCCAGGTTTTATTGCAAATTAATAAAATCCGCCGAGGAGAGAAAGTGGCATTACTGCTTGGCATAGCTTCTTGAAAGCTGAACTCTGTCCGGACACAAGACATACAATAGTTTATAACAGGGGTCGGGAACCCATGGCTCGTGAGCCAGATATGGCTCTTTTGAGGGCTGCATCTGGCTCGCAGACAGTCGCCACACTTTCCCGCTGACCCAGCTGCTCCCCGGTCCTCCTCTGCCCGGGCTTAAAATGCTGTCAGCCCAGGCGGAACGCTGCAGGACAGCTGGAGTCAGCGGCACCGGCGTGTTTGCTCGCTCATTCACTCTCTCTCCCCCACCCCCACCCCGGGAACTCGCGGCAGCAGCAGCCTCCTCCCAACGCTAACCTCTTCATTTTCAGCCCTCGCGGAGGCGGAGTCCCATCGGTCGCGGTTGAACCTCTTCATTTTCCTCCGAGCCGCGCTGCAGTCTTCTTTTCTTTGGGCCGATGCCGGGCGCACTAGCGTGGCCTCTTCTTGCCGCGCACGCACCCGATACTATCCACTTCCTCTTCCGGGCCGCAGGGGGGGGGCGGGGCCCTGTGTGTGTGTGTGAGAGAGATGCATGTATGTGAATGATTGAGAGCCTGTACATGTGAGAGAGTATGTCTGTGATTGAGAGCCTGCCTGTGAGAGAGAGAGAGAGAGAGCATGAATGTAAGTTTACCATTGGGAACCTGTATGTGTAAGTTTGTGATTGAAAACCTGTTTGTGTGAAAGAGTATATGTGTATGATTGAGATCCTTTGTGTGTGAGAGAAATCATGTGTATGTATGATTAAGAGCCTGTGTGTATAAGTAAGAGAGAGATCATGTGTGTCTGTGTGTGATTGAGAGCTGGTTTAGGTGATGGAGCATGTATGTGATTGAGAGCCTGTGTTTAAATGAGAGAGAGAGACCATGTGTGTCTGTGTGTGATTGAGAGCTGATTTAGATGAGGGAGTATGTGAGTATGTGATTGAGAGCCTGTGTGTAAAAGAGAAAGAGAGGACATGTTTGTAAGCATGTGAATGAGAGTCTGTGTGTGAGAGAAAAAGACAGCATATATTTATGTGATTGAAAGCCTGTGTGTGTGTGTAAGCGTGAAAAGATAGCATGTGTGTAAATGCGTAATTAAGAGCCTATATAAGTGAAAGAGAAAAAACATGGGTATATGTGAGTACTGAGAGCATGTGTGTATAGGTGTGTCATTGAGAGCCAGTATGAGAGAGAGCGCTGGTATGTGACTGAGAGAGGAGAAAGTTCCAAGCAAACCACCCCACCTCCTGCTAATTCAGAACAATCTCAGGACACCTGATATCAAACGTTCCCAGGTATGCAGAGCAAAAAAATTTTTGTATCCTTATTTTTCATTACTGGGTCTTTGTGTCTGCTATTTTGAAATATTTTATTGGTATCTGGAAATGTTTTATATGAGTTTTTAATTATTGGATATTCCACTCATCAGCTGTTTCGAAATATGTTCTTTTTGTTAGTACAGTTTTACTGCTGATGATTTTATATTTCTTGATTTGTTTTATAAGGATGGGTGATGTTTCTTTTTTCCTTTGTTACACTGCATACAGAGACTCTGGCTTGTTGCAGTTTCCAATTCAGTTTTTTCTGCATACTTCTTGTTATGCATTTTGGTCTCTTTATTCTATGTTAGGTGAGGGACAGCACGTGGTTCAGGTGAGGTTTTCTGCTGGCGTGTAGTTTCTGTGTAGGACTCTATAGCAGCCTGACTTGGTCCGTTTTCCTAATAGGAGATGTATTGGTGTCTTAAGGCCTGGTGTAATATTTTCAGAGACTTATTGTACTTTAAAAGTGTGATCTTACATAAAATGCACACATTTACTTGTATTTAGTTTTAAACATATTGTATGGCTCTCATGGAATTACATTTTAAAATATGTGGCGTTTATGGCTCTCTCAGCCAAAAAGGTTCCTGACCCCTGGTTTATAAGAAGACAAATAAGCTACAACTCACATAATTGCAATCCTGGAAGTCCCCTGACCTGATTTACATAGCCACCTGAAGGAAAGCAGAAGATTCAAGGGATTCTTTTCAGGCTGACGGCAAAATTTCGAGTAGGGAAATAAAAAAAAGATGGTCTCCAGAATGAGTGAGGAGCATTCAGATTTGTGGAGCAAAGACACATTAAGAGCAGAAACGTGTTCTGGTTCAGAGTTGTGGTCTGATATCGTTACAGTGAAGGGTGATCTTATAGAAACTATCTCCGATCTTAAACAGAACATATTAGACATTGGAAACTGTATTGAGGACACAGGAAAAAAAAAAAGGTAGAGGAGCGGACTGATAGGTTGGTGGAACTGCAAGCATGCACATAGCAGCTGGAAGTAAGTAAGGAGGAGTTGGAGAAATTGGGAGACCTTGAAAATGATTCCAGGCAGGGAGGGGGCTCCAGGTCCCAGAAACACTGTAATATGGTGACTGTAAGGAAGAGTAATTAAAATATGCCAGGCAATCTGTAATTCTGGAGATGGGAGTAGCAAGCATATATTTATCAAAATAGTGAGCTCATAGATCTCTGGGGCCACAAAGAGGCGACCTACCTAGGGACATTGCATGTGCCTGTGATTTCTCCATTAAAGGAAAAAACCTTAACTAAAACCAGGAGTCTTGGCAGCATTATGTGAGAAGGCTTTAAGACTGAGATGTACAATGATCTCTCCTATTACTCTGAAGAAGAGACAGGACCTTAAAGAAGTTACAGATTTCCTGAGCAAAGAGGATATCTGATTATAAATGGCTATACCTTTTTGCTTCCAGTTCACAGTAAAATTGAGCGTCTTTTTTTTTTCCTAACCTGCTGACAGCCACCTCTCGCGTGCCCGCTGCCGAGGAGGTGCTAGGGGTGCACAATTTCCCCTAGCGCCTCCTTTTTTTTTTTTTTTTACCACGGCAGCTCATTTAAATATTATATCGGGCGCCCCAGAGAGGTGCATGGGCGTGTTTTAGGAGAACGGGCGCTCAATCGTGAATGCACGTGTTCCACGCGCCGATATTGCATCGGTCTGAGATAGTGAGTGGAAACTCTTCATGCATTAAATCTTTGGAAGAGGCTTGGAATGATTTACGAAAAGCAGGCGTGAAAGTTCCAGAAAAGAAGACCGCAACAATAGTAGCTGCAAATCCATGATTTCTCCAAGTGGCATTGGGTGCCGATGCGAGGTAAAAGGCTGAAAAGGACTTCCATGGCATCATCTGACCAAGAGGAGTGAACTGGAAGGTATCTTCTCACAGGTAGCTCTTGCTTTGAATAATCTGTGAATAACTTGATTCTTGTACTTGAGAAACTCGGGGATACCTTTGATTAAGATTTTTTTCTCTTTTCTCTTCAGGTTGCTGATAGTTTTATAACTAGTAGTCATTCCTCCAATTCTTAGATTTATTTATTTATTTAACATTTTTTATATACCGAAGTTCTAGCAACAATGTTGCTAATCACTTCGGTTTACATATAACATTGGAGTGACTTAACAAGTGTGTCTTACATGGAACAGGAAAATGAACTTGGAGAAAATTGAATAAATACTAATAACAAATAACATTAAAACAACAACAGTAGTAATAGAAAAGTTATATACAGGCGAATTAAAATGAATCAATTATGAATTAGGTATCTGCAAAATAGATGAGGGATTGGAAAATTAATTCTTTAGTTGTTGAGCTAAGAGGTATTATATGGCATAGACCTGGAGGAGGGATTTGTGAATAGTACTCAGTCGTAGGCTTGAGAGAAAAGCCAAGTTTTAAGTCTTTTTTTAAAAGTAAGGGGGCATTGTTCAAGCCTGAGATCTGATGGTAGAGAGTTCCAGTGGATCGGACCTGCAGTGGAGAAGGCTCTTTTGTTTGAAATTTTGAGTGGAGGGGTTTTCAGAGAGCCTTTTTGCGCAGTTCTCAGTGGACGGGAGGAAGTATGTAGCTGGAATGGGATCCTGAGGTCTAAGTATGAGGCTTTGTAAATGGATTTATGAATGGATGAAAGGGTTTTGTAGGTGATTCTGTATTTTATAGGGAGCCAATGGAGATTTTTTAATATTGGTGTTATGTGGTCTCTTTTTTTTGCTTTAGTTAAGATCCTGGCAGTGGCATTTTGGAGCATTTGTAGCGGTTTTAGGGAGATATCTGGGAGTCCAAGTAAAAGGGAGTTGCAGTAATCAAGAACTGATCTGAAATCCTGGGGGTGCAATAAAGGTCTGAGTCTTTTTAGAACCTGGAGTTTGAAGAAGCATTCTTTCACTGTGTTGCTGATAAAACTTTTGAAATTCAGTAGGTTATCCATAGTGACTCCAAGGTTTCTGACCTGGGTAGATAGAGGAGGTGGTGCCGGAGGTTGAGTGTTGGAGAGTTGGTAGTTGCCTTCTTGGGTGATTAGGAGGTATTCCGTTTTGTTGGTATTCAGAACTAGACAGAGATCAGCAAGGAGATTGGATATGGAGAGGAAGCATGAATTCCAAAAGTGAAGAGTTTCTTGCAAGGATTTGGTGATAGGAATGAGTATTTGGACATCGTCCGCATACAGGTAGTGGGTTAGATTTAGCTTAGAGAGTAGGTTACAGAGTGGGAGCAGGTAAATGTTGAATAAGGTCGGGGATAAAGAGGATCCTTGAGGGACGCCAAGATTAGAACTGATCGGTTGAGATTCATAGTTGTTTATCTTAACTTTATAGAACCTGTCTTGTAGGAAGGATTTAAACCAGTTGAGTGCTGAGTTTTTGATACCAATCTCTGCTAGTCGGTCTAAGAGGATCTTGTGGTTTACAGTGTCAAACGCCGCTGACAGATCAAGGAGGATCAATAGGCAAGGGTGTTTTTTCTCTTGGTTTAAGAGAATATTGTCGGTTAGAGAAATGAGAAGGGATTCAGTGCTTCGGGATTTGCGGAATCCAAATTGTGTTGTGGCGAGAATGTTATCGTCCAGGAATTCGCAGAGATCCTGCAAGAGTTGGTGATATGCAGGATCCTGGTTATTTGAGGTTGGGTGTGGGAGCTGGTGGTCTCTGAGAGTGGTTTCACTGAATATGAGAGGGCTAAATATTCAAATGAAGAGAGAGCTATTATTATAAAGGAGACTGAGCGCCTCTAGCTTATTTGTTCAAGAAACACGTGCAAAAAAGGGATGAAAGATTTAATAAAGAAGGCTAATTTTCCACAGACTTTGAGGAAATGGGGAAGTACCTAGAGGAAGAACTAAATGGATGGGAGAATGAGAGAGATGTGGATCAGCAGTGGATCAATCTAAAAGGAGCAATCACCAAGGCAACTACTCTTTATGTTAGAAATGTAAAGAAAAGCAAAAGGAAAATGAAACCTATCTGGTTCTCAAACGAGGTGGCTGACAAAATTAAAGCTAAAAGAACAGCATTCAAAAAATATAAAAGATCCCAAAGGGAGGAGCACAAAGAAGAATATTTGATTCAACTGAGGGAGACGAAGAAATTAATCAAGTTGGCAAAAAGTCAAGCGGAAGAGAGGATTGCCAAGGAGATAAAAAATGGTGACAAAACATTTTTCAGATACATCAGCGAAAAGAGAAAAGTCCATAGTGGTATAGTGAAATTGAAAGGTGGAAATGATCAATGTGTGGAGAGAGACGAAGAAATGGCAGAAATATTAAATGAATACTTCAGCTCTGTATTCACTAAAGAAGACCCTGGAGAAGGACCATTTCTACACAAGAAGCTGGAGGGTAGTGGAATAGATGAAAATCATTTTACAGTAGAAAATGTATGGGAAGAGCTAAAGAATCTGAAAGTGGACAAAGCCATGGGGCCTGATGGGATTCATCCAAGGATTCTGAGGGAGCTCAGAGATGTGCTGGCGGGTCCGCTGTGTGACCTGTTCAATAGATCCCTAGAAACGGGAGTGGTGCCGAGTGATTGGAGAAGAGCGGTGGTGGTCCCGCTTCACAAGAGTGGGAACAGAGAAGAGGCTGGTAACTACAGACCGGTTAGCCTCACTTCGGTGGTGGGAAAAGTAATGGAGTCACTGTTGAAAGAGAGAATAGTGAAATATCTACAGTCCGGAGAATTGATGGACCAGAGGCAGCATGGATTCACCAGGGGAAGATCCTGTCAGACAAATCTGATTGACTTTTTCGACTGGGTAACCAAGGAATTGGATCAAGGAAGAGCGCTAGATGTCATCTACTTGGATTTCAGCAAAGCTTTTGATACGGTTCCGCACAGGAGACTGGTGAATAAAACAAAAAGCTTGGGAGTGAGTGCCGAAGTGGTGACCTGGATTGCAAACTGGTTGACGGACAGAAGACAATGCGTGATGGTAAATGGAACTTTCTCTGAAGAGAGAGCGGTTTTAAGTGGTGTACCGCAAGGATCGGTGTTGGGACCGGTCCTGTTCAATATCTTTGTGAGCGACATTGCGGACGGGATAGAAGGTAAGGTTTGTCTTTTTGCGGACGACACTAAGATCTGCAACAGAGTGGACACGCCGGAAGGAGTGGAGAGAATGAGACGGGATTTAAGGAAGCTGGAAGAGTGGTCGAAGATATGGCAGCTGAAATTCAATGCCAAGAAGTGCAAAGTCATGCATTTGGGGAGTGGAAATCCGAATGAACTGTATTCGATGGGGGGGGAAAGGCTGATGTGCACGGAGCAGGAGAGAGACCTTGGGGTGATAGTGTCTAATGATATGAAGTCGGCGAAACAATGCGACAAGGCGATTGCAAAAGCCAGAAGAATGCTGGGATGCATAGAGAGAGGAATATCGAGTAAGAAAAGGGAAGTGATAATCCCCTTGTACAGGTCCTTGGTGAGGCCTCACCTGGAGTACTGTGTTCAGTTCTGGAGACCGTATCTACAAAGAGACAAGGACAAGTTGGAGGCGGTACAGAGAAGGGCGACCAGGAAGGTGGAGGGTCTTCATCGGTTGACATACGAGGAGAGATTGAAGAATCTAAATATGTACACCCTGGAGGAAAGGAGGAGCAGGGGTGATATGATTCAAACTTTCAGATACATGAAAAACTTTAACGATCCAAAGACAATGACAAACCTTTTCCAACAGAAAAAAATCAGCAGAACCAGAGGTCACGAGCTGAGGCTCCAAGGAGGAAGACTAAGAACCAATGTCAGGAAGAATTTCTTCACGGAGAGAGTGGTGGATGCCTGGAATGCCCTTCCGGAGGAAGTGGTGAAGTCCAAAACTGTGAAGCACTTCAAAGGGGCATGGGATAAATATTGTGGATCCATCAGGTCCAGAGGACGCATATAAAGAGCAGGTAGTAAAATACTGCACGGAGCGGCAGTAGCCACAGAGGCATTCACGGAGCGGGATGCCAGTGGCCAGTGGTAGGTGTCCACCTTCATGGAGCGGAAGGATGTAGGGCTGTCATCTCCCAATTAAATAAAAAACAAAAACAAACAACAAAACAGGGATGGGATCCATCAGGTCTAGAGGACACATATAAAGAGCAGGTAGTAAAATACTGCACGGAGCGGCAGTAGCCACAGAGGCATTCACGGAGCGGGATGCCAGTGGCCAGTGGTAGGTGTCCATATAAAGAGCAGGTAGTAAAATACTGCACAGAGCGGCAGTAGCCACAGAGGCATTCACGGAGCGGGATGCCAGTGGCCAGTGGTAGGTGTCCACCTTCACGGAGCGGAAGGATGGAGGGCTGTCATCTCCCAATTAAATAAATAATAAAAAAACCCAGGGATGGGATCCATCAGTTCTAGAGGACGCATATAAAGAGCAGGTAGTAAAACACTGCATGGAGCGGCAGTAGCCACAGAGGCATTAACGGAGCGGGATGCCAGTGGCCGGTGGTAGGTGTCCACCTTCACAGAGTAGAAGGATGAAGGGCATCCATCCCCCAATTAAAAAAAGAAAAGAAAAAAAGAAAAAAAAACAGGGATGGGTTCATGGGCTTATAGGTATTACCAATTATTAGGCTTTTCAATATTTGATGATAGTTAATGTGACTTTCAAGGCATTCTTCACTTTCGGTGCATGTCCGGCATGACTCCTTGCTTCAATGACAGGGGAAAAGAAAAACTGATACTTCACACATTTCCAGCATTGCCCTCTGCTTCATGGCAGAGAGCTATGCTGCCGCTTACCCAACTAATCAAACTTAATATTTCACTTGGAAGCAGCTCCAGCACTGCTCTCTACATTAATGGTGGGGGTGAAAAGGGAATTAGAACATAAGATTACTAAGAGCCAAGAGAAACAGTTAAGTATGAGAACAAATGTGTGAAGCTTGCTGGGCAGACTGGATGGACCGGTTGGTCTTCTTCTGCCGTCATTTCTATGTTTCTATGTTTCTATGTAATCCAATAAAATCCAGCAAAATAATTTTTGAGGATCTTTTAAAGAAAAAAAATATTAGTAATAGTAAAGTTCTTTTCTTTTTCTTTTTACATTTTCTTTTTCCTTTTGGAGCTCTGTGTGCCCAGTCAGCCATGTATTCATGTATTTATTTATTTATTTTATTTATTTAGCATTTTTTATATACCGATGTATAGCAGAGTTGCCTTCACTCCGGTTTACATACAGAACAACTTGTTACATTGAACGATGTTTGAAATTTAAAAATATCAAAAATTAACAATGATGAGCAAAGACATAACAAGGAGAATGAGTATAACAGGAATATATTTGTATATATATTTGTTTATACTAAGCTCTTTCAAGCCTTGGGTGTCCACATAGTGAGTTTATTAGAAACAATTCCCCAGGTTCGATTCTGAGCATTTCTCTTCAGACCCCATCCAGCTCTCTTGGAGGTTGGATGCCGAATTCACCTTGAGAAAGTGCGTGTGTAAGTAGGATCTTAATTGCAGCTTCTCACTTAAGATTGCAAGCACAAAGTGAATCTCCAGCTGGTGTGAGCTGTCAGATATAGTCCCCCCCCCCCCCCCCCCCCCCCCAATGAACTTATTATCTAGCACAAGGGTCTTGGAAAACTGCCATCAGTAAACAGACCGGGGTGGATTGCAGTTAGTGTTATGGTTTGGTATTCTTGCTTCGTTTGTGTTTGATTAGAGCTGTGTGTCTGCAGGTTCTTCTTGGTCGGCAGTGCAGTGTTTTGTTTTGTTTTTTAATCTCAGAACTAGGATATGGCAGAGTTGGCTCATGAGTTTAGTGACATTCAGTTCCTCTGTTCTCAGGCTTCCTGTGTTAATAGCCATATTACAGACCTGGCTATAGCTGCATGCTTATGAATGCAAGCACTGCATTGCAGAGGTGTATGGCAATATTCACTATTCTGGTCCACATAGGCAACCCTAGCTGATAGTGGCTGGTAGCAGAGAAGAGAGGTGCAAGAGTAGTGGTTAGACCATAGAACTGTATATTGGGTGAAACTCAGTGTCTCTGTCCCCTTTGTTGCGGTTAGTGTCTGGGTGACCTTGAGCCCAAGGTCTCTCAATCTGCCTATTGCGTCTGCTCATCTTTGAGTGAGTATTAATACTAACATTTTCTTCTGTTCCAATTGGAAGCTTTCATGTAGTCCAGATGCCAAAAGTGTGCTGCCTAGTCATCTCCCCCCGAGGTGACTGCATGCATTAGTTTTATGGAGTATATTTTAAAACACCCTCATCTGAATAAAAAGTGCTGTAGAAATCCAAATTAGTAAATTCTGACTGCTAGTCTGTGACATCTGTTAACTAGATGTAGACTACAGCTTGGTTTTCACTAGACAGGTGCTTGAGCCTGAGGAGCAGGTACTGGCTGGAACCTGGGCTGGCCCTGCCAGTAGAGGAGCCCATAAAACAAGCCTAGACATGTTTACCCAGAAAACCAGGCATAGCTGACTGTCACAAGGACTGGATTTGGATAGTCTTGGTTTATGCAGTTCATTTAGGGGTAGATTTTACAAAATTGCGCGATCGCGTACTTTTATTCGCGCACCAGGCGTGAACAAAAGTACGCTGGATTTTATAAGATACTCGTGTATCTTATAAAATCCGGGGTCGGCGCGCACAAGGGGGTGCACATTTGTGCCACCTGCGCGCGCCGAGCCCAGCGCGCGCTGCCTGTTCCCTCCGAGGCCGCTCCGATTTACACGCACAGGGCATTTAAAATCCGCCCCTCAATGTGCTGGTGTGACACTAAAAATACCACCATCTTGTGGGTTTGCATAGATTTTAATTTGTGGACTGAACACTCCCACCTTACTTACCTTCTTAAGTTACTAATTGTGTTTACAGTTCTGAAAAGGTATGGAGGAAGGGAGAGGCTGTTTAAGCCTTAGCTTGTGCCTTGTCTTCAAATAGACTGACCAGGTGGTTGTACATCCCAGCCTTCATCTTCATCCATTTTGAAAGCACTATAGAATGGGTTTACACATTGCATCTATAGTGAATAGTTCAATTTCTTATATTGAACTTGGAGAAAACTGCAATTTTTATAGGTTGTGATAATTTTTAATGAAGCAACCTAAGAATTATCCTTTCAAGACCACATAGTTTTCTTCAAATCTTGAAATCTGAAGAAGCGACCAGGGTGACATTGGAGGCTCACATGCATCGTGTTTGCATAGTTTTTGTGTTGGTTCAGTGAAACTTATCATATCCTGCAAAGGAAATCCCTTTTCTAACAGAACTAATTGTCTCTGGATTTGCCCCATCATGAAGTGATTTGAAACCACCAGCAAATTTTGATATTGTTCCAGCGTTCCTTCAAAGTTCTTTTTATATGTTTGTGTGAACCTTGCCTTTCTTTCTCCTTTTCCTTCTGATAAAGAAGCAGTATTGCAGGTTTTGTTGAAATACTTTCTTCCTGTTATAGTGAGATTACTGCGATCATCAGATGATATCTCTGCAGCTGTGGTGGTGGTTGTTTCACTGCTCTTGAGTGACAATCTCATGTATGATCTCTCCTCTTTGCCTCCCTGCCCCATCCCTGGCTCTCTGCAGATCTGCCATAACATCCTGGTCCTGTGCCTGCGGGAGCTGTTTGAGTTTCGCTTCATGCAGACAGATCCCAACTGGTCCAATTTCTTCTATGATCCACAGCTGCACAAGGTAAATCAATTTTATCTCCATGCATCTATCTGTCTCTTCCATGGGCTTCCAACTCAATCGGAAACAGCCTGTACTGGGCTTACGGCTCCATGAGCTGCTGTTTTCCCAACTATCCTGGAGTTTTCCCTACTTTTGGGCCGATACAGTAAAACTCGCGGGAGAGTGGGCGAGCACCCGCTCTCCCGGCGCGCGCACAGGACACTCTCTCCTGTGCGCGCGATACAGTAATTTAATTTATTTAAATTAGGGCCAGCGATAAAAAGAGGCGCTAGGGACACCAGCGCGTCCCTAGCGCCTCCTTTTTGACAGGAGTGGCGGATGTCAGTGAGTTTGACAGCCGACGCTCAATTTTGCCGGCATCTGTTTTCGAGGCCGCTGACAACCATGGGTTCGGAAACCGGACACCGGCAAAATTGGGTGTCTGGTTTTCGAGCCGCGGGCCTATTTCAAATTTTTTTTTTTTACTTTTTTTTTAACCTTCAGGACCTCCGACAATATCACCATGATATTAAGTCGGAGGGTGCACAGAAAAGCAGGCAGAAATTAACGCCTACCTTTGGGTAAGGCGCTAATTTCTTAAAGTAAAATGTGCGGCTTGGCTGCACATTTTACTTACTGAATCGCGCGGGAATACCTAATAGGGCCATCAACATGCATTTGCATGTTGTGGGCGCTATTAGGTTCGGGGGGGGGGGGGGGGGTTAGACGCGCATTTTTGACGCGCTCTTACCCCTAACTGAATAAGGGATAAAGTTAGCGAGTCGAAAACGCCTGTTTATTAGCCCCACTCCCCTATGCAGCCCAGCCATCATAACAATCATAATCGTCTGGGGATCTGAGTATTAGGGATCATGGAACCCAGTACATCTGGATCCTGAGCTTGGCCATTAGGTATTGCTGTTGTGCGATGTTGAGATTTACTTCCTTGCCCCCTAGGTACTGTGAGTGCTGTCCCTGCACCATTGACAGCCCGTAACCAACTAAGGGTACAGAAGTCAGGCTTGAGAATCAAATCCAGGTCTATTGCACAGTAGCACTGCACTGGAGCCAGAATAGGCCCCATACAGCTTTAGGTCATTAGGATTATGCTGGCTTCTGTATATTTAATCCACTCCTACCACATTTTAGGATCTGCAATCCAAGGTTTTTTTTTATTTGTAAAATATGATAATACCTAGGTGACTGTCATTCTCCAGTGATATATTCATTGAATATATAAGAATCACTTGCATTCTCTTAGTTTCCATATTGCTGATCACAGAAACTAACAACCAGGTGATATAAAGCCAGTGATACTTTGGAAGGAAAGAGTGTGCGCAGGAGTCACATCTAATAGCCACATTCTCTCATGTGTCTAGGCATTAATGGCAGTGATTCCTTCCTTTCAATATTTGCTGGTCTTACACAAACTTTTTCTCCCAACTGCTAAGCTTTTAGAAAGAAATCAGCTATTGACCTTAGCATACTGATTTTGAGTTAACTCTTCTCTTGTCATGACCATCAAAGGTTTCCCCACTGACAGCATATCAGTTATGTCCATTAGGCTATACAGATTTCACGTCTTATACTGCCTGTAGGAACAGGAGTGGTCAGGGACAGAAGAGGAAGGCTATTCTTAGAGCATATTTTTTTTAAAGAAGTGTTATGTTCCATGTGCACCCCGCAAAGTGATTTACTGTGCCCCCTGTGTCTGTTGTTGGCAATAAGATGATCTCCATGCTTAACATAAAAGTCCTGTTGGAGTGTAGGCAGAGGCTAAATTGTATGTCTCTCTATAAAGCAGGGATGGAGAAAATTCCAGTGCCAGGTCATCTAAAAAAAAACTGGTGCCTGCAGTGGGCGAGGAGGAGCTGCTACCATTGCTTTTCAGGCTAGGAGGAAGAGATGCTGCCATTACCAGAAATCTAGAAAGGGAAAGAAAAGAAATGTAAAAAACACCCAAAAACCAAAGGGAAAAGCCGACAAAATAAAAAGCATTAATGAAAAAATCCAAAACATAGGGGAAAAAACAAGAAAAAGTGCAAAAAAAAAACAACCAACAAAGTCCAAAGAATGGACAAAAAGCTAGCAAAAAGAGAATTTTTATCTGACCTCTTACCAAAATAACATTTTGGCTGGGGCACAGGTTTTCTAAATATTTCCCCACCGTTTGTAAGAAATGGAAAGAAAAAACTCCAAAGGAAATTACATTCACAAACACAAGTGCTTTTCTAAACCAGTGACCCAGAGGAGTTTTGTAAGATCCCCCTGCAAATCTGAGAACAACTCCTCACCTCCGCAAGTTGTTTTCCTTCTCCCTGTCACTCATCTGTCCCGTTCCTTCCCCCCCCCTCCCCCCCCAAAAAAAAAAACCCTTACAAGGAAAGAAAAAAAACCTTCTGTTGTGAGCCCACCAAATATGCAATTTATAGGTGGTACAGAAAAATCTTCCTAAGAATTTTTAACAATCCTTTCAAAGAATGCAATTTGCCAATACCTAAGAAACATATTTTGAAAGTTTTATCATTAAATATCAGGGTTGTAATGTACACTATCAAGGCTGGCATATATCTCCTGCAGTAAAAAGAATTCAGCATTAAAAAAAAAAAGTCAGATTAGTCAAATTCAACTTTGATGCAAGCCGTTATATTTTGAATCAGGTCTCAGGACTTTGGTCATTAATATTCTTGTTCAGTTAATAAGTTGTCCAACCTTTGTTGTCTATGACCATGTTCTCTGGCTGTTTCTCTGTTTTTTTTCTTGTTCTCCATTTCATTCTTGACATTGTTGCCTTCTCTCAGCTATCTCTGCTTGCCTTCTAGGTTTTTTTTTTCGTGTTTGGCTCTTCTTTTCTCTTTTCCCAAGCATTTTATTCATTTTTTTCATTACCTTTTGATAGCACTTCTGCTTTTCCCCTCTCTGTCAACCTCTGTTTCCTGGTGTGTGGCCAGATGGACTCGGGACCAAAGGGTTATGCTCCCCTGCCAGCAGATAGCCTGAGTCCAGTTGCAAAGCTGATGCAACCGTGCAGTAACCTCAGCTCCCCAGTATACTCCCTCTCCAGCAGAATGTGGACATACCTCTCCCTATGGGGATTGCTGTCCTTCTTGGAAGGAGAAATTCTAAGAACATAAGAAAATGCCATACTGGGTCAGACCAAGGGTCCATCAAGCCCAGCATCCTGTTTCCAACAGTGGCCAATCCAGGCCATAAGAACCTGGCAAGTACCCAAAAACTAAGTCTATTCCATGTTACCATTGCTAATTGCAGTGGCTATTCTCTAAGAAGTGAACTTAATAGCAGGTAATGGACTTCTCCTCCAAGAACTTATCCAATCCTTTTTTAAACACCGCTATACTAACTGCACTAACCACATCCTCTGGCAACAAATTCCAGAGTTTAATTGTGCATTGAGTAAAAAAGAACTTTCTCCGATTAGTTTTAAATGTGCCCCATGCTAACTTCATGGAGTGCCCCCTAGTCTTTCTACTATCCGAAAGAGTAAATAACCGATTCACATCTACCTGTTCTAGATCTCTCATAATTTTAAACATCTCTATCATATCCCCCCTCAGCCGTCTCTTCTCCAAGCTGAAAAGTCCTAACCTCTTTAGTCTTTCCTCATAGGGGAGCTGTTCCATTCCCCTTATCATTTTGGTAGCCTTTCTCTGTACCTTCTCCATCGCAATTATATCTTTTTTGAGATGCGGCGACCAGAATTGTACATAGTATTCAAGGTACGGTCTCACCATGGAGCGATACAGAGGCATTATGACATTTTCCGTTTTATTCACCATTCCCTTTCTAATAATTCCCAACATTCTGTTTGCTTTTTTGACTGCCGCAGCACACTGAACCGACGATTTCAATGTGTTATCCACTATGATGCCTAGATCTCTTTCTTGGGTTGTAGCACCTAATATGGAACCCAACATTGTGTAATTATAGCATGGGTTTTTTTTCCCTATATGCATCACCTTGCACTTATCCACATTAAATTTCATCTGCCATTTGGATGCCCAATTTTCCAGTCTCACAAGGTCTTCCTGCAATTTATCACAATCTGCTTGTGATTTAACTACTCTGAACAATTTTGTGTCATCTGCACATTTGATTATCTCACTCGTCTTATTTCTTTCCAGGTCATTTATAAATATATTGAAAAGTAAGGGTCCCAATACAGATCCCTGAGGCACTCCACTGTCCACTCCCTTCCACTGAGAAAATTGTCCATTTAATCCTACTCTCTGTTTCCTGCCTTTTAGCCAGTTTGCAATCCACGAAAGGACATCGCCACCTATCCCATGACTTTTTACTTTTCCTAGAAGCCTCTCATGAGGAACTTTGTCAAACGCCTTCTGAAAATCCAAGTATACTACATCTACCGGTTCACCTTTATCCACATGTTTATTAACTCCTTCAAAAAAGTGAAGCAGATTTGTGAGGCAAGACTTGCCCTGGGTAAAGCCATGCTGACTTTATTCCATTAAACCATGCCTTTCTATGTGTTCTGTGATTTTGATGTTTAGAACACTTTCCACTATTTTTCCTGGCACTGAAGTCAGGCTAACCGGTCTGTAGTTTCCCGGATCACCCCTGGAGCCCTTTTTAAATATTGGGGTTACATTTGCTATCCTCCAGTTTTCAGGTACAATGGATGATTTTAATGATTGGTTACAAATTTTTACTAATAGGTCTGAAATTTAATTTTTTAGTTCCTTCAGAACTCTGGGGTGTATACCATCCGGTCCATGTGATTTACTACTCTTCAGTTTGTCAATCAGGCCTACCACATCTAGGTTCACCGTGATTTGATTCAGTCCATCTGAATCATTACCCATGAAAACCTTCTCCATTACAGGTACCTCCCCAACATCCTCTTCAGTAAACACCGAAGCAAAGAAATCATTTAATCTTTCTGCGATGGCCTTATCTTCTCTAAGTGCCCCTTTAACCCATCGATCATCTAACGGTCCAACTGACTCCCTAACAGGCTTTCTGCTTCGGATATATTTTAAAACGTTTTTACTGTGAGTTTTTGCCTCTACAGCCAACTTCTTTTCAAATTCTCTCTTAGCCTGTCTTATCAATGTCTTACATTTAACTTGCCAACGTTTATGCTTTATCCTATTTTCTTCTGTTGGATCCTTCTTCCAGTTTTTGAATGAAGATCTTTTGGCTAAAATAGCTTCTTTCACCTCCCCTTTTAACCATGCCGGTAATCGTTTTGCCTTCTTTCCACCTTTCTTAATGTGTGGAATACATCTAGACTATGCTTCTGGAATAGTATTTTTTAACAATGACCATGCCTCTTGGACATTTTTTACTTTTGTAGCTGCTCCTTTCAGTTTTTTCTAACAATTTTTCTCATTTTATCAAAGTTTCCCTTTTGAAAGTTTAGCACGAGAGCCTTGGATTTGCACACTGTTCCTCTTCCAGTCATTAAATCAAATTTGATCATTTTTATGATCACTATTGCCAAGCGGCCCCACCACCATTACCTCTCTCACTAAGTCCTGTGCTCCACCTAGAATTAGATCTAAAATTGCTCCCTCTCTCGTCTGTTCCTGAACCAATTGCTCCATAAAGCTATCATTTATTCCATCCAGGAACCGTTATCTCTCTAGCGTGTCCCGATGATACATTTACCCAGTCAATATTGGGGTAATTGAAGTCTCCCATTATTACCGCACTACCAATTTGGTTAGCTTCCCTAATTTCTCTTAGCATTTCACTGTCCGTCTCACCATCTTGACTAGGTGGATGGTCGTATACCCCTATCACTATAGTCTTCCCCGACACACAAGGGATTTCTACCCATAAAGATTCAATTTTGTATTTAGTCTCATGCAGGATGTTTATCCTGTTGGACTCTATGCCATCCCGGACATAAAGCGCCACACCTCCTCCCGGGTGCTCCTCTCTGTCATTGCGATATAATTTGTACCCCGGTATAGCACTGTCCCATTGGTTATCCTTTTTCCACCATGTCTCTGAGATGCCAATTAAGTCTGTCATCATTCACTGCTATATATTCTAATTCTCCCATCTTACTTCTTAGACTTCTGGCATTAGCATACAAACATTTCAAAGTTTGTTTTTTGTTTGTATTTTCATTCTGCTTTTTAATTGATAGGGATAAGTTAGAATTTTTTAGCTCAGGTGAGTGTTTAGTTACAGGCACTTGGACTATTTTTCTAATTATTGGAACCTCACTGTCGGGATGCCCTAATTCTAATGCATCATTAGTATCCTTTGAAGATACCTCTCTCCGAACCATACGCTGCTGAGCGACTGTCAGCTTTCCCCTTTGTTCTAGTTTAAAAACTGCTCTATCTCCTTTTTAAAGGTTAGCGCCAACAGTCTGGTTCCACCCTGGTTAAGGTGGAGCCCATCCCTTTGGAAGAGACTCCCCCTTCCCCAAAAGGTTCCCCAGTTCCTAACAAAACTGAATCCCTCTTCCTTGCACCATCATCTCATCCACGCATTGAGACTCCGGAGCTCTGCCTGCCTCTGACCTGCGCGTGGAACAGGGAGCATTTCAGAGAATGCCACCCTGGAGGTTCTGGATTTAAGCTTTCTACCTAAGAGCCTAAATTTGGCTTCCAGAACCTCCCTCCCACATTTTCCTATGTCGTTGGTGCCCACATATACCATGACAGCCGGCTCCTCCCCAGCACTGTCTAAAATCCTATCTAGGTGACGCGTGAGGTCCGCCACCTTCGCACCAGGTAGGCATGTTACCAGGTGATCCTCACGCCAACCAGCCACCCAGCTATCTACATTCCTAATAATCGAATCACCAACTATGACGGCCGACCTAACCCTTCCCTCCTGGGCAGTAGGCCTTGGAGAGATATCCTCAGTGCGAAAGGACAATGCATCACCTGGAGAGCAGGTCCTTGCTACAGGATCCTTTCCTGCTACACCTGGTTGGTGCTCTCCCATCATGAGACCTTCTTCCTCCAAGGCAGCACCAGGGCAGCCAGTCTGAAGTTGGGACTTGACTACTATGTTCCTGAAGGTCTCATCTATATACCTCTCTGTCTGCCTCAGCTCCTCCAGGTCTGCCACTCTAGCCTCCAGAGATCGGACTCGTTCTCTGAGAGCCAGGAGCTCTTTGCATCGCATGCACATGTACAACTTCTCACCAGTGGGTAAACAATCATACATGTGACACTCTATGCAAAAGACTGGGAAGCCCCCCTCTTGCTGCTGGACTGCTGCCTTCATCTCAATTTTGATCAGTTCCTAGTTAAGTTTTAGGTTGCTATGGGAGTAGGAATGTGTCTAACATTCTTTAAATGTATTAGTGAATTCACTATGTGTCTGGTAGTGGCCTACCGGGGTCTGATCGAATTCTCAATAAAGTTTTAGATAATGTTTTTGTTTTTTGTTTTTTTTGTGAAAATGGCACCTGCCTATAAATTAAGGGATGAGCTAGCGGTGGGTGGGTGAGGGGTGGGAGGGTTGGGAATTACAAACAGTCTAACTTCAGTTAGTCAGCCAGAGTGACTCACTGCTCTCTTGATTAACAAATGTTGGTCCCTATTCAAACCCAATCACACTACCTCAACACCTTTCCAAGGTGAGTAACTGAGCTGAACTATCCAACTTTTTTACTTAGGTATACACTGCTCCTAGCTTATTTCTAGCTTCTGGCTACTTTTTGGGGTGGGTGTTTTTTTTGTGGGGGGGGGGGGGTTTCAATACAAATACTCAGTTTGTAGTAAATACAAACACTCAGTTCTTTAAAAGTCTGCAGAACACTCAGTTCTACAGACTTTTAAAAATAAACACACTACCTACTGCTTACTAGCTACCTTATTGACTGACTATTTAAAAATACAAACAGTCTAACTTGTTTATTCACTGCCTTTCTGACTATTAAAGGCACAAACACACAGGCCGATACAGTAAAGCACGGCCGCGGTTACCCTGTTTCTAACCCGCTTTCTACCCACAATTTGGCGCGCAAGTCTAACCCGCGATTCATTATCCGTTTTTACCAGTCGTTACCGCTTCTTTAAATCGACGCATATCCCTTTCCGCCCGCAGCATGTATATGATATGTAAACGATCGGATTATCTATTCCCTCCCATACAGTAACGTGCGGCCTGATTATCGCCTTTTTAACCAACTGTTTTGCTGCGTCTTTAACCCGCTAATTTACCGCCTACCCTGACTCTGGCGTTAGAGGGATGTGACAGCAATAGGAAGGCTCCAGTCAAATAAGTGGGTGGGTTGGAGCAAGCGAGTAACATGGTGTGGCCTGGTTCTCCTATGCTCGGGCATCGGGGATTGCCAGTCCTCACTCCCCCCCCCCCTCCCGAAGCAAGGTGCAGGGTGAAAATCGACATTTTATTAAAGCAAATAGAAATTGTAACAAAAGTAAACTTACTGCATGCTTCCAGCAGCCCCAGTCCTCTCTTCCCTTCCTCCCGAGGCGCGCACCGCGGCTCCCCTGCCTCCCGGGGGCAGCCGGCGGCGAAAGCGGCTTCCAGCAGCCCCGCCGGTGAAGGTGCATGAACGCACGGCCAATTTGGGCACTCAAAGCAGCGAGCGCACGCCGTGACCTGAGCGCCTGGATGGACGTCCGAGGTCACGGCATGCGCTCATGCGCCTTCGCTGCTTGAGCGCCCAAATTGGACGTGCGTTCATACATCTCCCCTCCTCCCAAGGTGCCCACTGTGGCTCCCCTGCCTCCCGGGGGCAGCCGGCGGTGAAAGAGGCTTCCAGCAGCCCTGCCAGCAGGGGAGCATATCCATTGGTCCTGAGTCCATCTGTCTACACTAAGGAAAACAAAATTATCAGGTAAGTAATGTCTCCATTATCACTGTCTCCATTTTCTCTCTGTTCTTATCCCAACTTAATCCTGCACATCTCCCCCTTGCCTCCTATGTCTGCACCCACTCCTTCACCTACACTCTGTTTTCCTGTGCTCACTTTTCACCCACATTGATGTGCTTACACACTTCTTTCCTCTACTCCTGAACTCATATTCATTCTCTTCCCCTGCTGTGTGCTCTCACTCCCCCACCACTTGCATTCTCTCCCTTGCTCCTGCACTCTTTCCTCTCCTTTTCCCTCATCCTGTGTACTCTTGCCATTTCCCACAGTAACTGACTTCAAATGGGACAAGATGGCAATGGCTCTTCTAAGGAAGGGGAGAGGAGCAGGATCTGTCATATATTTTCTCCCCAAGGCAATGCTGGCAGTGATTTGTTTTGAGAAGATAAGAATGCGATTCCCTACACCAGTGGCAGTGGATTTTCTGTTGGAAGAGGGAGAATTAGGAGCATCTTGCACCCCTTTCCCACAGTAACAGAGAGAAGTGAAGTAGAGATTCACTCTAGCAGTACATAGGATTGCAAAACAGATTTCTCCCCACCCGATATCAGAATTGGACAGAATTGCTCTCAGATGGGGGAAATACCACTTTCTCCATGGCATTGACTGTTCACAATTCATACATAAGAACATACTGGGTCAGACCAAGGGTCAATCAAGCCCAGCATCCTGTTTCAAACAGTGGCCAATCCAGGCCATAAGATCCTGGCAAATACCTAAAAACTAAGTCTATCCCATGCTATTGATGCTAGTAATAGCAGTGGCTATTCTCTAAGTCAACTTAATAGCAGGTAATGGACTTATCCAATCCCTTTTTAAACCCAGCTACACTAACTGCACTAACCACATCCCCTGGCAACAAGTGTTTAATTGTGCATTGAGTGAAAAGCACATTCTCTGATTAGTTTTAAATGTGCTACATGCTAACTTTATGGAGTGCACCCTAGTCCTTGTATTATCCGAAAGAGTAAATAACCAATTCACATTTACCTGTTCTAGACCTCTCATGATTTTAAACACCTCTATCATATCCTTCCTCAGCTGCCTCTTCTCCAAGCTTGAACAGTCCTAACCTCTCTAGTCTTTCCTCATAGGGGAGCTGTTCCATCCCCTTTATCATACAGGTTGAGAGAGAGAATCTGTTGCATTTATACCACCATAGGAGTAGAATTGGCAGTTGGAATCTTCCCCAGCTCCTCAGCATTCTAGAGAATATAAAGGTGTTCTCTGTACCACACTTTCAAATGCTGGCAGATGCCTTGGGACAAAACCAGGGGTGGGTTACCCTGCTCTGATATCAGAGTAATCTGGACTACACAAAGTCCTGAAATTCCCTGGCAGTATTCAGCAGCAGGAAATGAGATTACTGTGAGAAAAAGCAAACAAATGAAGGGATGAAGTTTGAGAAGAAAATTTGTCTCCGAGGACAAGCAGTATGACAGTCCTCATACATGGGTGACATCATCCAGTGGAGCCCGGCATGAGAAAAGTATGTCAAAGTTTCTAGAACTTTGATTGAGCCTCTGTGAGCATGCTGTTATAGCCACACAGGGTCCCTTTAGTCTCTTCATTTCCGCAGAGACTCGTGTCTTGCATTCAAGTTTTTGTGGTGAAAAGTAGCCGCTCTCTTTTCTAACTTTGGCAAATTTTTGCGTTTTTTTTCTAACTCATGTTCATTGAGGGTCCCGTCAGTGTCTTCCCCTTATCGTCTTAGATAGGTTTGGGTAAGTTTCTTTTCAATGTCATTCCCTGGGGTAGCGGTGCAATTAGTGCCTGCCGGCCGCCTTCTGTTTCAATTTAGTGTCCTTTTTTTATTTCACGATGTCATGTCATCTACAAGATTTAAACAAGGCCCCAAGTGTGTGAAGGCCATGTCCATCACAGATCCCCATGATGTGTCCTCTGCCTAGGGACATTGCATGACGTCTAGGGTTTCAGCAGATGCGCGCAGATAACCCCAAAAGAACATCTCATCAGACTAAGAAGATGGAGCGACTCTTTGGATCAGGCATGTCCAAGATATCAACATTGAGGGCATCAGCATCAAAGGACCTCTGAGCCACACCAATGGACATCGAGCCAGAGACATCAGTGGGGCCATCGTTTCCAACGTTCTCTGTTCAATACTGTTCAATTCTTTGTCTATTGTTTAATGTAACGCCTTACCGGCGACAGTTTTGTTATATGGAAACCGACTTGATTTGATATGTATATCGAGAATGTCGGTATATAAAAAAACCCTAAATAAATAAATAAATAAATCAATGCCAAAGACTGATAGGGGCACCGGAGACGGGCTTGGCTCCTCCAGGTCTGTTCAACCTCTGCACCGGGGAGAGGCTAATCCGAGTATCAAGGTAAGCTGAAGAAGCATCGGCATTGGTACCCATTGATGCACGGTGCTGGACTTGGGGATGCACCAGTGGATGCTGTGATGTCCCGGAGCAACCCTGTGGGGATGACAACCAATCCTCTATGATGCCCAGGGGTTCGCCTTGGCTTCCAGTAGTCCAGATGTCAGCCATTGATGATCCTCTGTTCAGAAGAGGATTTGGTCACGCCTCCTGGCTCCCAGTCGGTCTTGGCATTGGTGATGATTGAGGAGGAGAAGTGCATGCAGGCGGCTATGGAATGGGCAGTGCAGCCTCTCAGCATCAGGGCACCAACTGCATCAGAAAGAACACAGACCTATCTCAAACCCCTGCTAGTATCTCTACACGTGCTCATCGGTATGCTACCAACTCAGTCTGTGCCGGTGCACTGTGAGGCATCGACACCGCGACTTGCTGATCCAGCGGTCATCCCCGATTTCCCCAGAGGGGGGAGCTCCCCTGGAGACGGGAGCAGCATCACGACCCGGGCCAACCCAGCTGGTTCCATTGGTCCTATACAGCTAGTCAGGGGTCAAGCACTAAGGGGCCCGATGCCTGTCAAAGACAGTGATTGACTATGCTCTTTGACACCTGGTGGTGGGGCTGACAACTCTGATGCTTCCAACATCAATGCATCAGATGGTCTCCCCTTGGACCCATCTCCTCCAGCTGATAGAAGGATGTCTCCACTGGAAGACGTCTCTTTCACAGGGTTTGTTTGGCTGATGGAGAAAGCTATCCCCTTTCACTTAGAGATGGAGGAGGTTGCCTGGCACAAGATGCTAGATATCCTCCAATACGGGGAGCCTCCCAAGCAGATGGGGCAGTCCCAGTACACAAGTTCCTTGTGGAGATGTTGATGAGGATGTGGGAACACCCCCTCTCAATGCATCCCATTAACAGGAAGTCAGATGTGATTTATCTCATCCAGAAAGCTCTCTGATTTGACAAGTGGCAGCTACCTCACTAATCTGTGGTCATCAAATCTTCTGGGAGAGAGGTTTTCAAGAAGCTATGCTTATTGCCCACATAACAGCCTACCAGCTCTATATGGGCCAGTATATACGGGACATCTTGAAGCAGGAGGTAGCAGAGCAGCTGTCTTAGCAGCAGCAGGATACAATCCAGTCACTAGTGCATAAGGGCCTGGAGTGCGGGAAACACAGGGTCTGGTTGACCTATGGTGTTTTCGAAATGGCATCAAGAGTCTCTGCAGCAGGGATCAATGCTGGTAGACTTGCCTGGCAGCAAGCCTTGGACCTCCAACCGGAGGTGCAAGAACAACTTGCAAATGTATTTATTTATTTATTTATTTATTTAAAATATTTTATATACCGTTGTTTGTAGTTACATCACAACGGTTTACAAAAGCATAAAACAAATTCAAAGAAATACATTTCAGTAACAAATTCAAGAAGGCTTTAAAATAAATACAAAAACATTCGATGTAGCTCAGGGCCCCACCTACTTGCCGGGAGTGGACAATGTGTTGGCAGACAGGCTGAGTCGCACCTTTCAACCGCACGAGTGATCTCTCAATCCCTCAGTGGCGAACTCCATCTTCCAACAATGGGGATTTCCTCAGATAGACCTCTTTGCGTCTCCTCAAAACCACAAAGTAGAGAACTTCTGCTCTCTCATTTGCAGCAAACACTCTCAGCCCAGAGACGCATTCTCCCTCTCGTGGGCAACAGGTCTGCTCTATGCATTCCCTCCACTTCCTCTTCTCTCGAAGACTCTCGTGAAGTTACGTCAGGACAAGGGAACCATGATCCTGATAGCACCTCACTGGCCACGCCAAGTGTGGTTTCCAGTACTGCAGGATCTCTCCATTCGCAGGTACATTGCCTTGGGAAAGGACCCACTTCTGATCACTCAAAACGACGGGTGCCTCTGCCATCCCAGTCTTCATGCCTTGTCCCTGACGGCATGGATGTTGAAAGGTTAATCCTTCAACCACTTAACCTTTCTGAACCAGTTTCCCGTGTCTTGATTGTTTCACGGAAGCCTTCCACGAGAAAAGCTTATTCTTCCAAATGGAACAGGTTCACGTCATGGTGCTCTTCTCAGTCCCATGACCCTTTTACCTGTCCAGTCGCAAAGTTTTTGGACTACCTCTGGCATTTATCAGAGCCAGGTGTAAAAACTTCTTCCATCAGAGTGCATGTCAGTGCGGTAGCTGCCTTCCATAAAGGTATCGGGATGTTCCTATATCAGTACAACCCCTTGTAACACGTTTTCTGAAAGGCTTGCTTCACCTCAAGCCTCCACTGCGTCCTCAACCTGGTTTTGGGTCGACTCATGAAATCACCATTCGAGCCTCTTCATTCCTGTGATCTTCGCTATCTCACATGGAAATTGATTTTCCTTTTGGCAATCACTTCAGCTCGCAGAGTTAGTGAATTACAGGCCCTAGTTACCTATCCGCCTTACACTAAACTTCTGCAGGACCGGCAGTACTCCGCACTCACCCTAAGTTCTTGCCTAGGGTAGTCTCAATCCATTATACTACCTACCTTCTTTCCCAGGCCCCATTCCAATCCAGGAGAACAGGCTCTGCATACCCTTGACTGTAAACAGGCTCTAGCATTCTACCTAGACCGTACAGCTGCCCTCAGGGAAAGCACTCAACTGTTTGTCTCTTTCCACCCTAACAAGTTAGAGAAGCCTGTGGGTAAGCAGACTCTCTTCTCCTGGTTGGCGGACTGCATATCCTTTTGCTACCAGCAAGTGGGCATTCCATTCCAAGACCGTGTTAAAGCACACTCTGTGAGGGCCATAGCGACTTCAGTAGCACACCTACACTCGGTGCCGCTTTCTGACATTTGCAGGGCTGCCACCTGGAGTTCTCGCCACACCTTTGCAGTCCACTATTGCTTGGACAAAGGTGGAAGACAAGATTCCATCTTTGGCCAGTCTGTCCTGCGTAACCTCTTTACAATGTGACGTACCAACACCCTTCTGCCTGCCCGGTAGGGTTCAGGATGCCCTCGTCCAAATTTCATCCCAGTCCTGGTGCTTTGCACACCTGGGTACATTTGGTGCATTTCTCGGACATCCTCAGCTCGGTACTCACCCATATGTGAGGACTACCATCCTGCTTGTCCTGTGAGAAAGCAAATGTTGCTTACCTGTAACAGGTGTTCTCACAGGACAGCAGGATGTTAGTCCTCACGAAACCCGCCCGACGCCCCGCGGTGTTCGGTTCGTAAAGTTTTATTATTTTATTTTTCGGCGCTGCCTGTAGCTTTTAAATAAGACTGAAGGGGGACCCCTGCTGGCTGCAGGGTTAGTGCCTTGCTGGGCATGCCCAGTAGGGGCCAGTCAAAGTTCTGGAAACTTTGACAGAAGTTTTCCGTGATTGGGCTCCATCCTGTGATGTCACCCATATGTGAGGACTAACATCCTGCTGTCCTATGAGAACACCTGTTACAGGTAAGCAACATTTGCATTTCTGAAAATAATCCATCATTCGCACGCAGAACTGCACTCTAAGCTGAACAGATGGATTCTTCCAGAACTTTCTGGAAAGGGCAAAAGCCTTTCTCTGCCCATGTGCAGTTGTTCAGCTGCCATTGCAGCCCCCTCATGCTATGTAAAAGCTTTGATTGGAGGTGAGAGTAACTCTGAGGAGGAAGAGTCTGTGTCACTGAACTGTCGTTTTTTGTTTTGTTTTTTTTTATTATTATTAAATGGGAGGACAGTCCAACATTATGTAGTTTTAAAGCCAGGTTTAGTTATGCTTCTTTAAAACAATTCATATTCTGCTGATCCACAAATCTCATCCAATTACAAGTATATAAAATAGGGTCGTTGCAAATGAAAGCTCTTGGCATTGTAGCCCAGTAAAGTTGTTGGTTCCAACTGATCTGGAAGTCCAAAGAAGCAAAATGAATCTGCAGGGCCAAAACCCTCCTCCTCACCCCTAACCAAAAAAAAAAAAAGTCCTGTGGTTTGTTACTGATATATTCAGCTCCTTTGTATGTTGTGTTGTCGTTTTGAGTAGCCTTAGCTCATAAGATTTATATTATGGATCTTATCTACCCCGCCCCAAATTTTGGAGGTTGCAGGAAAGAAATACTTTTAAAATAAATTCAAAGATCAGTGAAACAAATACTGTCACTTTAAATTAAGATGCTGCCATGTAGGAGATATGGGTTTTATTCTAGAGCCGGGCCTCTGCTCCTTAGGCTGGCCAGGGCTGGGGGGGACACTGAAGGGACAGCATTCAAAGTCTCTGTAATCTTACACTAGTGACTCCTAATGGCCAAATGCATGCATGCTGGGTGCCAGAGAGCCACAATTGTCACAAAACACTTTGGGACAATGAGTTTTGATTTTGGCCCCAAGCGGGTATATTCTGGTGAGGGGAAAGAATGGTCAGCATAGCCTATCCCACCAACAAATAACTTTTTAAAAAATACTTATACTGCTGAGCAAGGAAGGGGTGCAAAAGTGTTGGAGCGTGGGAAAGGACAGAGATGGGGTGATGGGATTGGAGGTTAGGGGTTGTTTTGGGGAGGGAGGGATGCGAATTAGGTGGGGAATCAGAGGAGGAGGAAGTCTGTCTGCCTTGTATTATGCTACAAGCATTTGTGTCTCCAATTTGTTTCTTGCTTTAACCTTTGTGAATGGAAAGCTGTTTAAAGAGTTTTAACACTAGGATTTTTCTGTGCTTAGGTTGCCCTGTTGGATTTTGGAGCCACAAGAGGGTTTGATGAGGAGTTCACGGATATTTATATTGAAGTGAGTGTCGTGACCAGCACTGCCTCCTAGCACAATGTGTTGAGCCTTGGCAGACATGACTTTTGTTTTCCAACTTTCCCTGGATTTCTTCTCACCAATCTTAGCCATATATCATGCAAAAGCACTTAGCTTTAATTTAAAAAAATAAAGGGTATTGATAGCTAAGAGCCCACTTCTATTAGCTACCTTCCCACTTTCTGGCAGTGAGCAAATAGCTGCTTTGACTATTCTCCAGTTAGAGTGAAGTGGTGAGTGTTTCACACTGTATCTGCTACAAATGTAATCCAGCAAAGCTGAAAATGCAAACTGAAACATCAATGCAGCAGCAAAAACCAAAGGAATATGAAAATGTAAAGATCAAATCGTATTGGTCTTGTTCTATCACTTGCATATATAAGGTATCTCTTTAGAAATATCAGTGGACTGGTCAAATATGAGCTTCAGGTTTTCATGTTCATTTGGTTTTTGATGCCTTACAGAAATTTGTGTGTTATGGATATGTATGTAATATGTTTCTTGTTTGGATGCAAGAGCTGAGAAGCAGTTGATCTTGGCAAGCAGAGGCAGTAGCTGCCCAAAACTTACCTTGTTTTTCTTATGATTTGGAAGATGCTTTATGCTGATGTTGGGGATACCTCACTCGCTATTCCCCATTTCCTCTCTTGCTTCACATTTTATTGATATGAAGTGAGGTTATCTATGGTGACCACTTCAGCAGCTTTGGGGTTAGTGTAGCTTAAATCTTGCTTTGCTTTTAAAAGTTATTTCCTGGCGTGTAGCCAGATGGACTCAGAACGAATGGGACAGTATCCGCGTGCTAGCAGTTGGAGACGGATCTGACGTCAGCACGGGGTATATATATCCCCACAGGAAGCGTAGCAACTTAGTAATTTCCGTCTCCAAAGCAGTTTGGAGAGCCTGCACGCTAGCTGAGCGTGCTTTCCAAATCTACTTTTCTTTTTCTTTTTCTACTTACTAAAACTTCTATAGCATCGAGCTCCTGCGGTAATACCCAGGGGGGTCCCTCCCCCAGTTGAGCTTCCCGGGGTGATTTCCGTGGTCCCCCGGAGGTGTAAGTCCTCGGTCCGGCCGAATTGCGGCAGGGACACAGCCCCCGGGCGAGGTTCGGGTGAGGCTTTCGAGGCGCCTCGGTCCCGGCGTGGACGAGGCAGCGGGTGCATATCCTCAAACGCGGCGGTGAAGGTACTTGCCCTCTCCCCCTGCAGCTGGAGACCGCCCAGGTTCCAGCCGGGAAGCGCCGAGGATCAGGTAAGGCGTACATTTCTTCTTTCTGGTCTCCGAGGAGCAGAGGATCAGGGGCGTGGCACGCCATGGAGGACGCCATTTTGGGGCCTGGTTCAGGTATTGCGCGCCCGTAATAGGCGCGGCTCTATTCCTCCTTGTGCGTATATTGCCTTATTGTTGTGAGCATATGCCACCGAGCGCCTGTTGCTGAGAGCATATTGAATGCCACTGAACGTGTATTGCTAACCGCATATTGCTGAGAGCCTATTGAATGCCATTAAGCGTGTATTGCTAACCGCATATTGCTGAGAGCCTATTGAACGCCAGAGAGCGTGTATTGCTAACCGCATATTGCTGAGAGCCTATTGAACGCCATTAAGCGTGTATTGCTAACCGCATATTGCTGAGAGCCTATTGAACGCCAGAGAGCGTGTATTACTGACCGCTTATTGCTGAGAGCCTAGTGAACGCCATAGAGCGTGTATTACTGACCGCTTATTGTTGAGAGCCTATTGAAAGCCATTTAAGCGTGTATTGCTAACTGCATATTGCTGAGTGCATATTGCATACAATTGAGCCATTTTCTTGGCCGCCTATTGCTGTTCACATATTATTATTATTGTGCGCCTCTTATATTAAGCGCCTATTGCTGCCGCATATGGTTCTTATTGTGCGCCTGTTGTATTAAGCGCCTATTGCTGCCGCATATGGTTATTGTGCGCCTGTTGTATTAATCGCCTATTGCTGCCGCATTTATTTATTTATTTTATTTAAATTTTTATTTATTTAAATTCTTTTAATATACCGATGCTCAAGACCAGGTCTTATCGTACCGGTTTACAATGAACTAGGGGGAAAAAACCAGTTAACAATATTGTTATTATTGTGCGCCTATTGTATTAAGCGCCTATTGCTGCCGCTTATTGCTATTATTGTGCGCCTGTTGTATTAAGCGCTTATTGCGGCCGCATATTATTATTATTGTGCGCCTGTTGTATTCGGCGCCTATTGCTGCCGCATATTATTATTATTGCGCGCCTGTGGTATTAAGCATTCAGCGCATATTTTTCAATGGATCAGAACGCAGCAGCGTCTTTAGCGGCGGCACCGCCTGCCTCAGGCATTAAAGCCCTTGGCCTCTGCTCTGCATGCCAGCTTAGAGCCACGCGCAGTGAAGAGCCAGACTTCCTATGTGCCCAATGTGAGGAGGCCGTGGGACCCTCAGGCCAGGACCAGTCTCAGCCACGATTTGTTGACAGTTCCCCAGGGGCTACCCCGGATTTAGGGGGCAGTCTCGACCAATCGGGAGTCCCGGGGGATCTTGTACCCCGGAGATTAGAGGCTGCTTCGATTTCCTGGGTGGATCTCTTTAAGGGGATTCATGCCTTTGTACAGATGCAAACGGCTTCCTGTCCAGGCCCTGCGGTTCCTGCTGTTCCTGTTGTTCCTGCAGTGGCTGCGACTGCTGCGGCTGCTGCTGCGGTAGCGGCTCCTGCGGATCCTGTTCCTGGACCCTCACTCCCTTATCGTGAGCGGGACCTCCCGCCGCTGGACAGTCTGGATCAATCAGACCAGGAGGTCTCACCGGACGAGTCCGAACTCCCGGACGAGGGGGACCTTCCCCCAGGGATTGAGCCATATAGAACCATGAGACTGTTCTTCCCTAAGGAGGATCTCTCCGACCTGGTGTTCAGTGTCTGGCGGAATTGGATATTACAGGTCCCAGCGCTTCGGTACCCTCTGCGCAGAACCCCCTGTTGGAAGGTCTTCATCCTACAGCCCGCCATTTTCCATTCTTACAAGCAGCACAACAACTGATAGATTTAGAATGGGCTGCACCAGTGGCCGCATTCAAAGGGGGTCGGGCCCTGACGAGCATGTACCCATTGGCACCGGCTATCCAGGACCTGCTGGCGTGCCCTCAGGTGGACGCCTTGATTAGCGCTGTGGTTAAGCGCACTACCATTCCAGTTGAAGGGGGGACGGCCCTCAGGGAGCCTCATGACCGGCGACTGGACGCCATTCTGAAACAGACCTTTGAGGTGGCAGCTCTATCTTTGCAGATCGCGAACTGCTGCACAGTGGTGACGCATGCCTGTTTGTCACAGGTTAGAAACAACGCTCCAGCAGCAGACATGGAGTCAGCTCTCTCATTCCTCACGGATGCTGCATCTGACCTGGTCCGGACAACTGCTAAAGGGATTTCATCCTCCGTAGCTGCCAGGAGGCAGCTCTGGATCTGGAGATGGTCAGCTGATGCGCCTTCCAAGACACGCCTCACCAGATTGCCCTTTAAGGGCTCCTTCCTATTTGGCAGCGACCTTGATAAACTGGCCAGTACATGGGGTGCCTCTCCAGTGCCCAGACTGCCGGAAGATTGGTTCAGAAGGGGCCAGCGCGCCTTTCCAAGGCCCTCCAGGGGCAGGAGTTCACAGCGCTTTGTTCCTTACAGGGGTCGCTACCAGGCACCACGTCCTCAGGCCAGGAATCAGTCCTTACGGACCAAGCAGCGCAAGAGGGGGGCTGGTCCGGGCTCGGGTCCCGGCCACACCTCACAATGAGAATTCGCCGATTCATCTGGGGGACGGAGCCATAGGGGGCAGGTTAACCCTCTTCTACCCCAGATGGGTCGAGATCACGTCGGACCAGTGGGTCCTCGCCATTATCCGGGAGGGATATTATCTGGACTTTCATCATCTCCCTCCGGACAAGTTTGTGGAATCTTCATGTCCCATGCACAAGAAGGCAGCATTGGAAGCTACCCTGGCGAGGCTCCTGTCCTTGAAAGCCATCATCCCAGTACCTGCCTGGAAAGTGAATTCTGGACACTATTCCATTTATTTCATGGTACCCAAGAAAAGGGGGTACCTTTCGGCCTGTCCTGGACCTCAAGTCAGTCAATCGATACTTACGGGTACCGAGGTTTCGCATGGAAACTCTGCGCTCCGTCAAGGCCACAGTACAGCCCGGAGAATTCCTCACGGCATTAGACCTGTCAGAGGCATACCTGCATATCCCGATCCATCCGGATCATCAGCGCTACCTGCGCTTCAAGGTTCTGGGACGCCACTTCCAGTTTCGGGCTCTGCCCTTTGGGTTGGCCACGTCATCACGGACATTCCCCAAGGTGGTCGAGGTGGTAGCAGCGGCACTCCGGCGGGAAGGAATTCTGGCCCATCCCTACCTAGACGACTGGCTGATCAGGGCGAAATCTCGAGAGGAGAGCGTTCGGACAACCAACAGAGTGATCGCCCTTCTGGAAAGCTTGGGCTGGGTAATCAACCTCAGCAAGAGCTGCCTACAGCCTTCCCAGTCCCTGGAATACCTGGGAGTACAGTTCGACACCCGGGCAGACACAGTCAGTCTCACTACCAAGAGAAAGCTGAAACTTCAGCAGCGTATCCAGTATTTGATGGGAGCCTGTCGGCCCATAGCCTGGGATTATCTGCAGGTTCTTGGTCTCATGGCATCCACCCTGGAAGTGGTGCCTTGGGCGAGGGCCCATATGAGACCTCTGCAACACTCCCTGCTCTCTCGCTGGAGCCCCCGTCTACGGGACTATTCCACGCACCTTCCTCTGCCAGCCAGAGTACAGACCCAGTTGCGGTGGTGGTTGCAGTCCAACCACATGAGCAGGGGGTCGAAGATGTCCTCACCCACGTGGACCTTGCTCACCACAGATGCCAGCCTGAGCGGCTGGGGAGCACACTGCGAAGAACTCACCGCACAAGGGCGGTGGAACAGAGAAGAGTCAGCGTGGAACATCAACAGTCTAGAGGCCCAGGCAGTCCGATTGGCATGCCTTCGATTTGCTCACAGACTGAAGAACAGAGCAGTCAGAGTGATGTCCGACAACGCCACCACGGTGGCATACATCAATCGTCATGGCGGAACCAGAAGCCGACAAGTATCTCTGGAGATCGCCCCACTGATGACTTGGGCAGAGGCGAACCTTCAGGACATCTCCGCCGTCCACATTGCCGGGAAGGACAATACCACAGCAGACTTCCTTAGCAGAGAAAGCCTAAATCCGGGAGAGTGGCAGCTGTCACCCACAGCCTTCCAGATGATTGTGGGTCACTGGGGGATTCCGGACATGGATTTACTGGTGGACGAGTCCAATGCTCAAGTACCCAGATACTTCAGCCGCAAGCGCGACCCGTTCTCACACTGAATCGATGCCCTGGTCCAGCCGTGGCCTCCAGGGACTCTGCTATACGCCTTTCCTCCATGGCCTCTGCTGGGCGCCATCATCCACAAGATTCGGAAACACCGGGGCCTAGTTCTTCTAGTGGCACCAGACTGGCCAAGAAGACCCTGGTACGCGGACATGAGAAGACTACTGGCAGGGGAGCCTCTTCCCCTGCCTCCTCTCCGGGACCTTCTACGTCAAGGTCCCATCCTCCACGAGGATCCAGCTCAATTCTCTCTTACGGTCTGGCCATTGAGAGGGCTAGGCTGAAGAAAAGAGGTTACTCGGAGCCCGTGATAGATACACTCCTCCGAGCTCGCAAGTTTTCCACATCCCTCACCTACGTTCGCATCTGGAGAGTATTTGAAGCATGGTGCGACACTCACGACACCAATCCACATGCGACCACAATCCCTATTGTGTTGTATTTCCTGCAGGATGGACTTCAGAAGGGTCTCTCCCTCAGCTCCATCAGAGTTCAGGTGGCTGCGCTGTCTTGCTATGGTCCCAGGAGGGATGGCAAGATCATCGCCAAGCACCCAGATGTTTCTCGTTTCCTGCAAGGAGTCAAGCATATTCGTCCACCACTAAAGTGGCCTGTGCCCTTATGGAACCTCAATCTTGTTTTGGATTTCCTCGCGAGATCCACCTTCAGACCCCTTCGGGGACTGTCTCTCCGTTCTCTAACCTTGAAGATGGTGTTCTTGCTGGCTGTATGTTCAGCACGCCGCATCTCAGAGCTACAAGCACTGTCCTGCCGTGATCCCTTTCTCAGAATCACTCCTGAGGCTATCCATCTTCGCACTGTTCCCTCCTTTCTACCGAAAGTGGTTTCACAGTTTCATCTTAACCAAACCATATCCTTGCCTACCACGGCGGGTTTGAAGAAATCTGAAGAAGGGCGTTTATTACGCCATCTCGACATTGGCAGATTGCTGCCCAGATATCTGGAAGTGACACAAGACCTACGAAAGACGGACCATCTGTTCGTCCTGCACAGCGGGAAGAAGCAAGGTGAAGCGGCCTCGCGGCCCACCATCGCCCGCTGGATTAAAGAAGTTATCAGAGCAGCTTACGTAGAGGCTGGGAAGTCTCCGCCTCTACAGGTCAAGGCTCATTCTACCAGAGCACAAGCGGCATCCTGGGCGGAATCCAGGATGCTGTCGCCTGCGGAAATCTGTAAAGCGGCGACATGGTCCTCCCTCCATACCTTTTCCAGGTTCTACCGTCTGGATGTCCAGGCCAGGGAGGACTCAGCTTTTGCGAGGGCGGTATTACATGGTCCTCAGGCAGCCTCCCGCCCAGGCTGGGAGTAAAGCTTTTGTACATCCCATTCGTTCTGAGTCCATCTGGCTACACGCCAGGAAATGTTGAGATTACTACCTGATAATCTCCTTTTCCTTAGTGTAGACAGATGGACTCAGCATCCCGCCCAGCTGCCTGCGTACATGGGTATCACCGATTCACGGTAAGCCGTGTCATCTATGTCTATAAGAGCGTACACTCTACCAGGTGTCAACGCCTTCCGGTTGGGAATGCTGGCGGTCTCCAGCTACTATCAATCGGTCAGGGGAATCCTGTTTCACTTTTCACTGAGCGTCAGTACACACATCCATAACAGCTTTTGCAAGGAAGATTACTAAGTTGCTACGCTTCCTGTGGGGATATATATACCCCGTGCTGACGTCAGATCCGTCTCCAACTGCTAGCACGCGGATACTGTCCCATTCGTTCTGAGTCCATCTGTCTACACTAAGGAAAAGGAGATTATCAGGTAGTAATCTCAACATTTAAAAAGTCAACTTTACTTTTTTTTTTTTTTCCAAATCCGTTGACGCAGTTGAAATTTCAGGCAGCTTAAAATGTACCTTATGGCTCACGTTGCCTTAACATGATGTCTGAGGATTTTAGTCGCACGAGAGCATAGATTTTCCTGAACCACTTTATAGATAAGAATAATAAGACCCAAAAGGAAGCAGAAATCAAGAATTCAACATTAAAATATATATTCTGCTATGAAAAAGGCTCTTGTTATGTCATTTAATAAAGATTTAAAGTGACCATCATATAGCGTCTCTGGTGCTACTAGACTTATTTGATAAAGCCTTTAGAGCCCGAGAACCTGGTGTCTCTGGGTGCTGATGGCTTATTAATCAAGCCTTAAAGCACTACTGCCAGTTTAATCATCAGTCACTGTTTCATTGTCATGGCTGTGGCTATCTTAGCTGTGATTTTCAATTAGCTGTTTTCAAAATCCTCCTGGAGGATCGACTTCAGGACCAGATTAAAAAGATAAGTGCACATTATACATTCTTCAAATGTGCACAATTTTGAAAACAGCCGGGCGCATAAAACGCCATGCACACAGCTACACGCATAACGGTGCTGGGTGCACAGCGGCACGCTTAAAGGTGCCGGGCGCACAAATAGGCCCGTGTGCACAGCTGCACGCACATCCTCCGTACGCACGCAACTTAGGCGCACCCAGAACGCACAACTAAGCCTTCCGGCATGCGCTTTGTGCACAGAATACGCTCACAAATCATGGCACCACCAACCAAGAAAGCCAAGGGACAAGCCCTTTGCCCAGCCTGCCATCTGCAAGCGGCACAACCCGAAGGGGTCTCCGCCCTCTGCCTGCAATGCGAAGAAGCTCTGGGGGAACCTTAACAAGGTCCCTCCCAGCCAGTAGAGGAATCAGACTCCACCAGTGATACCAGTCCGGACCCCTCTATTCCCGACTCAGCCCCTCCCCAGTGGGGGCCCTCGGGGAATGCCGCTGGACCGATATGGTCCCAGGAACCTTACCTGGGAATTATTCGCAGAGCTGCAAACCTTCATGCACACACAATCAAGGTTACCAGCGACTCAACTCCTCCATCCGAGTTCCCAATTCCTCCAGCGCAGAAGGGAACCGCATTCCCAGGGAATCGACGCCCTCTTCCAGCCCTGGCCACGGGAAGTCCTGCTGTACACCTTCCCCCCATGACCCCTCCTGGGGGGAATCATCCGCAAGATATAACACCACAGAGGGCTAGTACTCTGGTGGCCCCAGACTGGCCAAGAAGGACATGGTACGCGGATAGGCGGAGGCTTCTGCTGGGAACCCTCTGGGTCTGCCGCCACACAAGGATCTACTCCAGCAAGGACCGATCCTTCTCGTAGACCCGACTTGATTCTCTCTCTTATGGTCTGGCCATGGAGCGGTCTCGCCTGAAGAAGAGCGGATACTCGGGGGCAGTGATCGACACCTTGCTATAGGCATGCAAGTTTTCTTCCCACATCCTTAACTTATATACAAATATGGAGAATATTCAAAGCCTGGTGGGAAGATTGCGACATCCCCCGCGGACAGTCAAGATTCCCATGATCTGGGAATTCCTGTAGGACAGCGTGATGAAAGGGTTGTCTTTCAGCTCCATCAAGGTCCAACTGGCCACGCTGATCTGCTTCAGGACCAAAGTGGATGGCATCAGCCTATCATCCCATCCAGATGTCTCACGCTTCCTGAGGGAGGACAAACAAATACAACCACCCCTGAAGTGGTTGGTACCCTATGGAACCTCAGCCTGATATTAGACTTCCTAGCAGGGGCTTCCTTCAGACCTCACGGCCTGTCGCCACGGCTCCTGACCTTGAAGACAGCATTCCTAGTGGCAGTTTGCTCAGCCCATCGAATCTCCGAACTTCAAGCGCTATCATGCCAAGAACTGTTCCTCAGATTCACACCGGGATCCATACAGCTACCCACTGTACCTTCCATTCTGCCAAAGATGGTTCCTCATTTCCACCTAAACCAGACCATCTCGCTTCCATCCCCAGATGAGTATAAGGACTCGGAAGACTCAAGCCTTCTTCGCCACCTGAACATAGGCAGACTCCTAGTCCGATACCTGGAAAGATCGGAACCCGTATGAAAGACGGACCATCTATTCATTCTTCACAGCGGGAAGAAACAAGGGGAAGCGGTCTCACGGGCAACCAAAGCCCACTGGATCAAAGAAGTAATCAAGGCAAGCTACGTGGAGGCAGGCAAGCCTCCACAGCTGCAATTCAAGGCCTATTCCACAAGGGGCCCAGGCAGTGTCCTGGGCAGAAACCAAGATGCTGTCACCCGCCGAGATATGTCTGGCGGCGACGTGGTCCTCAATTCATACCTTCTCGAGGTTCTACCGCCTGGACGACCAGGCCAGAGAGGACACAGCATTCGCAAGGGCAGTCCTAAATGGACCACAGACAGCCTCCCACCCAGTTTGGGAGTAGCTTTTGTACATCCCATTGGTCCTGAGTCCATCTGCTACACGCTAGGAAATGGAGAAATTACTTACCTGATAATTTTGTTTTCCTTAGTGTAGACAGATGGACTCAGCATCCCACCCATGGCTGCCCCGAAATACGGAAGCCTCGGAGGACACTCCCCAAGAGCAGGACAAGCTCGGGTAAGCCAGTCCTTACTCCTAGTGAAGACACCCACATTTGCCTGGTGTCTGCGCTTCTCAGTTGAACACGCTGGCAGACACCAGCTAGAAACCATGTCAACCAGTTCAAGTTATCCAAGTTATCCAAGTTAACCAATCACACACATAGCCACAATTGCTTTTCGAAGAGAAAACTGAAGAGCAGAGCCTCGTGCACGGGTATATGTAGTGCTGACGTCAGATTGAAATCTGACTCCGCATCCAACTGCTATCAGGAGCACACTATACCCATTGGTCCTGAGTCCATCTGTCTACACTAAGGAAAATGAAATTATCAGGTAAGTAATTCTTTCTCTATTTTTGGTCAATACAAAAACCAAATCATTCTGGTGTCTCTTCTGAAGCTGTCTTTGCATTTTATACATGTTCTTGGGGGGGGGGGGGTAGATGTGATTTCCTCCTCCTTGCTGTCATGGGATTAATCCCACTTTGGGGGGGGGGAGTGTCCTGTACTCGTTTGTTAGTATGGGATGAATTTTGCTCTTGGGGCAGACGATGTCCTCCCTCTTGTAGTATGGGATGATCTCATTCTTTGGGGAGGAGGCAGATTTGTCCCTCCCCCACCCCCTTCCTTGTTAGTGTGGGATTAATCCCTCTCTTGGTGCAAAGGTGAACCCTCCACTTTTTTGTGTATTTATCTTCAGGTGATCAAGGCAGCAGCTGAGAAGGACAGGGAACGACTATTGAAAAAGTCAATCGAGATGAAATTTCTGACTGGCTATGAAAGCAAGGTAAGAAACACAATCTTCTGCTCTCTTCTGCAGGTAGCATATGCTTTCTGAAGGTAGTCAGTCCCTTGTGCTCTTCTGCTGGTAGCACACACACTCCCATTACCTTGCTAAAAACATGCAGCCTTCAGCTACTCTGCGTACGGGGCTTCCACAGAGCTGCTTCTCACAACCCATTCCATCATCAGTGTGCCTCCTAGGAATTAATAGCATTTCTGAACCTTTTTGAGTCCACTAGATTTCCTTTTGGGTTTTGTAATTTGAAGGCCAAAAAATCCACATTGGTTTAAAGCAGCCTGTTTTAGAACTCTGAGGCAGAAAAGGCTGCTCTTAGATTTCCCTTGTTGATGGTTGTAGTGGGGAAGAACAGAAGCACGCATGTAACTGAGGAGCCATCACTCCCATTCTTTCTTACACTACCATTACACCTCCTCCTCTTCATTACTACCATCACACTCTCTCGCTGTCACATGTAACTGAGGAGCTATCACATCCCAGGCTAGATTTAAGACATGCCGAGGGCCTAAGCTGTCAGGTTACAGGCCTCATAAAATGTAAAACTTGAAATGTTTCGTTTTGTTTTTATTTAGAGGCTCCAGCCCTGAGCTGTATCTTGTTCCTAAATCTGGCACTGATCAGATTAGCTGTTCTAATACCTCTTAATCAAAACATGCAGTCTCCTTCCCAATTCTTTTCTTCATGTGCTCTGGGACATGTTTCATATGTTCATAATAAGTCACAGGTATTTCCAGGAGATACCTGGCAGAACTAACTATTGTGTCCATGTGACCTCCTATAGATGGGGTTATTGGGGTATAGGGCACCAGGTACAAAAAGCTAGGAAATATCTGCTGCATTATTAGTCAAGTAGACTAAAACCTATTGCTATCCCTGGGAGTAAGTACTTTAAGGAGTCTGCCAGCTACTTGTGACTGGATTGGCCATTGTTGAAAACAAGATGCTGGGCTTGATTATCCTTGATCTGACCCAGTTTGGCATCCCTTATGTTCTACAATCAGTAGATTCATTTCATGAGTTTGGTTTTCACAGAGTCCATCGTAATTGTCATACATGGCATTTTTATGCCTGCAGATCAGTGACAGGCTTTATCATGGAAAGAGACTATGAAGATAGATCATGAGTGCAAGAGCTATCTAAACCAGTGATTCCCAACCTTTTTTGTTTAATGGCATATCTGGCACAGGGGTCACTTCATTATGGCACACCACCCACTTCCCCATCACTCTCTTCTCTTTCCCTCTGCCCTTTGGCATCATCTTCTTCCCTTCCATATCTCCCACCCCACCTGACATCATCACATCACCGTCCCTCACTCCCTGACATCAACATCACCTTCCCTCTCCTACCACCACTCTCCTGAACCCTCTGACATCACCTTCTCTCTCTCTGCCTCCTCATCCCTGATATCATCTCTACCTTCCCTTTCCTTCTCCCCCTGGCATCATCATCTTCTCTCTCCCTCCTCCTCACCACTGGTGTCATTATCACCTTCGCTCTCCCTCCAGCCCTCTCCTCCATCCCTTGGCAACATAAGAACATAAGAACATAAGAAATTGCCATGCTGGGTCAGACCAAGGGTCCATCAAGCCCAGCATCCTGTTTCCAACAGAGGCCAAACCAGGCCACAAGAACCTGGCAATTACCCAAACACCTAGAAGATCCCATGCTACTGATGCAATTAATAGCAGTGACTATTCCCTAAGTAAACTTGATTAATAGCAGTTAATGGACTTCTCTTCCAAGAACTTATCCAAACCTTTTTTGAACCCAGCTACACTAACTGCACTAACCACATCCTCTGGCAACAAATTCCAGAGATTTATTGTGCGTTGCCTTCCATTTCCCCCACCCCCAGGCATCATCACCATCTCTTCCCCACCCCCTCACATCATTATCTCCTTCCTTCTCTCTCTTCTCCTCACCCCATCATCATCACCTTCCTTCTCTCTCTTCTCCTCACCCCCATCATCATCACCTTCCTTCTCTCTCTTCTTCTCACCCCCGGCATCATCTCCTTCCTTCTCTCTCTTCTTCTCACCCCCGGCATCATCTCCTTCCTTCTCTCTCTTCTCCTCACCCCAGGCATCATCTCCTTCCTTCTCTCTCTTCTTCTCACCCCCGGCATCATCACCTTCCATCTCTCTCTTCTCACCCCCATAATCATCACCTTCCTTCTCTCTCTTCTCCTCACCCCCAGCATCATCTCCTTCCCTCTCTCTTCATCCCCTGGCATCATTGCTTTCTCTTTCCTCTCCTTCACTCACCGTGCCAATCACCTCCTCATCCCTTTCTCTTCACCTCCTGACATTACTTGTCCTCTCCCTCACTTCCTGGCATTTTCATCATCGTCTTCCCTCTCCCTCATCCCATGGCATCATCTCCTCCTCCCCCCTCTCTCTACTTCTCTCCCCCACTGACATCATCAATCTTCCGTTTCCCCTACACCCTGGCATCACTTTCCCTCAACCTCACTCCCTGGCATCATTATTACCTTCCTTCTCCTTCCACTTTTCCTCCCCACCCCCTTGAATCATCATCATCTTCCCTTCCCCCCCCCCCCCCCCCCCCCCCCCAAACTCTTGGCATCATCAATTTCCCTGTCCCCCACCTCCTGGCATCATCACCATTCCTTCCCTCTCCCCCCATAATCAGTGGCACATTCATCTGTCCCTTTCCCCACTCCACCCTCAATCCCTGAACAGCAGAAGTGCTGCTGCTTCCTCCTTTGCCAGCCTCCCTCTGTAGTCTGAACTGCATGGAGCCAGCAGGTTTCATGAGACTACAGAGCCCCCCCGCAGTTTCTGTTGCACAGGAGAGCCAGACGGGAAAGCAGGAGCAGCTGCCCAGAAGCTCTGCTCTCCGATGCCCTCTGCTGGCAGGAGGACAATCTGCAGGCCAGGAGGGAAACAGGAAGTGAGACTGCAGCCACAGCACACCTGATTGGGAAACACTGGTCTAAACTGCCAGTTTCCCTCCATAATGCAGGAAAACAGATCCTATTTGACTGTATATTCTTGCAACTTAAACATCCCTCTGCTTTTTTCTCATGTTTTCTAGAGCTGTTAGTGTGTTTTTCCATGCCACCTCCATTGGGAGGCTGTTCATTCATCCATCACTCTTCCTATATTAGGCCCACAGCCTCTCCAGTGCTGCACTAATAGCCAGGAAATGCCCTGCAAGGAGGGTGAATCCCAACCCAGTTGTCATCACATGCTTCTTAATTTTAAAGCATTTTGCCAAGATAACAGCACTTTTCAAATTTATTTCCCCCTCCTGCAGACAATGGAAAATGCACACTTAGAAGCTGTCTTAATCCTGGGCGAGGCTTTTGCCTCTGATGAGCCATTTGATTTTGGTCATCAGAGCACCACGGAGCGGATCCATGGCTTAATCCCCATTATGCTGAAGCACAGACTTATTCCTCCTCCAGAGGAGACATACTCCCTACATCGGAAGATGGGCGGCTCCTTCCTCATCTGCTCCAAGCTGAAGGCACAGATTTCCTGCAGCAACATGTTCCAAGAAAGTTACAGCAAGTACTGGAGAGGAAGGGAGGACAAGAGGAAATAGCAGTGCAATTTGTGTCCTCCTCTGGCCCCTCATCCCCCTTCCTTCCAAAGCCTGGTCACTACTGAAGAACAATATAATGCGTATTGTGTCTGAGGCTTATTCCTAGAACCTGATACACATGGGCATCATAGAAGCTAAAATGTTTTTAACCATAGATTTCCTTATTCTTCTTAGTGCTGATGTCATTTGCTGCACAGCTGTACATGTTTGAGGTAGCAAAGGACTTCTGCTACCTTCTTTAAAAAAAAAAAATATATATATATATATATATATCAACATACACATTGCAATAAAAAGACCATCGCACTTTTACCTGTTGCATTCAGAATGCACCAGATCAACTGTCCATATAGTGATTGCATGGAACTTTTGGTTAGAATCAGGCCCACTGTGCAGTGAGTGTAGGAGGGGAATTAAAAGGAGAATGACAGTAGCAGATGTAGAGAGCAGAGTGAAAGGAGGAGTTAGGAAGGAGATGTAGAGGGTAGTGTCAGGGGAGGGGGGAGTGAATGCAATGGGAGAGGGCATAAGAGGTGGGAGAGGTGAAGTGATGTTGGCAGAGGTGGGTAAGGAAGAAGGGAGGAGCATGATGGTAACATAGGGGTGCAGTGGTAGCAAAGGTGGATAAGGTGATCTGATGATAACAGGGGAGGAGATGTTGATAAAGGGGAGTGACAGCAAATGGAGGGAATTGGTAGCAAAGACAGGTAAGAGGTAGGAAGGGAGTGATGGTAGCAGAGTGGATTAGGAGGAAGAGTGATGGTAGCAAATGTGGGTCAGGGAGGGTGTGAGAGTGGGGTAGAAGGGGAATGTCAGATCAGTGGAGGAATGTGATGGTAGCAATGAAGGGTAGGGATTAAGATGGGAGTGATGTTAGCAGAAGGGGGAAAGTGTGTGATAGAGGTGAGTGACAGTAATGTTGGGGTATGCTGGTAGCAGAGGGGGGTAAGATTTAATGGGAGAAAGTGATGGAGAAGGGAACATGGGACAACTGCTGACACATATCAAAAACAATTGTATAAAAAGCATTTGCCATTCTCTTTTGCTAAGGTGGATTATAAATAGCTTTCAAACTGTGAATGAATTTAAGTAGAATGCTAAGCCAATCAGAACCTTTTAATTGTAATAACAATAAGCTATAAATGAATATAAAATGGCCTATTTTTGTAAGACGGGTGCTCCTCACATGCTGAAGCTGGAGAAATGCCTCTGAATTTTACAGATTTTTTTTGTGGTATTGTGACATTTGTATGATGTAAATAGAGATTTTATGTGTTTCCTTTTTTTTCTTTCCTTGTCTCCTTTTGGCTTTCAGTGCTGATGAAGCAATAAATCTTTAATTCCTACCGTAAAAAGTGCCAAAAATAGATACAGAAAGGGGCGGGGGACTGTGACCATCCTCTTGTATCATGACTTTTGAATGTATAAACTCTCTATGGACTAAGTCTGTGTGTCCACCGGTATTACCTACATGGAGGGGTTGTGTGCTAATTTGGTGAAAAATGTACCATCTCTGGAGAGGCAACATGCAAGGTGGGAATCTCCTCTCTTGGCAACTGGTGAGTGGCTGTCCCTCTGTCAGAAGAGCAGGGACTGGTACGGGGAGGTGCAGAAATGAGTCACTTTCTCAATACTTGTCCACCTGCAGAGTGTCCTGCTATAGGGAGGGTTAAACTAGAAGCAGTCATAACCATCTCCACTCCTCCAGATAATTTAAAAAAAAAAAAATTTAAACCTGGCTCTTAGACCAAATGCATGCAAATATATCTCGAGACTGTTCATTGTGAATACCCTGATAAGCAGACCTGTTGGTGGTGTTTGTAGCTTGGAGCTGGCAGTTCCTACTCGACAGAAACGTTCATATTTTGCTGTTCTAAAGGGCATTTCAAGCTTTTTGCCTGAAGTGAATGCAGAAATGGACACACACACGTTTCTAGACCAGGCGCACAGTGTTAAGCAATTTGTCGTGCAAAGAAATGTTTTGGTAGGTTTATTATCATCTTTTTGTACAATCCTTGTAACTGTATGATTATGGATTTCAATTAAAAAAAAAAAGTTCTTGTGACAAGTGCTGCTGACTGCTGTTTTGTTCACATCTCCCTTCTAGGTTGGCAAGAAAAATCACTTTATTAGGGAAGAGTTAGGCTAGAGTCTAACCTAGCAATGTAGATAGCACTAAACTGTAGGTTGGATATAAATCACAGCAAGGTTGACCACACCATGAGAAGTTACAGGCAAGTGTGAGCATGAGAAGGCAAGTGTGAGCATGAGAAGTTACAGGCAAGTGTGAGCATATTTTAGTATGATTTTAGTATGATTACATTTATAGAATTACTAGCAACTGTACCTGTTCTATGCCCGGGCGGCGAGCCTTTTTATTGGTATATCTGCTCTTGTTTTGAGCAGAATTTCCCTAGAAATTCACTGTAAGAGTGTCCCTTCCACATACACACACCCTCATACAGGCTCCCTCACTCTCTCACACACACACACATCCCCTCATATAGGCTCCCTTTCTGAAACCCACACTCAAACATCCCGCGCACGCCCCCTCTTACCAACCAAGCTGTCTCTCGCACTCCCCCACACCCCCTTCTCCTCTCTCGCACACACATTCTCTCTCACCGGCATCCCCCTCCCCTCATATAGGCTCCCTCTCTGTGAAACCCACACTCAAGCATCCCCCACCCACGCTCTCTTACTTCCCATGCTCCCTCTCACACCCTCCCCACTCCCCTCTCACCAACCATGCTCTCTGTCACCCCCCTCTCTCACACACATTCTCTCTCACCAGCATCCCCCCATGCTCTCTCTCACACCCTCCTGCTCTCTCACCCTCCCCTCCCTGACACACATTTTCTTTCACCGGCATGCTGCGGAACCCGCGCCGTTCGCTGCAAAGATGAAGGCCTGGCACGCCGTTCGCAGTACACGGGGGCCTTCCATTTTCGCCTTGAGCAGAAAATAACAGCGGAGACCCTGGCATGCCGCGAACAGAGCGCGTCCCACAGCACACACTCCATTTGCAGCGAAGATGAAGGCCCGGGCACGCCAATTGCAGCACACGGGAGCCTTCCCTTTTCACCGCGAAAGGCGCACCGAGCACAGACTGTCCTCACCGTCTGGCACCAACACCATAGGGGCATCGGACTTGGCCGAACCCCCTCCAAAGAGGCCCCAGGGAGAGGAAGCCCCATCCTCTTCGGGAGCCTCTATGGATCCCTGAGGAAGTTCCGATGATGCCCATCTTGCCTCCTACTCCAGGGTCAGTTTTCTCCGCACCCTTGTTCCGAGAGGAGTTGTACCGTGTTGTCCAACAGGCAATGCTTAATGCCCTTCGGGGCCTCCAGCCGCCACAGACGCCAGCCTCCCTGCCAGCATAGGAACCGACGCCCTCCATGTTGACACCTCTCCTGGACGTGCTGCTCAGTGCCTTGCCACTGCAGCCCGTGCCGGCGGGCCCTTCAGTGCCCTGCCAACCACTGATGCCTCCTCCCGTCTCGATCCCGATTCCAGGCTCCTTGGAGGAGGAAGATGTAGCTCCTCTCCCATCTCCACAGACGGAACCGCCGATGCCAGATCCTGTCCCTGGGCCATCGGGCCTCCCGATGCCCAGACATCCCTCACAGGTCCCGGTGCCCTTGGTGCTGGCACCACCGCTGGCGGTTCCACTTCACAGACCATCAGTGCCCATGCCCTTGTACTCTGTGTTTTAGCCTCCCTCCTCGACCCGGGCATTTTGCCGGTGAGGAAGAGGTCCCCTATAACCCATGGAGGTGTGCTTCCTCTGAGGCCTCAGAGGACCTTCTGTCAGAGGCTTCCCCCCCCCCCCCCCCCCCCCCCCCCCCCGAAGAGACGGCACTCTCCTCCCGAGGATCTCTCCTTTGCAAGTTTTGTCAGGGAGGTGGTGGAAACCATTCCCTTCCAATTTACCATGGAAGAGGATGCCCGCCACAAGCTGTTGGAGGTTTTACACTTTGTGGACGCTCCTAAGGAGGTGATGGCTGTCCCGGTGCATGAGGTTCTTCTAGACCTCCTTCATCGTCTCTGGGAATATCCAGGTACTGTGCCTCCAGTCAATAGGAAGATGGATGCCACCTACCTGGTTCAATAGGCCCTAGGTTTTCAGAAGAGCCAGTTGTCACACCAGTCAGTGGTGGTTGAATCAGCCCAGAAAAAGGCCAAGAAGACCTGCCCTCACTCCTCCCCTCCAGGAAAAGACCAGAGAGTCTTAGACGCCCTAGGTTGAAGGGTCTTCCAGGGCTCCATGCTTATTGCTCACATAGCAGCATACCAGTTATACATGAACCAGTATAATAGGAACTTCTGGAAACAAGTCCAGGATTTCACTGAGATCCTGCCACAGCAATTTTAGGAGGGCCTAGAATCCAAAAAGGATTGGAGGCTGGAAAACACAAGGTGAGAGCGGCCTATGACATTTTTGAAACAGCGTCAAGGATCTCAGTGGCAAGCATTGGTGCTAGGCGCTGGGGCTGGCTAAAAGCCTCAGACCTTCATTCGGAAGTCCAAGAAAAACTGGCGGACCGCCCCTGTACAGGAGAAAACCTGTTCAGGAACAAGATCCGAGACACAGTGGCCCAACTCAAGGATCACCATCAGCTATCAACTACCACCTCTGATGCCTCCTCAGCGACCCGTAGAGGTCCACATAGGAATACCAGGAAGCAGTTTTACAGAGATACTACCCTGCAGCCTCCTGTGCTCGTACAGCTCGGTCCTCCCAAAAAGGCCAACAAAGAGCACCTAGAGCTCAGCCAGCTCCCCAGCCTGGTCCTGCTGCTGGTTTTTGACTGGCATCCAGAGAGCAAAAACCAGTCCCCTTTGCTCGCACCGTCCGACCCACCTGTGGGAGGTCGTCTCTGCCACTTAGTCAACAACTGGTTCCCAATTACCACCGACCAATGGGTGCTATCCATCGTAGCCCACGGTTACTGCCTGAATCTCCTCACTGTTCTTCCAGACTCCCCATCCTCCCCGGCATGGAGCCTTGTAGAACACACAATGACCCTCGAATTAGAGTTCTCGGCCCTGCTCCGGTCCAGAGCCATGGAATCTGTTCCCAGGGCTCAGCAGGGATGAGGGTTCTACTCCCAGTATTTTCTTATACCAAAGAGAACAGGTGACCTCTGTCCCATCCTCGATCTTCAAGCCTAAAACAGGTTCCTTCGCAGAGAATGGTTCAGAATGGTATCCCTGGGCACCCTACTTCTGCTTTTGAATCAAGGGGAATGGCTCTGCTCTCTGGATCTACAGGATGCTTACGCACACATTGCGATTTTTCCACCTCATCGCAAATATCTGCGCTTCGCCGTAGGCCACCGATGCTTCCAGTACAGGGTTCTCCCCTTCGGGCTGGCCTCCACACCCCGAGTCTTCACAAAGTGCCTGGCAGTGGTGGGAGCACATTTATGCCTCTGAATGATCCCCCGAACCGCCCACTTACTGCCCGGCCTGCACCTGACTATCTCGCCGAGGATTTCAACCTGCTAGGCCGCACAGCCTGCCGCATGCTTCTGCTGTTGCGTTCAGCCTGCTAGGCCGCACAGCCTGCCGCATGCTTCTGCTGTTGCGTTCAGCCTGCTAGGCCGCACAGCCTGCCGCATGCTTCTGCTGTTGCGTTCAGCCTGCTAGGCTGCACAACCTGCCACATGATTCTGCTGTTGCAAAAGCAGACAGCTAGTGGTGACTTTTTTTTTTTTTTTTTAACAAAGATTTAAAGGCCCAGACACACAGGAAAGCACAAAAATAAAAGTAAGAGTACTTCCCTGTCCTGGGCAGGCAGAGGGGCTTCGGGCTCACCGAGGGAACCAGACCACTGGCTGTCGGGGGTCCTGCAGTCGCGAGCTGAAGCTTGCCCAGCTCAACCCGAGGGATGACCCTTCTGCAGGAGCCTGTCACCTCGGGGAGCAATTTTTCTTAAAATATCCAGTCAGTCAGTACTGCAGGGTTAGCACCCCTACTATCTGCTGGAGGTAGAGAAATACTGAGGGACTGCAGGTGGCACCCTGGTATATGTGGCAGTGCTCAGAGTTTTGTTCTCTACCTCCATCTGCTGGAAGGGATGAATAAAACCCACTTGTCTGGACTGATCTGGGTATGTTCAGGAATAAGAATTTATCAAGGAGCCTAAGCAAAGGGGGTCCCAATGAGTGCCCCTCATCCCTTCCAGTCTCTCTCGATCTCTCTCTCTCTCTCTCTCTCTGAAGTCCCCCACCCTATCCCTTCCAGTCTCTCTCTTATATCCTGTTCTTGCCAGGCTCTCTCAATCCCCTGCCAGTCTCTCTCTCAATCCCCCTACCCTGTCCCTTCCAGTCTCTCTTTTTGTAGCTTGTTCCTACTAGTCTGTCAACTCCCCCACCAGTCTCTCTCTCTATTCCCTCACCCTATCCCTACCAGGTTCTCTTTCATATCCTCTTCCCACCAGTCTCTCACCTCCCCCACCCTGTCCCTACCAGTCTCTCTCTCTCTCATATCCTGTTCCCACCAATTTCTCTCTCAATATCTCCACCAGTCTCTCAGTTCCTGCACCCTGTCCCTATCAGTCGTTCTCTCATATACTGTTTCCTCCAGTCTCTCCCAAACCTCCCACCAATGTCGTCCCACCAAGTCCCCCAAGCTCTCTCTCTGCCTGCCACTCTGTTCTTACAAGTCTCTCAGTCCCCCACCTTATTCCCACCAGTCTCTGCCAGTCTTCTGCCTCTTTCTTCCAGTCTCACTACTTCCCACCATTCTTTCTCAATTCCCCCACTTGTCCCTACCAGACTCCTAAATTCCCCATCCTATCCCCACAAGTCTCTCCATCAGCTATCCAGAAGATTCTCTCAATCCTTCCAACTTGTCCTCAGAGACACTCCCTGCAGCCTCAGCATAGCACCTCCAACCTCCATCATAATATGATGGGGGCTCAGCCTTCACCTATTCTCTCTCTAACTTGACTCCTTCTCTCTCTCCTCTTCCCCTCCAGTTCTCTTTGTCTCTCTCTCCTACACCCTCCTCCATCATCCCTGCTGGATCTCAAATACAACCCTCCCTATACCCCTCCTGCCACTTCCCAATCACACCTCTGGCTCTCTCTCAATCCTCCACCCCATCATACCTCTGGTTCTCATTCATTCCCTTCCCCACCATCGCTACTTCTGGTTCTGTTACTTTCCCTCTTCCCCTTCATTACCCATAACTTTATCACCCATCCATCTGTTGCCCTCCCCATGTCACTTCTGGTTCTATCTGTCTCCCTGCCCCGGACCTCAGGGGGTATATAGGGGAGACCTTCAGGGGCATCATCGCCCAGTCGCATCTCCCCTCACTTAGCCCCTATGCTACCTTATCTTTATCTCTCGTGTCTCCTGCTGCTACACCAGTTTGTACGAAGGAATTTCTAGCAGGCCCTGGGTAAGAGAATGTAAATTTTTTGTAGGAGTGTAAATTTTCATTAATGCATTAGCCCAAGGAAAGGAGTAGAGCTGAAGAAGATTGTGCACTATGAAAGCAAACTTAACCTTCACCCACCATGGAACTGGAAGCCAAGGTAACTTAGCCAAAACAGGTGTAATATGCTTGCAAACATGTGTACCAGTAATAAGACGAGTTGTAGCATTTTGAAGATGCTGAAGGGCTTTTAGGATGTAGGCAGACCCAAATAGCTCACATAACAGTAATCCGGGAGGGCCATGATTTAAGCCTGGACAAATGAGTAAAAATCGTCTGAACTGAGGACTGGTTTATGTCCATGCAGAACCCTCAGTTTAAAAAAAAAACAACCTGATGTAATGGTGTTTTCTAAATGCTGCTGAAAATAGAAAGATCACCTAGAAGGAGAGCTTCACACTAATATGCTAGGAAGCAATCCTGTAGCTAGGACCTGCAGTCAAGGTGATGTATTAATCCCTCGCACCAAAGTTAGGTCCCCAGGAGGGATGGGTTTGGACGGCTGTTGTAGCTGATGATTTGATCATTAGGAATAGAGATAGCTGGGGCGATGGTGGATGTGGGGATCATTTGCTAACTTGCCTGCCTGGTGCTGGACCTCGCAATTAGACCCAACTTTTGAAAATGATTAGAGGTGCTGAACTCAACACAAATTACAGCACTTCTCATCCCAAGAAGAAAAAAAAACCAACAGTGGATTGTGAACATGACTGATCAGCCTGCATGTAACTGTCCAGAACGGAGCAGGTATTGTGGATATGGGAAAGGCTCATATAGTCAAAACAAAAGACAGGGAAGCACTCAAAATCCCTCAATAATTTTGCCCAATTCCACATCATCCTCACCAGTTTCCTCCCTCCTGCTCCATCCCATCCTCATCACAAGCTCTTCCCCCACCCTCTTCTGTCACCATCACACTCTCAGCCTCCTTTATTTCTCATTCTCCTAATCTCTCCCCACGCCTCTTCTTACTCCCTGCTTGCCAGGGAAGGAGTGTGCAGTACTGCCGCATTCACATCAGCTTCACATCTCCCACCCCGGTTAAAAGAAGGGCATGTTGCTGTGCTCGGGACTCTCACTGGATATCCGGTTTAGGGCTCAACCCGTGCCAGCTCTGTTAACGGTGCTCCAGGATTAGAGGAAGAGCAAACGGTAGTCGTGACTGCCCCGCCCCTAGCAACCTGTGAGACCTGGGAAAGTGACTTTTCTACTTTCTTCCGTTTGTTCCCTGTGGGGTAGGGTCTCCAAATTAGTTGGTTTTGCACATAAAGTGACAGGCATGAATCTTACTTATAACCCAGCGCTTAATGGATTGGGTTTCTCTCAATTTTAAAGCTAGTGCTCTGGCTAATACTTGCACTTTGTCAAAGAGACTTCCTTCTGCAGCTCATAGTGTGTAATATGCATATCCAGGTGTGCTTAGAAGTTCTTTTTATTTTTTTTTTAATTAAATCAGCAGTAACCACTAACATTGGTAGGCAGAAGCAACATCGGGTGCTGAGGTAAGCGCTCTGTTAAATGCGCAGTTGGACTTGCTTGACTTACGCCCGATGCAATACAGGGATCAGCACGTAGCTAATAGCACTCATGACATGTAAATTCCATGTAGATGAGCGCAATATTAGCTATTACCGACCAATTAAAAAAATTCCCGGGCAGCCAATGTGGTAAATTTAATGCCTGCCCAGGAGCTTGGGGCTCTAACAAAAAATCCCAAAAAGACTGCTTTCTCTGATTCCTCCTATTAGTATTGTCGCAATACAAAATAGGAGGAACCACAGAAAGCAGCAGCATGAAAATAATAAAATCTTGAAAACAAAAATAGAAATTCTAGACACTCAATATACATTCACAATATGTACGGTCCAGGCCATGTTTTTTGTGCCGGCAGCAGGAGCCTTGTATTGCGCATCCGTTTTCCTAACCCGCACTGACAACTGCAAATCCTGGGCGCCCAATGCAGAGGAGACAGTAGGGGCGCATAATCTCCCTTAGCTCCTCCTTTTATACGCGGCTGCTCATTACCCGATTGCATTGTGCGCAATGCTGGAGAGAGGGGACTTCTGCTGCTGAGCAGGTGGATGGGGGAGAGAGAGGAGGCTGTTGGGCAGGGGTGAGGAGGAGAGAGGGAGAAGCTGCTAGGTAAGGGATGGGAAAGTTACTGCTGAGCACGGATGGATGGGAGAGTGAAGTGCGATGCTCCTGTACAATGGAAGGGGAGGATGCATAGGAAGGAGTGGGTGGGGGATTGAAAGGGAAATGTAAGATGAGTGGTGTTCAGGAGACAAAGAAGGAGACCCAGCCCACAGCAAGCTGGGAGGGGGGGGAGGGGAGAAAAAGGTGAACCCAGGGAAAGGAATGGGGGAGGGGGGGAGAAAGAGAGGGGGAAGGAGAGGGAATAGAGAAAGAGAGGGCTGGAAGGCACAGAGGGTGAGGCAGTGTCCCCCTCCCAATGCTCCTGTAAGTGCTGAGTCGGCCCTCTTTATTTATCATACTTATATTCCCAATGCAGATCACACTATTACACTGACATTAATCAGGCAATAAACTCAAAGCGACAAACATGACTCTAGTAATTCAGAATGGTTTAGACTTAACATCAATCTTTTACATGGTAAGACGATACATTAAAAGCTTATGTAAAAAGCATGGCTTTCAGCGATTTCCTAAATGTTAAGGAGCCAGCTCAGTCATCAGTTTTAGCAATAGTGCATGCCACAGTACAGGGCTGGTGGATGCACAAGGTGGACGATGCAGCCACCTGGAAAACCATAGTCCTGAGGAGGCAGCAAGACTGGGCTGGCAGTAACTGGGCTGGGAACCACCTCCCTAGTCCTTGAGGGCATCACGGCCTGACCCAAGAGGAGAAGCAGACGCAGACTTACACAGGGAGTGGGAAAAACCAACAGACTGCCCTCTCTTTGTCCCAAACTGATGTCACACTAGGGAGGCTGATGGTCCTCAAGTGTGCAGATGCAACAGAGAAGTGCATGCTGCATTCACATTCTGGGATATCAGGAGTAAGGCAGTGTTGGAAGGAGGCTGACACATCCCGACTCTATTGAGACCATCCAAAAGATATCATAGGTGGCTTGCAGGCAGCGCAGCTTCCCATATTGTAGTCTCGGCCCGGGCCATTGATCATCTGAGACTGGACTGTCAGGAAGCAGTGTGTGGAAACTGGAGGGAGAAGACTGCTGTAACTGCGATGGGTGTTGCGCTGAGGAAAACTGAAAGCTGGGCTACAGATAAGCCAGTTGGGTGCTTCCTTCCTTGCCTGCAGCAAAAAAAAATAAATAAAAAAATCAAGGGGTTAACTCTGAGAGTATGGGGGTGTGTGTGAGTGAAAGAGAGAGAGCATGTTCTTGTGATCCAGTATGTGTGTGTGTGTGTGTGTGTGAGATGTCCTATCACCAAGCATGTATATAAGTGTGTGTGAGAGAACATGTGTGTGAGAGGGAGCATATTCCTATGAGCATAAGGCGGGGGGAGTGAAAAAGAACAACTCCCCCCCGCCCCGCCCCTGATAACCACAACAATCCGAAGGCATCTGGAAATCAAAAGTTCCCAAGTATGGAGAGTGGGAGGAAAATTGTATTCTTACTTGTTTTCATTATTGTATGTTTGATGGGTCTGCTATCTTGAAAGTTTATTGGTGTTTGGAAATTTTTTATATGAATTTTTAATTATTGGATGTTATTCTATTCATCAGCTGTTTAGAAATATTTATTCTTTTTATTAGTATGGTTCTTGATTTTCTTTGATGTTTTATGAGGAATGGTAATGTTTCTGTTTTGAACTACTGATAAAACACCTCTCAAAAAAAACTACCTGTACATTAATAATAGAAATGCTTTATATTTTACAATTTTTCATTTAGTCATAGAAGGACCTTCATAACTTAATTCTAAATAAATGAATAGGATCTTTACACCATTCCTGTGATGATGGTCCTGCAATTTAACCTAGGCATTGGCTCTGTGTAACACTCCTGAATCCAAGCAAATGATCAGCGTTTTTAAACATTATACATTGTCATAACAATTTGCTGCAACCACTAGGGCTTTTGACTGTCATACAGTTTTTGTAAATATATTATGTAATATAGTTGCTATCTCAACAAAGTTGTAAGTTTGCTGTATCCTTCCTGCTATTACTCTCACTTGGTCCCTTAGACCGTTCCGCAATCTCTCCCCGTTCCTTATGATCCCCTGTTAATTGTAACTTTATCCTTCCTTTCTCCCTACTAGTTTTTTGGTTTCCCAGTTGTATGTGAACCGATGTGATATTCATTTGAATGTCGGTATATAAAAGTTATAAATAAAATAAATAAATATTTATTTTGTATTTTTTATCTGTATTTTTTTTATTGCCTGTTACTACAAAATGTAATATGTCTTTATGTTATTTATTTATGTTATTTATTTAAATTCTTTTTAATGTACCGATGCTCAAGACCATGTCTTATCGTACCGGTTTACATCAAAACCAGGGGAAAAAAAACAAAATTATAAGCACGAAAGTTGCAATGAACAGGGAGAGTAATTCAGGACAATTGAAAGTAGAAGGAGTTGGGGATTAAGAAAGCGTTTTTAAGGAAATGCGCAACAGGCAACTATAAACAATTGTTTTGCAAGTCATTGCTAGTTGGGGAGAGTCTCATACTGGAAAGGCTTGAGAGAACAGCCAAGTTTTCAGTTTCTTTCTGAAGGAAAGAAGACATTGCTCCTGGCGTAGATCTGGGGGTAGTGTGTTCCATAGCTGTGGTCCGGCGGATGACAGTGTTCGTTTTTGAAATGAGTTGTGGATAAAGGTTTTGTGTGGAGGTGCCTGGAGAGTTCCTTTGTATGCTGATCTTATCGGTCTATTGGAGTTGTAAAATTCGAGTGGGATGGTGAGTTGTAGTGAGGATTGATTGTAGATGGATTTGTGGATTATGGTCAGGGTCTTGAACAGTATTCTATAATGGATAGGAAGCCAATGTAGGTTTTTAAGTATCGGTGTGATGTGGTCCTTGCGACATGAATTAGTGAGAATCCTGGCTGCTGCGTTTTGCAGCATCTGTAGAGGTTTAGTTGTGGAGGAGGGGAGGCCGAGCAGTAGCGCATTACAGTAGTCAATCTTTGAAAACAGAATGGCTTGAAGGACTGGGCGGAAGTCCTGAAAGTGGAGGAGAGGTCTTAACTGTTTTAGAACATGTAGCTCATAGAAGCATTCTTTTGTGGTGTTGTTGATGAACTTTTTGAGGTTCATTCTGTTGTCCAGAATAGCACCAAGGTCTCTCACCTAACTTGTTGTAGGTAAGGATGGGTTGGAGGCGAAGGAGTTGTTGTCATTAGGACAGATGACGAGGAGTTCGGTTTTGGAAGTATTAAGAACTAGATTGAGACTAGAGAGTAGGAGGTTGATGGAGTGAAGGCAGTTGTTCCAGAAGTTTAGGGTGTTGTGGAGGGGGTCCTTGATGGGGATTAATATCTGAACATCGTCAGCGTAAACAAAGTGGGTGAGGTTGAGATTGTACTGTACTGTTTTTATCTTTTTTCTATTGTAAACCACTGCGATACTTTGGAACATGTGGTATATGTCATTTTAAATAAATAAAATAGTGGGCTGTGCTCCTAATCTGCTAGCTTTAGTTGCAAATTTCATGCTTGTATGTGCCCAAATCTAATTATAGGCCCTTTATCTCACAGTCTACTTTCCATTTTAATTTTTAATTTGCAAGTAAAAATATTCAAAAGAGAAGTTCAACAGCTGAAAAATGGTGTGCGTAAGTAACCCAGACATGGTCTGTTTCAGAATCTGTCTTCCTGCATCAGAGAGACCTGCCTCGGTGTTTCTATTTTGCCATTGTTGAACTGCATACATAGTGTAGCTTATTGCAGTTTCAAGTTCAGTTTTTGTCTGTACATTTCTATCTATACTTTATAGTCTTTTTATTCTGTATTTGGTAAGGGTCTGTCTCTGTTATGTATGTGTGACCAAGGTAGGATATTCTGTTAGCATGTAGGTTCTGTATTAGGGATCTATAGCAGCTTGGCTTATTCTGTTTTCCTAATTTTGAGTTTATTGGTGTTTTAGGGCCTGGTGTAATATTTGCAATGTTGCTTTTTCATGGGTAGAGTTGTTACTGTTTGAGTGCTGACAGTTAAGGATGTTTTAGTGTGTCTTACTGTATACTGTAATTCTATTTATTCATGGTTTTCTGAGTGCCAAGCCGATATTCAACACACATAATAGGTCTCCTATCATGTAGGTTCCAAGTGTCTTTTTAACTATTTTTTGCAGCATTTTCTGGTTGGCAGCACTGGAGTGCTTGCAAATATTACATGATATTATCACAGATTATAAGTGATATTTTTACCCTAGAAGACTGTACTTTGAAAGTTCTTTTTCATGCATAATTTTTAATTGTGAAGGTGAAAATAAGAATGTAAGAAAATGCCATGGTGGGTCAGACCAAGGGTCCATCAAGCCCAGCATCCTGTTTCCAACAGTGGCCAATCCAGGCCATAAGAACCTGCCAAGTACCCAAAAACTGTCTATTCCATGCTACTGTTGCTAGTAATAGCAGTGGCTATTTTCTAAGTCAACTTAATTAATAGCAGGTAATGGACTTCTCCTCCAAGAACTTATCCAATCCTGTTTTAAACACAGCTACACTAAGGGGTAGATTTTCAGACGAGCGCGAACAGCCTACTTTTGTTTGCGCTCCAGGCGCAAACAAAAGTACGCTGGATTTTAGTAGATACGCGCGTAGTCGCGCGTATCGGCTAAAATCCTGGATCGGCGCGCGCAAGGCTATCGATTTCGTATAGCCTGCGCGCGCCGAGCCGTGCTGCCTACCCCCGTTCCCTCCTAGGCCGCTCCGAAATCGGAGCGGCCTAGAAGGGAACTTTCCTTTGCCCTCCCCTCACCTTCCCCTCCCTTCCCCTACCTAACCCACCCGCCCGGCCCTGTCTAAACCCCCATCCTACCTTTGTCGGGGGATTTACGCCTCCCTCCGGGAGGCGTAAATCCCCGCGCGCCAGCGGGCCTCCTGCGCGCCGGGCCGCGACCTGGGGGCGGGTACGGAGGGTGCGGCCACGCCCCCGGGCCGTAGCCACGCCCCCGTACCCGCCCCCAAAACGCTGCCGACACGCCCCCGCAACGCCGCGCGCTCCGGCCCCGCCCCCCCGACACGCCTCCCGACACGCCCACTCCGAAAACCCCGGGACTTACGCGAGTCCCGGGGTTCTGCGCGCGCCGGTGAGCCTATGTAAAATAGGCTCACCGGCGCGCAGGGCCCTGCTCGCGTAAATCCGCCCGGTTTTGGGCGGATTTACGCGAGCAGGGCTCTGAAAATCCGCCCCTAACTGCACTAACCACATCCTCTGGCAACAAATTCCAGAGTTTAATTGTGCGTTGAGTAAAAAAGAACTTTCTCCGATTAGTTTTAAATGTGCCACATGCTAACTTCAGGGCGTGCCCCCTAGTCTTTCTACTATCCGAAAGAGTAAATAACTGATTCATATTAACTCGTTCTAGACCTCTCATGATTTTAAACACCTCTATCATATCCCCCCTCAGCCGTCTCTTCTCCAAGCTGAAAAGTCCTAAACTCTTTAGTCTTTCTTCATAGGGAAGCTGTTCCATTCCCTTTATCATTTTGGTCGCTCTTTTCTGTACCTTCTCCAATGCAACTATATATTTTTTGAGATGCGGCGACCAGAATTGTACACAGTATTGAAGGTGCGGTCTCACCATGGAGCAATACAGAGGCATTATGACATTTTCCGTTTTATTCACCATTCCCTTTCTAATAATTCCCAACATTCTGTTTGCTTTTTTGACTGCCGCAGCACACTGAACCGACAATTTCAATGTGTTATCCACTATGACTCCTAGATCTCTTTCTTGGGTGGTAGCTCCTAATATGGAACCTAACATTGTGTAACTATAGCATGGGTTATTTTTCCCTATATGCATCACCTTGCACTTATCCACGTTAAATTTCATCTGCCATTTAGATGCCCAATTTTCCAGTCTCAGAAGGTCTTCCTGCAATTTATCACACTCTGCTTGTGATTTAACTACTCTGAACAATTTTGTATCATCTGCAAATTTTATTATGTCACTCGTCATATTTCTTTCCAGATCATTTATAAATATATTGAAAAGTAAGGGTCCCAATACAGATCCCTGAGGCACTCCACTGCCCACTCCCTTCCACTGAGAAAATTGTCCATTCAATCATATTCTCTTTTTCCTGTCTTTTAGCCAGTTGTAATCCATGAAAGGACATCACCACCTATCCCATGACTTTTTACTTTTCCTAGAAGTCTCTCATGAGGATCTTTGTCAAACGTCTTCTGAAAATCCAAATATACTACATCTACCGGTTCACCTATATCTACATGTTTATTAACTCCTTCAAAAAAGTGAAGCTGATTTGTGAGGCAAGACTTGTTTTTTTCCCCTTGGGAAGTTCATGAACTTTCAACCTTATTAACTGCAATATGAAAAACATAATGAGTAGCTCCCAAGGGGAAAAAACCAACCCAAAACTAAAAGAGAAACAAACAGTCCCATCCAAAACATGTCCTCCAGCACTTCCCAAGAAAGGTAGATATCAAAAAATAACTTAATAGGGTAAGGTCCGATCCTTGTTTAGCGGCAGCACATTGCGATATAGAAGCCAAAAGCAGAGCTTACCCTGACGACAGGGCTCTGGCGTTTGATACAGGACAGCATCGCTTATCAATGCAACAACCGCTGACGCAGCAGCGCCCATCACAAGGCCTAATCGGTCCAGATCCACACCTGACTGAACGTATGCACAGTCTGATAGAAAACAGACAGCACAGACATACACCAGAGTCCTTTAAGCACAAGGCAAATTTTCTCTCTCAGGAAGACTGGGCACCATCTTGCAATGTAAACCGCACATAAAAAAATTTAAAAAAATTGTCAACACAGCACATAGTAACATAGAAAAACCGCGGAGGGCTGTCCCAAACACAAAATTCTCTCTCAACAAATTTCTTATATATATATATATATAGCGCCTGATATTGTTGCTAGCAATAATTTTATTATGGGTTTGTAAGTTGCTTGGTTTTGATTGTAAAATACTACCCTTATCATAAGGCTTAGGAGTAACCGGCACATAGCAGCAGTTACTACCCTTAACAGAAACATGGGGGTAACCTGCATGGAGCGGCAGTTACTACCCTTAACAGAAACATGGGGGTAATCTGCGCTGAGTGGCAGTTGCTGCCCTGACAGAAGATTTGTGGGTGGTCTGCATGGAGCAGCAGATGCCACCATGCACAGCTTACTGGGCAGATCAGATGGACCATTTGCTCTTCTTTTGCAGCCTGTTACTATGTTGTTTTATAAGTTGTCTGCGTTTGTATTACTGCTGTGACTTTTTGTTTTTGGCTTAGAGGAGAGTAGTGAGGTTATTACTGCTCGATTACTATTCTTTCCTACTTTAGTATATTGGGGTCTGTAGAGAAGGTTAGAAATAATGAAGGTTTGTATTCTGAGAGTAGATGAGGGGAGGCGTGCATGTTGGATGGATGTGGGTGGGGGACTGGATGTCCCTTTGTAGTAAACTGCTAATATCTGTGGTGTCTCAAGGGGGCTGCATTATATAACTTGAAATACTGGGAGCATTCAAGGGGCACATAGGAGTATTATTATTACGTAAGGACTGGGTGGGTAGTGTTATGTGGTGCCCTCCTCTCGCCATTGTGGATGGCCATTTTGATTAACAAAAATGTTCCTTTCCAGGTGGTAAAAAGTATTAAAAGCCCTGCAAGGGCGATCTATCATCCTATTGGATAGTATTGGGATTACAAAATATGTTTTCTGCAATATGTTTGCTCCCAGTATTTCTATAATCTAAGTTCTCTCAATAGCCTGAATATCCTATCATTTTGCCTTGAGACTGTACAGCACTGCGGATAGCAGATTGTATTGTAACCCCCAGAAACCTCTTAGGAAAAGTTAGAAGCATTTGATGGGGGGTGGGATTTTTCTATCCTCTACCTTACAAATGATGGCCGTTTGACGAGTCCTCCAGCTGCAGGAGAAGGATTACACTTTTTTTTCCTGCCTCTTATGAGGAAAATCTCCTGTTTAGACTGTTTTCCCATCTCTAATACTCTCTTTGTTGAAGTAAAGATACTTCGTTGAAGTATCATTGCGAGGTGGGGAGAGTGGGAAACCACATCTATGGAGGACGAGTACCCCACCTATTTCAAGATGCTGGGGGTTCCAAGAATATTTGTCCTTGGCTTGACCAAACTGTTAGAGAGAATATTCATTCTGTTAACAGTACAACCTTCCTGTCTACATTTATTTTATTTTATTTATTTAACATTTTTATATACCGACCTTCATGAAAGAAATTCATATCAGATCGGTTTACAAATAACATGAGGGGAATAACATAAATCAAGTTTGATATGTGAATCGTATTTATTACCACTACCTGTACATAATATAATCTTTACCTTGTATATAAGTTCCTAACTGCCCTCTCGTTTAACCTCTTCATGTAAATTATCTCCTTTGTGAGTTATGCTTTACTTCATCCTGTTCTGCATTCTCTCGTTTCAACTGCACGTTTTGTTCCCCTTCCCCTGCCCTGTTCATTGTACTTTGTTTCCAAGCTGTCCGTTATAATGTAAACCGGTCTGATGTTTGCACACTAATGCCGGTATATAAAAGCCACAAATAAATAAATAAACTTTCTGGGAGGCAGGTAAGGCTGTCCTTAGAGGTCAGATAACTGCAAATGTATCAGGAAAGAAAAAGAAAAGGGATGCAGATATTACGAGGCTGCCCCAGGATATTCGTCAGCTGAAACAGCAGCCTGCTCGTTCTCTGCTGGAGTCTGATTAACATAAAATTGCAAGAAGCCAGAAAGCATCTTTATTGTCTTTTGGCACAAAGGGTGGCCACTCAATCTGTTGTCTACATTTAATCTGCATAGGTTTGGAAACCAGGCTGGGCAACTATTGGCACATTTAGTGCATGCTGGCAATAGATGTAGTACTCAGAACCCACAAGCTATCAGAAACATTGCAGGTATTTGTGCATTTTTTGTAATAATTTGTATGCTCCGTAACCGGGTTCTGAACCCCCTCGTCTCTCTCTCTTTCAGGATGTAAATCTCCCTCATTTGTCTCCTGAGCAAATGATATATTTGAATGGATCCATTTCTGAGGTTCATGTTTTGGTGCAAATTAAAGTGTTGAAATTGTCAAAAGCACCAGGGCCTGATGGATTGGGAAATTAATTTAATACAATTTGGGACAACAGAGTACACTCACTGAAGTCTCTGAGAAAGTGACTTTCAGCTAATACAAACAGGGCCTTAATTAGTCCTATTTTGCATCAAAAGGAAAAGAATCCTGCTTTGATGGAGTCCTTTCACCCAATTTCTCTTTTTTTTGTGTGTATTTTTATTAACTGCATAACATATATATATCAAACAGGTTTTCCAACTGTGGTGCAAAATAACACATCGAAAATATTGATGATGATGATACCATAGGTCATGTCATCCAGTAGTGTGGTATCTCATTGAAGCAGAGGTCAAAGGTCACCTGTGAAGTAGCAGACCACCTTAAACATTATCCCGCATTAGTGTAAAGCCCCTATAGTTAAGTGTATGTGTGTGTATATATATATATATATATATATATATATATACAATTATATTTACATTTCTTTAACTTTTTGGGAATAAAGAACAGATTGATTCAGCAGCAGCCTAACAACTTCTAATCCTCTTTAAATCCCGACCAGGTAACCCCCACCAGCCCCCCTCCCCCCAGGCACTGGTAGAGGAAAGCATACTTAGTTGCTCAGTAAGATATCACAGATTATACAGGTCCATATTTCACATTTCAACAAGGTTCAAGAGTTGTGAGAGCACTAACATTATAAGACCTGATGATGCATGCCCCGCCACTAAAGAATAGCGGAGCATGCCAAACTACTGGGGAAGAAAAGAAGCCGTCTCATCAGGAAGTAAAGTCATATACTGGGCCCACAGCCATTTTGTCCCATTATAACAAGCGACAGACTTCTGTTGTGCAGTCAGGAGGTCCATATGCATTAACTGCTGAAATTTTTGCTCCCATACTTTCTCAAAGGAAGGAGTTGATATGGTCCATTGCAACAGAACAGTGGCTTTGGCAATAAGAAAGATTTGGTCTAGGACGAGGGCCTGAGTCTCATCCAGCACTGCCTCTGCATCAGAAACCGTCCCAAGGAACCATATCGTAGGGTCCAAATGGAGAACTTTCCCCCCTAGTTGTTCAGTCAAATTTTGTAAGTATTTCCAGAAGTCTTTCAAGGTAGGACAGGACCAAAACTCTTGGTAAAAATCTGGACATGGGTGGGCACAGCGAGAACACATTTTATCTGAAATAATTCCCATATGATAAGCTTGGTTTTGTGAGTAATAAGCCTGATGAAGAAATTTGTATAGAGTCTCTCTCAGAGGCACATTTTCCACAATAGTCAGAATCTGTTTGAAACAAGACCTGATGTCCTTTTGCGAGATCTCCTGAGAAAGCATCCTGTTCCATTTCAAAGCCACTGTCTGTAACACAGGGAGTACATGTTGAGAGCCTGCAGTGCAACATAAAATTGCGAGCATGTTCGGTGCTTGCCATCTGCGCCTGTCAAAAAGGTCTGTAATCCGTGATAATGGGAAAGGGTTAAGTTTACACGTTGCTCCTCAAGTATGAAATGCCGCAGCTGCAAATAACCATAGAAGTCCTTGGAAGAAAGGGAGTAACATTATCATAGTTCTTGAAAGCTGCAAATCTGCACTTTATTAATATCCACTTTTAGTAGCTGGTATAAGAATTTTAGGCCTAGTCCATGCCAATTTTGAAAGAGGATTTGTGTCATGCCCAGTTGAAACCTAGGGTTATCTACGGATTGGCAGAAATGCTGTAGACTCCAACTTCAACTTAAGTTTCTTGCAGATATTCTTCCCGAGCAGGCGAAACAGCCGAATAACCAAGCTGTCAGTTTTGTATTTAGGGAGAAGTGTGCCACTGAGATGTAACAACCCCAGGTGCATAGGGTGCTATCCAGCTTTTATAGTGATACTTAGGGGAGTGGATCTCCGAGTCACATATCCAGTCGCACACATGTCGCAAAAGACTGGCATGATTATAGCATTCTAGATCAGGGCAATTAAGCCCTCCCTCCGGTTTAGGTTGCATGAGAGTCCTTAAGGAGATACGTGCCCGCTTGCCGTTCCATAAGAACTTATTTAGTTCCCGATGTATGTCCTTAATATCCTGCTTTTTCAACCAAAAGAGTAACATATGAAAAATATACATCCATCGGGAAATCTCCATCATTTTCAACAATAGTATCTTACCAGAGATAGAGAGGGGCAAACCTCTCCAAGCACAAAGGTTTTTCAGCATTTTCTGTTTCAGTGGGTTAATGTTAAGATCATAAACACATTTAGTATTAGCTGGAATATAAATCCCAAGGTATCTAAACGATCACTGGAGCCATTTCAAAGGAAATCGGCCCAGCCAAATAGACTGCCATGTACCAAGAACATCTAATGCTTCCGACTTATCCACATTTATCTTTAAACCTACAAATCTTCCAAAGGTATGTTGTATATTAAGCACATGAGGTAAAGAAAAAAACAGGATTAGTTAGAAATAACAGCATGTCATCTGCAAAGGCAGCCACCTTGAAATTTCTTTGTTTGTATAACAGCCCTTGGGTATTAGGGGACTCAGCTAACTTCCTCAACAACGGGTCCAGTGATAAAATGTACAAGATAGGACACAATGGACAAATAGGGACCTCTGCGGAAAGGGTATCATTTGCTAGGATATATGATACTGGGTTCCGATATAGAATGAAGATAGCATCAATAAGCCTGTTTGGGAAGCCGTAAAACTGAAAACATTTACTTCCACGGCACACGGTCGAAGGCTTTCTCAGAATCAAAATCCACTGCCATAGAAGCAGTATTTATTTATTTTTATTTATTTAGGATCATTTATATACCGAGGTATAGCAAGCTGCTTTCACTCCGGTTTACAGTTTAACAACTTATTACAGATGAACAAATTTAACCAAGAACTTCTTGAACTTATTAAGTTACATACAGGCAAATTGAAAAAGGGATTACATTATACAAACATCTACGGACAGGTATTACAGTGAACAAGCATTGTACAAACAGGGTCTAATCAGGTATTACGGCCTACAGACATTGTCTAAGCAGGGACTAAACAAGTACGGGTGCACAACTTGCGTATAAACTCGTGTGCGTCATCGAGTCTCTGGTGTGTAGGCGGTCAGATTAGCCAACACCATCTGTGAATGATTGACTGAAAATCCAAGTTTTGAGCTCCTTTTTGAATGATTTGGTGTCGCTGATTGTGCTTAAGTAGTCTGGTAAGGAATTCCATGCTTTCGGTCCCGCAATGGAGAAGGCTTTGTTCCTAGTGTTGGAAAGCTTAGCTGAAGGAAGAGGGGGTATGGTTAGGTGCAGTTTGCTGGTTGTTCTTGTTGTGCGTATGTGAGTAGTGTGAGGATTCTATTGCCGAGAGTAGTCTGATAACATGAGCCCCTGCATTCCGGTCCCTAACAAAACCCGCTTGATGCTGTGATATTATCCCAGGTAAAATTGCATTAAGTTGTATGGCTAGTATATGGGCATAAAGCTTCAGATCACAATTTAAAAGGGAAATAGAGTGATATGAAGAAGCCTGGAGTGGGTCCTTCCCCTATTTAGGGAGGACAACAATATAGGCATTATTAAAGTGAGCTGGGAAACAGTGTTCATCACAGGCATGGGTGAAAAAGGAGGTCAGAGGGCCCACTATACTAGAGCATAAAATCTTATAGTATTCAGAGGTAAGGCCATCAGGGCCTGGAGACTTATGGTTTTTACTAGATTTGATCACCCCTCTTAGTTCCCCATCTGTAATTGGTCTGCTGAGAAACTCGCGTTGTGCATCAGAGATTTGGGGCAGTGTTATATCTTGGAAAAAGGATTTCTCTTCCTCCTTCCCTCCTAATCTGTCCTCCCGATAAAGCCCTTCATAAAAGAGGTGAAAAATTTCACATATTTCCAGGCTGGAGGTAACCTGTATCCTGGAGGGATTTTTTAAGCCCCCAATAAAAGTTATTTTCCGTTTTATCATCACAAGTCTTGCTAGAAATTTACCCGATTTATCCCCATGGCGGAAAAAATAATGCTCCGAGGCTTTAATGGACTTCTGTGCTCGTAAGTGTAATTGGGCATTTAATGCAGCTAGACAAGCCCGGAAAGAAGCTGTATGGGAGGTGGATGGAAATTCCGCCAGTACTTTTTTGGCTTGCTGAAGCTGGGTCTCCAACTGAAGGATCTGAGCATTCATTTTCTTCCGCTTGGCAATAGAGTACGCTATGATGTCTCCTTGCTGTCTAATGCGGCAATAACAGTGTTTTTAATTTCGATGGTAGTCAGGTGGAGAGAGGAACTGACCTGAGGGTTATCGCCGCTCTGAGCGTCTGTTGTTGTGGGCGCCATTTTGGGTTCAGGCCCTTTAGTTTTTTGTCTCTTTTCGCCAATTTAGGTGGCATTACGGAAGGCAATTTCGACATGAAAGATGTAATCGACATATGCAGCTTGAAACTCTGAAAATTCTGGTTGCCAGGCTTAATTTAAAGGGTGGATGGTGGTGGGTGGAAGATGTGCCTTCCGGAGTGAGATCAGTTGCGTCCGACCGCGTTCACCACATCACGTGAGCCCCTTCTCTTTGTTTTGGCGAATAAGTAGCGATGCATGATTCCATCTTTAATTTCTTCTGATCAAGTTGTCTTTTTCCATAATAGGATTCCTGTGACTAATATGGCTAGAGTCTTGTCAGCAATAGAAACCAAATAGTCTGATGCTATTCTGCTCAGTGTGTGGAGAAAGTGTTTGAGAAAGTAAACTAGTCATGTTTGTTTTGGTTATTATCAGAGTATGGTTTTTGTGATTCTTTCCTGCATGGGCTGCTGGCATTGCATGAAGTGCCTAGTGCAAGGATTCTGGTAAATGGATACCCTTCTGATTCTTTTCCACTTTGTAGAGGCACTAGGCAGGGATGTCCATTATTGCAATTACTTTTGTTATTCTTAGAGCCATTGGCTATTAAATTATGTTGCAAACAGTTTCAAGGCATGTTAGTTAAGGGACATGAGTTCAAGATAAACTTAATTGCAGATATATTATAGTTTAGCAATCCTATAGTGGCCATATAGTCGAACTCATTTCACAATGAGGGCTATTCTCAGGCCTTTGTATTAACTATTTAAAGTCAATTGCCTTTCCCTTAGATGAGTCTTAACCCAGCAGGTGGGTTGGTAATTTTCTCTTCTCTTGGGAGTTGGAGAAATTTCTATATTGGAATTACACTCACTGGAACATATCAGCAGACTTATGATTTAAACATTAGAGCAACCATCACCAAAGTGAAATCGTTGTTAAGTAAATGGCAGGATCTATCTTTATCCTTCTTTGGGTGGGTGTGCCTTGGTTAAGATGGTTGCATTGCCAAAAATTCTTTACCCTATGCAGATGATTCCCTGCTAGGTTAAGCAAAGTGATTTGCATGTTTAAATCAGCTCTTGTGCATTTTTTATGGAGATGTAAGCCAGCTAGAATTAGTTTTGCTTTGTTAGTGTGTCATAAAGGGTGGTGGTGGGGGCTGGATTGAGAGTACCAGATTTGCAGTGGTATAATGTAACCTTTCAGATGAGACTGATTGTTGACCTCTTGTCGGGTCTCAACAAATATGTTATCCCATTGCTGGAGGCGGAAGCTAGTGAAGTGTCTTTGGTTAATCTCTTGCATACAGAACTTTCTGTAGACTTCTACATTCTGAGCCTCTTTCACTGTGGAAATATGGGCATTTCTTCGCTAATTTTAAGTTAAGTAAAACCTTGTATTTACAGAGGTGAATATATGCAATGAAACGTTATGAACACGATTCTCACTATAGTTATGATCTTTTCTCCATAACTGGACTTTGATTTCACGAACCATAAAAAATTCATTTTGAGACCTATGATTATACTGATTGGCGCATATAAGCTCATGCTATTTATTTATTTAAAAACTTTTTTATACCGGCATTCGTAGGACACATCATGTCGGTTTACAAAAAACTGAGAAGGAAAGGAAATTACAATGAACAGGGGAGGGGATAACTGGATGAATACACAAGTATAGGAGAGGAGAGTTAACAAGCAGCGTTACAACTATTTGCATTCGATTAGGAATAGAAATGCAAATGAACTAGTATACAATGTTAAGTGGCATGTGCACTTGATACTCTTAGCATATGAAACTTATTTACAGTAGCACAGGGGGAAGGTGCACGTAAGAATGATTAGAGTATGGAGACGAGGGGAGGGTAGGGAGGGAGGGAGGGAAAGGGAGTGAGGGGAAGAGGGGGTGGAGCGAAAGGGTAAATAGGGTGAAGGTAATTTAGCATCATAATTTATGTCCACGTATGAGGTCCATCAAATGAGAGAAACATTTTTTTTTCATCCACGGTGTGTTGATTTGGGTTACAAAATTGTGGTTCTTTGGCCTTAAATGCTATGGTTAATCATGTCAACCTTCACATGCCCAGTAGGGCACAGACAAAAAATTCTAGAAACTTTGATACTAAAGTTCAGGGCTGAGCTCTACTGAATGATGTCATCCACTTGTGAGGACTACCATTCTGCTTGTGCTTGGAGAAAGTATTTTTTGCAATTTTTGGGCTACAATTTTAGAACTGGGAGGTAGAAAATTTTCGGTCTCAGCATAGACAAATGTTTTTCAATTCCATGCTTTTCCCCAACAATTCCTGCACAAGCAGCATGACAGGTCTGCTGCTTGTCATCTGTAGCTGCTGAGGATGGAAGTAGGGTCCAGAATTTAAACTTTTTTTGTGAATTTTTCACCCTCATGGTGAAAAGGGCGTGGAAGTTGTTTCCTTTACTGTTCCAATCCGATTCTGACAGGTATGACTAGAAGGAACCACCTGGAACAACCTTAGTGGCCATTATGACCACTAGAGGAGGGAAGCTTGGTACAGTTTCAACATCTGTGGTTCTGAACATGAGAAGAACATGCAATAAAGGGTGAAGATCAAACAAAAGCTTGAGGAGCGTTGCCAGCATTGTTGGAAAGCAATAACAAGGGTTTATTTAGCACCAACGATATTTCCAAAGTGAAAATGTATCTGATGTGTAAGTGAGCAAAAAAAACAAAACCCTTCATGATGGTTCTAAGAGATGAGGTGATCAACCAAGGGTAACCCTTTGAGGTGCTGCTGTGCTCTGATGGAAATGGCTAGATCCCATAGGTAGCAAGGTAGATCCACTAGACAAGTTACGGATGTGCTTCGTTGGTGGAAGCTTGGGAAACAGATCATAAGGATGGCTACGTACTTAACTAGAGACAGATTTCTGCACTCGCTACCTCTCCCCACCCCACCCCTCTTAAACGTGGGAAGAATCAGGCAGAAAAAAAAGCGCACTCCAGAGTCACTAACAGTTCCCTGTTTTATTGCAGTACATCAAAGTCGGGTTAATATTTATTAAGTGTGTTACCAACATAAAATATTGGTGGTTAGTCTTTTACTACATTATTGACCGCCCACCTTAAATATTTCTGTGCAAAAGAATCTACATCATTGATCCGTAGCAGAGAATCTCTTACAAAGTCCCTACAACATGGAGGGCATGAACCAAAACATCAAATAAAATAAAATACAGAGCGATATGAGGCCAAACAAAACGTCCTCTCCCTTGACCTGGCAGCTTTTATACTCTAGAACAAAAAGTGATTACACCTAGGACATGCAAAACTGTACAATAATATTACAAGGAAAAAAAAAACCTAAAAAATATTTTTTTAAAAAATAAATGATATGAAACTTGTACATAAAAATGCAGATAAAATTTATTTGAAATACCAACAGTGGTTCCTTTCTTGTAGTGTATTTTAAGCATATTGCGTCCCCATTTATCACTTCACTTAAAGGAAACATTTTTCCTTTTCAAATCTGGATGGAAAGAAAGATAATGGTCAGGAATCACCTAAATGCACAAGGCAAGCCCTAAAAGCTGGGTTGAAACTCCTATTAAATAATGCTCAGCACGAGATCCAGACTCCTCAGGCACAGCGCATTCAGTTGTGCTATAAACGGCAGCTACAGGTCTGGAGAAAGCACATGGGCGAGAGGAGGGGGAGCTACAGAAAACCGCAGGACAGAACTTGTCATCTGCTCTACCGCCGAGATTCTCAGCATCCGCAATCTGTTAGGAGACCTCAATGGGAACAAGAAAGAAAAGTTTGTTTTAAAAGGGGAATCCTTTTGCTGGACAGGGAGGATAAGAACTGACAGATCTAGTTCCAGGATGGCATTATTATTCTGGAGCCACCATATTCTAGTTCTGTAAGCTGGCAAGGGGCAGAGCAGAAACCTCTCTCTCAGTTGTTTCTGACATTTTAAGCTGTCAGCAGGCAGTGCTGCCCCAGCATATCTCATCCCGTTGGGGAGTTGCTGTGGCTGGCCCAGGCAGTCAATGTGCTCTGGTTAGCCCAATTATCCTGTTTGGAAGGTGGGAGGACTGTTCGTGTTTAATAACACTCCCCAAAGGAATTTACACATTTTTTTATAATAGCAATAATCCCCTCTGGGCACAGGCCTCAAGTGCACCGTAATGCACTCAAGAAGTGCTGATAATCCAGCAGAACGTGCACGCTGGAGTAAGCTATTGCGATTCTAAATTTATTTTTAAGTCACTCTGAAGTCTTGATCTAACCCATGCCACTGGCAACCAATTGCAGAACATGAATATTTCTATCATTTTATAACCTGGTGTGGATTAAAAGTTGTTCACTCTGCCTCCAGATAAGATAAGAATTGCCCAAGACTCCTCCATCCAAAGAGGATTCCAGCTTAATCACTCACCCAGTCACAAGTTTTGGGCCTCTTCTGCCACCCTCACAGGATGCATGTGTAAAGCTCTCCTCATACCTATCCCCATCAGAAAGAGACCCTGCAGAAGACCCCGGCTACATCTCATGCACGTCGATTCCCAAAACTGGCTACAACGGGAAACTCTTGCTATTAAAACTGAAGCTGGTCTTAACTGTGGCAGCCATGACCATTCAGAAAGCTGCACCCAACCACTAGAGGGCCTCAGCCAATCAGAAACCAAGAATTAGCATATCTGCAAAAGGACGGATTTCCATAACGTAGTAGGATCTTAACTGCCCCCAAATCCTAGCCTTTGATTCTCTAGTTAAGGTGTTCTAGGTAATAATTTTGACTTCTGTAATAACAACGTGCAACAATGTGGAAGCTTCTAATTTGACAAGGTCCCTGTTCCAGAAAACTTACTATCCCAGCCTAGTGCCAAGTTCAGCAAACACAAAACAAGTGGATGACCCTGGGCCTCCAGGCTCACAGCACCGTGGTCTAATGTCACGACACTGCCGGTCGTTATGCTGATAAATCACAGCTCTGTGGTCTAACTACAACACAACACTGCCGGTCATTATGATAAATGAGGTAAAATATATGGCTATTACTCTATCAGAACATGCCTAGTTTTGTAAACATTTCTTACAACCTTTCCTTACACAGAGATGCAGGCGTTGGAAGGTAAGAGGAGGACAGAATTGGGCTGGCTAATGCTGCCCTCGTAAGGACTAACAGGAGGCTCTGGGCGCCCAGCACATGATAGAGTGAACAGTAAATTCTTGCTGTCAGGGGAGCAGATAAGTAAAGGACCTCTCTGGGGAGGACATTTTTCTCAGAGGGCAGGAATCTTAATGCTGGGCAGGTAAAAGAAATGCATGCTCTCCGTGCGCCCTCTGATTGGCCGAGCGAGATAGTTTCTTTTCGCCGCAATTAAGAAACAGACAGCAGCATTCTAACGGCCCAAGTCGCGGGAAAGAAAAAAGCACCAACCACAAATCCTCCAATTATTCCCACTCAGTTTAGGAGCTGCAGAGGATCAGAATGTAACGAAGTGGGGGAAGCGATGAATCCTGGCAGGCCAGCCTGATACCAGGAGGGAGCGGATCAGAGAGGAACCTGGTCCGGTTGAATTCTGTCCCTGCCACCAGAGAAATACAACTCCTAAAGAAATTACAGTATACAGTGCTTTTGTGTTTGCTAAAGAGAGATGTTCCCTCTAAACACAGGGTGCACACAAAGGCTACCCAACTTCAGTGAAGGACGTTTTATTTCTAAAATTTATCCTTTTGTGAAAGTCCTTAAAATAAAGCTCGCGAGCTAACTTATCAGCTTGTGTGAGTGCACCCTCGATTTCTTTCCACAACGTGACCTTGCTGGAAGTGCACCAGCTGATCTGGAAGCCTGAGCAACCCTCTATTGTTTTATTTAAAGAATATTTTTAGACAAATAAGAAAACAATACGAGTCAAATATTGCCTGAGTAGCTACAGCCATGTAATCATCCAACCACTTAAACAGCATTAAAATGCGGCTTGGAGAAAGCTCTGAACCAACGTGCTTCACAAACCTCAAAACAACATTTTTTGCTAAATCTCACAACGAGACTTTTTTTTGTCCCATGAGCATGCCAGCAGAGTGTCAGGTTTGACAAGCTCTTTGAGCCTCTCTTTTGCTGTCAACTCTCAGAGCGCGCATCATAGGTGCCAGCTGGAGGAGGCAGGCCGCATTCTCCCCGACTGAACGCAGATGGGAAGGGGCAGGATGCACCACAGGTCAGAGAGTCCCGTGGGAGAGCTGGGCACCAGCGTGTGGGAAGACGACAGGCTAAAAACCAACACGTGGCGACAGGCATCCTAAACAGCACAGCTGTCTACTTGATGTACGACAGACGTGCCCGCAAGTAAGGGCCTGGCATTTAGACCAGAAGCGCTTTACTCAATGGCTCCGAAGGCGCCAGCAGAGTGAGACGGCAGGAAAAGCACCCAAACAGGACACGGAATGAGCCAAGCTCAGCAGGAGCTTTCTATAAACGTCCCCTTGGAATTCATCATGGAATACAAAACTCCTGTTCCAGTACTGGTAACAGTAAGATACATTTGGAGATTTTTTTTACACCGGTTTTCACGCGCCATTTTTTCAAATCTTGGAGTTTCTGAAGATCTCTGCTGGAGAAAGGGCTCTGCTGGCAGGTGGAGGGTTCAACTAAACAGGAGATGGGCCTGCTGGGGGTAGGATGGTCACTGTCCTGGTGTACTCCCCAACTGGAACAGCAACAGGAGGAAAACCCCACTGCAAATTCAAACTTAGAAAAGAAGGCCTTGGTGAGTTTGCAGCTCCATGCTCCCAGGCATTTTACACCAGCTGACCTATTCGAGGAGCAGCCTCCTAGGATAATACGTGGTCAGCAACGTAACGGGGTTTGGGATGAGAAAGGGCCTGGGAAGCCTTGACTACCTCTCTTGTTGCCCCAGTAGTGAATCACTCTCTCTGGGCATAGAACAGAGATCCAGTGAAATGTCCCCTTCTGCCTCTCTTGTCGGACACTGCCTTGTGTTTCTAGGCTCATTAAACAGATTAGGACGTGGAAAGGCTTGCACCTCAGGTCAACATTATTGTTCTAGAAATTATGTCATTCAGGGCTTCAATTATTATTACTGGGTATAGAGAAAATGAATTTCTCTTTCTCATAGTGGGACTGCCTGCCAACCTTCACCATTAATGCTAGCTAGCAGTTCTCTAAACTTGGATGATCTGTGAAAAGGAGAACATAGCTTTATATCCAAGGCGCTCTTTGAAATAGACATCTCTTGCAATGGAATACATGACTTTTTCTGATTTGTGCACATATACTTTACTCATAGATTTCTGTATTCATACATTAAATTCCCATAAAATAGGCATTATTTGGATCAGTTTGGTGCACTGGACACCAGGTAGACAGGCATTGGTCAGTGGCTGCTCCTGACCGAAGGTGCAGACTCCTTTCTGAGTAAATCTGTCTCCCACTGCAGACACAGCCCTAATGTCAACCCACCTAACAGCAAAGTGGGGTGCTAAGGGGCGAACCCCTTGCTTCCACCTCTGGGTGTACCCTGTTTTAGTTTAACCTCGAGTTCTATCCTTTGGGTGGGGGGAGGGAGAATTTTTCAAAATGCTGAAAGTCATTGTAAGCCACTGGGACTGAAACCAATGCTAGCAAAACACGCCCGAGGCTGTCCCTTTCCCGCCACTCCCACTGTGAACATTCAGTGCCACGCCTTGATGGAGGCCCACACCCAAACCTCCACATCACCCGCACTGAGCTGGGAGGGGGGTGGGGGTGGGGAGACGGGCAATGAAAGCAGGAGAAGTGGGGACGGGTGGGGAGGAGTCACCCTGGCGTTGGGTCCCGGTGCTGAAGCTCTTCATGTGTCCCAGCTCGTTTGGTCGCTGCTCTCCAGGGAGAGGCTCTTGGTCTTGTGGGGAGATGCTGGGCTGGGAGGACTGCTGAGGTTGGAGCTGTTGGAAGCTGTAGAATGTCTCGGAGAATCTGAGTCCTGCAGTGCAAAAACAGAGAAAGATGAGCAACGATCTCAACTAGTTGGCAAGCTTTCACCTGGCCTGTCCCTCTGTCTGCCTTGGTTATCCAAGGGAAACACAACATGCACTGTAACCCGCAATACTTGTGCATTATGAAGCCATTTCTCAAAGGGATTATCATTTCTCAAAGGGATTACCTAATCCGACGGAGCGCACTGTTAACCCACCATTGGACACGCGTTTTTGACGCGCTAGCGTTACCCCTTATTCAGTAAGGGGCCAAAAATGCGCGTCCAACCCCACGAACCTAATAGCGCCCGTAACATGCAAATGCATGTTGATGGCCCTATTAGTTATTCCCACGCGATTCAGAAAACAAAATGTGCAGCCAAGCCGCACATTTTGCTTTCAGAAATTAGCGCCTACCCAAAGGTAGGCGCTAATTTCTTCGGGCACCGGGAAAGTGCACAGAAAAGCAGTAAAAACTGCTTTTGTGTGCACCCTCCGACTTAATATCATGGCGATATTAAGTCGGAGGTCCCGAAAGTTTCGAAAAGTAAAAAAAAAAATTGAAGTAGGCCCGTGGCTGTCAGGTCGAAAACTGGACGCTCAATTTTGCCGGCGTCCGGTTTCCGAGCCCGTGGCTGTCAACGGGTTCAAGAACTGACGCCGGCAAAATTGAGCATCGGCTGTCAAACCTGCTGACAGCCGCCACTCCGGTCCAAAAGGAGGCGCTAGAGACGCGCTAGTGTCCCTAGCGCCTCCTTTTGCCTGTTTTTACCGCTGGGCCTCATTTGAATAGAGAATCGTGCGCACAGGAGAGTGGCCTGTGCACGCGCCGGGAGAGTGGGCATTCGCCCTCTCTCCCGCAGACTTTACTGTATCGGCCCGTTTCAGAGGCATAATTGTACACAATAAGAGAAGCAACCAATGACATAAGAGCACTATTATGCCTTTAGGCTTTTTTTTATTTACATCACTGAAAGAAAACCATGCTTAAAAAAATATCGTGACTGATTTATATGGCACTTTGCGTGGGCCAAGGGTGAACGATCGAGTCATCTGGGGAACCTCCATATTTGGGGAGGTCTTACACATACACATGGCTTGCTGACACCCTACCTTACAATTAGTACCATTTTTAATGGTCAATGGTGTTCACAGCCCAAGAGATGTGGCTGTGTGCAGGTTACGAAAACAGACACGCAGTGTGAGCACTGCTTCATCCCACAGCAGCTAATTGACTTGCACAATATATACGCAAAATACACACGGCTTGGAGTGTGCATGTTGCGGGTGTATACTGTGTGCCCTGAAATTATTTTTTTTCAGGCATGCCTTTTTAATTTTGCATGGTGCTGCTTTCTGTGGTTCCTCCTATTTAATATCACGACGATACTAAGTAGGAAGAACCACAGAAAAGCAGTATTTTTTTCCTCTTAACACGTGGCAAGACGTTACGCCTACTCCAGGGCAGGCATAAGATTTTCTGCGTTAAAAAGTGTTCCTGGGGTGCACAGTGATTTTATGTATCGGGGTAATAACTAACAGCTTCACCTACATGGCATTTACATGTAATGAGCGCGATTAGCTACATGCTTGTTTGGACGTGTGCTCTGGGCGGGCTAATCCCATTACTGCATCGGGAGTTATTCTAGTGCGTTCAAAATGCGTGTCCAACCTCGCCTCAAGCTGTGACTAGGCTGAGCACACTATATCACAAAAAAGTCAATCAGACAAATCTGATTGACTTTTTTTGACTGGGTAACCAAGGAATTGGATCAAGGAAGAGCACTTGATGTCATCTACTTGGATTTCAGCAAAGCTTTTGATACGGTCCCGCATAGGAGGCTTGTGAATAAAACGAGAAGCTTAGGAGCGAGTGCCGA